>NC_091075.1:106995075-107298106 GCF_032405125.1 Capricornis sumatraensis | reverse complement strand
GGAGGGGTGAAGTTCTCCTGGGGTGGGGGGGGGGGTGGTGGCAGTGCCCCCAGCTACTGCAGGGATCACTTGGTGCTGAGAGTGCCCTTGAGGGCTGAGTCATTGTCTGACTCACCTCTGGATCCCTGTGTTTGGAACATTTCCTGGTAGCTATTAAGCACTCAAGAAACATTTGATAATGCTGTGGGAAGTTGTGTTATTATATATTTATTGTTCAGAAGAAAACATTTGCTTCCCCTCCCTTCAGGACCACCCCACTGATGGTAAGCCTGGCCGTGCTACCTACTTTTGCCAATGGAATGTGAACAAACTTAGAGATGCCTCCATCCAGGAGAGGCATTAAGTGAGACATGCCTCAGAGAGCTGGGGCTCCTTTCCTGGACCCCCTAGGAAGAGCCAAGTGAATCAGACATGAATCCAACTCACAGCCTAGCCCTGGGACCATCTGAACCTAGCCAGACTCGTTAGAGTCCTGCAGAGCCGCACCTTACCTATGAACATGAAAGGTAAATGTCTGTTGTTAGCCCTGAGATGTTCAGGATTGTTCGTTAAGCAGTATTATCACAATAGAGCCTGACTACTACATTATATGGGGCTTCCCAGGTGATGCAGTGGTAAAGAATCTGCCTCCCAATGCAAGAGACATGGGTTCCATCCCTGGGACAGGAAGATCCCCTGGAGGAGGCAATGGCAACCCACTCCAGTATTCTTGCTGGCAAAATCCCATGGCCAGAGGAGCCTGGTGGGCTACAGTGCATGGAGTCACAAAGAGTCAAACATGAGTGAGCACACACACATTGCACTATATAAAGCTAATTCAGTACTAACAATGTGCCAGGGATTGTTCTAAGTGCTTTATATAAAGTATCCCTTCTAATCCTTACAGCATCCCCATTCAATAGATTGGGAAACTGAGGCATAAGTTATCCCCAAGGCCATATAGCCGGTAGGTGCAACAGCTGGGATTCTAAACTAGCAGCCTAACTCCTGAACCTAAGTGTCATAAATCCTGCCATACTGCCTCTTGTAATGAGTCAGTCCAGGAATGAATAAATTAACCTATCTAGAGATCAGCCTGGACTGTAGCTATGCAATTGCAGCTATACTACCCTTCCCAGACTATGCTGGTTAGACATGTCTTTCTCATGGGCCCTTTTCCCCAGTCCAGTGCCAGAGTTTTTGCCACATGAGAACAAAGTTCAGGGCCCTCACTAGACCCTCAAAAATAGATTCTGCTGCCTAGATTCTCAGACCATTTAATGGTAAACCCTATTGCGAACTGCTGCATTGCTGGCCACCAACCTTACCCCTCCGACTTCCAGAATTAGTCACTGAAATTGCTTGGCTTCCAAGGCCTCAGGTCCACTTAACAGCAAGTTAGAGACTGTAATAGTCAGGATTCGCCAGGTGGTAAAGAATCTGCCTGCAATGCAGGAGACCTGGGTTTGATCCCTGGGTCAAGAAGATCCCTGGGAGGAGGAAATGGCAACCCACTCCAGTATTCTTGCCTGGAGAATCCCCTGGACAGAGGAGTCTGGTGGGCTAGAGTCCACGGGGTCGCTAAGAGTCAGATATGACTGAGTGGCTGACACTTTCACTTTCTCCAGAGAAACAGAGCCAATGAGAGAAAGAGAGAAAGAAAGAGGAGAAGGAGGAAGAGAAGGAGAAGAAGAGGAAGACGAGGAGGAGGAGGAGGAGGAGGGGGAAGGGAGGAGAAGGCTCAACACGTCTGTAGTGCTTACGTGTAAGTGTTCTGCAGTTAATTCATTAATTCCTGAAAACAAGAACTCAAACTATGGGACATGTACCCGGTGCCAAGAGCCATGCTCTGCATCCCATGAGATAGGTATCATCGCTATTTTTCAGACCTGGAAGCAAATGCTCAGAAAGCAAAGACACTTGCCCAGGGTAACACTGGTAGCGAGCACTGAGCCAAAATTCAAACCCTACTCTTCTCCTACATCTAGCCACTATATTACACCAACTGCCTGCAATAAAAGGGCTCTTAGCAATGACCTAAACTAATTCGTGAAGCTACAACAAGAAACCCTGGAGTGTTTGGTTCAGGCGTGCTATTAAGACCCAAGCACCCACCTGCCCACTGGTGACCAACATCACCAAGGATCGCGGATCCCTCTACAAAGCACTGTGCTTTGCTCTTTGCAGCCTCTTGAGCTGAAATAAGGACTCAAGTCTTTTAATCCTGCCATCTTGACCCTATTCTTTCTCTCTGCTCCACAGTATAAACAATGAGCTACAATATTCAACCTAATGGGCAGTATCTTAAAAAATCAAATTAGTGGTATAATTTGTCAGTCCAGGACAAAACACCAGTCCTAGGACAACTGAGAAGGTTTGCTCACAAATTTCTCATGGGTCAGCTAAATGATAAATCCAAATTATTAGTTTTTAATCTAATTCACAATGAATATTACTGATGTAAATCATCAATTAAAAAAATCAACCTGACAGTGGCAAAATTAAATGATAATTTGCTAAAAGTAACTCCCTCCCCCCCCCCCACAACAGAAGACACAATGGCAGAAGATATGCATGAAATTTGATGTGGAGAAAAGAAACTAACTGATGAATCAAAATTTCACTGTGAGGTTTTCCAAGAAAATAATTGATTCAATGAAAATAAATTTAGTAAGATTTGAAAAAAGAAAATGGAAAGTGATGTTGTAAATCACGTAATTGCACCAAAGAGAAAAGGGATCAATACATTTAATTTGTTCAGTGCATTTTATACTGGAAAATACTTGCTTGGGAAAGATTTGTCAGTGTTGATACACTTATGGTTAAAATGTTTGTTTTCAGAGCCAAAACATCTTCAGTTTCAGTTGGGAGGGATGAGATATCGGTTCACCTTCATTTGTTTGCTCATCCTGATCCTTCTTCCTGTATTTCTTTCTCCCATCCCTTTTCATCTGTTCTCACGTTACAAACCTTTTAAAGATCCATGTTAATGCTATCTTAGCTACAAACATTTCCTGATATTCCCTTTAGATAAGAAAGAGACTCGGGTTCAGCCCCTGAGTGGGGAAAATCCCCTGGAGAAGGGCATGGCAACCCACTCCAGTATTCTTGCCTGGAGAATCCCATGGACAGAGGAGCCTGGCAGGGTACAGTCCATAGGGTCACAGAAACATGACTTAAGCTTAATTAGCAACTTAATGGAGAAGGCAATGGCACCCCACTCCAGTGCTCTCGCCTGGAGAATCCCATGGACAGAGGAGCCTGGTAGGCTGCAGTCCATGGGCTCGCTAAGAGTCGGACACAACTGAGTGTCTTCACTTTCACTTTTCATTCATGCATTAGACAAGGAAATGGCAACCCACTGCAGTGTTCTTGCCTGGAGAATCCCAGGGATGAAGGAACCAGGTGGGCTGCTGTCTATGGGGTTGTACAGAGTCGGACACGACTGAAGCAACTTCGTAGCAGCAGCAGCAGCAGCAACTTAATAAACATAAGCATAATTTTATGCTTTACAACTTAGCATAAATAAGCAGCTTAGCATGCGTACACATCCTCTTTGAATTCCCTATGTGTTCTTGCCTCTCTTGAGGCACCAAGGCCTTTCAACCCTTTTACAGTTCCTGGAATCAGTCAATCCTCCTTCCCCTGGGCTCCACAGTCTCTATCCTGCTGCCTCTGCAACCCATGGCCCAGTTCAGAACCCCAGCACCTAGGAGCTGGTAAAAAAAAAATCCAGAAGAATGAGCAGGGTTGGACTTTCCCGGTGACGCAGTGGGTAAGAATCTGCCTACCGACGTGGGGGACATGGGTTTGATCCCTGATCTGGGAAGATCCCACATGCTGCAGAACAACTGACCCCATGAGCCATATCCATTGAGCCTGTGCTTTTGATCCTGTGAGCCGCGACTACTGAAGGCCCATGTGCCTTCTCTGGCATAAGAGAAGCCGCTGAAATGAGGAGCCCGTGCACTGCAACTAGAGAAAGCCCACAGAGCAACGAAGACCCAGCAGAGTCAAAAATAAATAAATAGAAAACCAAAGTCCCTTGTTATTAAAAAAGAAAGAGAGAATGAGCAGGTGGATGAACGCGCTGGTGTTGATCACTTGTGCACCACTGTGTGGACTGGAGGCCGTGTGCCCTTTTCCTAGAGAGATCTGCTTGCACATGTGGAATAAAATCACTGATCCCCTGTCAGAGGATTCCAGCACTCTGAGAACAGAGGGGGCAGATGTCGCTGGGGACTGAGTTCCACCTCAGGATGGAATCCTGACCTCCAACGTGACGCACATTCCACTGAGACTGGGACTCCTGTTCACTTCCTGCCTTCAAATGAACCCCTTGGGTTCATCAGAAATACAGGTCAAGTTTAATGGAGAAAGAATGGCTATGGGCATTGGGAATGGTCTGGGAACAGCTACACATGATCTTGTGAAGGTCAGAAAAACATCCTTAATAAACTCAAGGGGTTGTTGACAAGGGCTGCTCAAGAAAACACAGGGATCCATCAGTGAAAAAATGTTGTCGCCATAGCAGAAAACAAAGGGTGTTGCACCAGCAGGCCCTCACATTACAGCCTCCCCAACAGTGCACCCTGGGGGACTCAGGATGAGTAAGCGCAGGATGCCGGCCCCAGAGAGCTGTTGTTGTTGTTCAGGTGCTCAGCTGTGTCCAACTCTTTGCAACCCCACGGACTGCAGCACGCCAGGCTTCGCTGTCCTTCACCATCTCCCGGAGTTTGCTCAAACTTATGTCCATTGAGTCAGTGATGCCATCCAACCATCTCATCCTCGGTCATCCCCTTCTCCTCCTGACTTCAGTCTTTCCCAGCCATCAGGGTCTTTTCCAGTGAGTCAGTTCTTCACATCAGGTGACCAAAGTGTAGGAGCTTCAGCCTCAGCATCAGTCCCTTCAACAAATATTCAGGACTGATTTCCTTTAGGATGGACTGGTTGGATCTCCTTGCCATCCAGGGAGCTGAGATGTATATTAAAGGAATGATTTCAGTGAGCCCAGACTCTTGCATCTTCCCATACATAGAAGAGAGCAAAATTCCTTAACTTGAGATATTTGGTTTTCTTTTAGTGAACAGTCATCTTTTGATGCTCTGACTACCTGGTCTTTGTTGCAAAAACTGTATGTCCTAGCTTCTCCTTTGCCTCTCTAGTGCAGTCCCTCAGAACTATCTGAAAGGCTATGTCCCAGGCTCAGTTTTGTCCACCGAGCAAAACATAATCCTCAACTTTTAGGTTGTGCACTTTTTTCAGATCAATGCCTGGCTGGTCTTTGAGGGCTCTCCTCTGGCCCCCAGGACCCAGGCCTACTACAGCATGAGCCACGAAGTCGTGCCAGGCTGGGTGCTTGGTGGAAAGAGAGGGCTCCAGAGTGTCACTGCCTGGGTCTGGATCTGAGCTCTGGTACACTCGCTGTGTGATCTTGGGCGAGTCACTGGACCTCTCCATTCCTCTACTTTTGTCATTGGTACAGTGGCAGTGTTAATCACACCCACCTCCTGTGAACATTAAATGCATTAATATTTTTACAATGTTTAGCAGGAAGTACACGCATGTAGCAAGCAGTCAATAAATGACAATTATCAAGACTCTCCCTGCTCAGAGTGTTCTTTGGAGCTCCAGGTCTTCAGGGAGCAGAGAGCATGGACATGTTCTGTGCTTGTTCAGGGAACAGGACTGGGGGCTGAGGAGCCTGTGTTCCAACCAGGTCTGTGCCTCCCTCACCACAGGCCAGATGGTGAACTTTTTCCTGCCACCTGTTTGATCAGGAATTAAGGTTTAGTGCCTCCTTCTGCAAGGAGACCAAACCAGTCAATCCCAAAGGACATTAACCCTGAATATTCATTGGAAGGACTGATGCTGATGCTGAAACTCCAATACTTTGGCCACTTAATGTGAAGAGGGGACTCATTGGAAAAGACCCTGATGCTTGGAAAGATTGAAAACAAAGGAGAAAGGGGCAGCAAAGGACGAGATGGTTGGATGGCATCATGGACCCAATAGACATGAATCTGAGCAAACTCCCAGGAGATAGTGGAGGACAGAGGAGCCTGGTATGCTGTAGTCCATGGGATGGTAAAGAATCAGACACAACTCAGCAACTGAGCAACAACAAATTGGCATGCAAAGGTGTTTTCTTGAGGGTCCCTCAACCCAATGGTCACAAAATTGCTTTCCAGGTCTCTGGGAGGGGAATTCTGACACACAGTGAACCCAGAAGGATCTAATGAAGTGAAACAAAAGCACGGGGAGCTCTTACAAGACTGAAAGTGACTCAAAATAGAGGGGATGTTGGAGCTTGAGGAGGGAGGAGACTGATCCCTGAATCAAGTGGGAAAACACTGGGACTCATGAGAACCATCCGCCTTGAGGTTTTACCTTCTGCCTGAGTGTGGATTACAAGCAGGTCCCCTCATCACTCTGCATAGCAGGGATGAAGGTAACAGCTACATCACAGCATCACTGTGAGGACCAAGTAGATTAACTGCTGGAAATCCTTGGGCACAAGTTAAGCAGTCATCCATGTCCCAGACCCAAACCTCTGCCCTGGTCTGAATCTCATCCACCCACATGGATGCCCATAGGCACCTTAAACATGAGTCCAAAGCTAAATTTAAAAGCATCACCCCTCCTCCTCCAAACTGCCAGACTCCCCTTCCTCCCCAGCCTCTGAGGGCTCCGCAGGTGCATGGAAGCAGAGCACATAATGTTAATCCATTTTAAATCCTGGGTTCCTAGCACGGGGATGGGGATGGACAAAGTGGGCAATCACTGTCTTTAGAGCTTGTGGGTTTTGTTTTGTTTTGCTGTTTATCGTCATCACATTCTTACCATGTGTGATGGCAGCAAGTCAGACAGCTATGCGTTGGAATCCCTAACTTATCACTTCTTAGCTGTGTGACCTGGAGCAAGGAGTGTGACCTCTCTGAACCCCAGAGTTCAGATTTTCCTACACAAGAGGAATGCCCGTGTGTGTGTGTGAAGTTACAACAGTCATGTCCCACTCTTTGCAACCCTATGGACTGGAGCCCTCCATGCTCCTCCGTCCATAGGATTGTCAGGCAAGAATACTGGAGTAGGTTGCTATGCCCTCCTCCAGGGAATCTTCCCGACCCAGGGATTGAACCTGCGTCTCTTATACCTCCTGCATCGGCAGGCAGGTTCTTGACCACTAGCACCACCTGGGAAGTTCACAAGAGGAATGCCCAGACCTACTCAAAGGGCTGCTGTGAAGGGTCAGTGAAATCACTCTGCCCAAGTTCTAACAGGGCATCTGGTATGAAGAAAATTCTAGTGAATGGGCATTTTGTACAGTAATGATGAGCCTGTGATATAAACGTAATGATTTTCATTATCAGAGCTGAGGAGACCCAATTCAGAGAAGATTCATCATTTACTTAAAATGACACAATTGGGACCTGAACCCAAATCTCTCCCTTCCAGATCTGATGCTCATTCTTTGTTGCCTGACATCCAAATAATTTTACCAAATTAGGGGAGGAAGAAAGGGGATGAAAAGTTGGTTAATTTTTTTATTTCTCACCCAACAGGAGGAACTTATAATGAAAGTCCAGTGCCTTTGAGTTTGTTTTCAATTCATTTTTAAAATCCTCTTTCCCCACTGAGCTCCTTCTTGAAAACAGCTTCCTGACACTTTGCATAGAAAGGCCTGCTCTCTTTCACGAAATACCAAAAACAAACAAAAAACTGGCCTTTGAAATGCTGGTTTGTCCTCCTAAGTGCTATCATTTGTCATTTGTAAATTATCATTCTCCACACTTCTTTGGCTCAGAATTAATCAGGTCCTAAAAATCCCTGGGCATCTGTTTTTAATCCACAAACAGGTGAACAATGATCCTTCTTAACAGGGGATATTGTAGGGAAAGAATAAATGTCAACTTCCTTTACACACAAAGAACAATTGACTCTGAACATTTTTGCACATATAATCTCCTCTGGAAATGGATTTCCAAGGTGAAGGAGTGCCATCCACACCCCCACCAACCTCGCCATCTCCCCCATCCCCTATTCCCCCACCCATCAACCCATCTCCCCCAACCCCCAGCCTCTGGGACAGATGCATATTGCCAGGGAAAGAACAATGATCTGAAGTCAGAAGACCTGGATTCTAATTCCTACAACCTTGCTGGGCTCCTTAGACAAGTCCCTCAAGTTCTCTGAGCCTCAGTTTCTGCATGTGCATGGTGAAGAGGGTGGATGAAATGATTTCCAAAGTCTCCAGTCAGATTTCAGATTTGCTTTAAGTACGTGCTGCTGCTGCTGCTGCTAAGTCGCTTCAGTTGTGTCTGACTCTGTGCGACCCCATAGACAGCAGCCTACCAGGCTCCCCCATCCCTGGGATTCTCCAGGCAAGAACACTGGAGTGGGTTGCCATTTCCTTCTCCAATGCATGAAAGTGAAAGTGAAGTCACTCAGCCGTGGGATATTGCTAAAGAAAAAAATGGCAGTGGCCTTTTCTGCTCAGGCATGAAAACCATGCTGAATGTTTGTTTATTTAGGAAAGGACTGTCATAAAGAGTCTTTTCTTAGAAGATGAAGGTGGAGATGGTGGATGCGAGGGCACATGTGCGTGCCAGTGCACGCCTATGTGTACATACGTGAGCTAACGTGCTTATAAATGTAGCTTGGGCACATGTGTATAACAGGGGCCTGAGTGTGCATGTGAGATGTGTGTGCCTAAGTGTCCTGGTGTGTGTTTAATGGGAGACACACAGGGGGTCAGCAACAGCAGGTAGCTGAGTGTACAGACACTAGTAACGGCTCATTGAATCCAAACCGCTTAGCATCAGCCTTAGTCATTCTATTGATACCGCTGACTTTAGAAACATGGAAAATATCTCCTCGGTAGCATCCTGGACTTGAGAAATGAGTACAAGTTTTAGAATCAAAAGGTTCTGACTTCATATCCTATGTCTGGCATTTGCCCAGCGTCTTCTACATCCAGGTTGACACAAGGATGAAATGAGAAAAAGTCTACGATACACCTGAGCATAGTCACTAGACAAACGTCTTGCCAAGGCTATGGTTTTTCCAATGATCATGGATGGATGTGAGAGTTGGACTATAAAGAAATGTGAGCGCCAAAAAATTGATGCTTTTGAACTGTGGTATTGGGAGAGACTCTTGAGAATCCCTTGGACTGCAAAGAGATCCACCCAGTCCATCCTAAAGGGAATCAGTCCTGAATATTCATTGGAAGGACTGATGTTGAAACTGAAACTCCAATACTTTGGCCACCTGATGCAAAGAGTTGACTCATTTGAAAAGACCCTGATGCTGGGAAAGATTGAAGGCAGGAGGAGAAGGGGACAACAGAGGGTGAGATGGCTGGATGGCATCACCGACTCAATGAACATGAGTTTGAGTAAACTCCGGGAGTTGGTGATGGACAGGGAGGCCTGGCGTGCTGCAGTCCATGGGGTCGCAAAAGGTCGGACACAACTGAGCAACTCAACTGAACTGAACAACTGAGGATAGTGAAGGCACAGCAGATGCCTTTCCCTCCCTGTTCTGCATGAGTTATCTACCACTTGATAAAATGTTAACTCAAAACTCAGCAGCTTAAAACAATAAGAATTCATTACCTTATAGTTTCTGCGGGTGTGGAGCCCAGGCAGTGCTTTGTTGGGTCTTCTGGTTCAAGGTCCCTCACAGGCTGCAGTGGAGATGTTAGCCAGGGTTGAAGTCTCATGCAAGGGCTCAACTTAGGGAGTCTCCACTTCCAAGTCAGGTGGCTACTGGCAGGCCTCAGGTCCCTGCTGGCTGTTAGCCAGTGGCCCCCACCAGTTTCTTGCCACTGGTCCTCCCTATAGGAGGCTCATGATACTGCAGCTGGCTTCTGGCAGAACAAGAGCAAGCAAATGAGATAGAAGCAACAGTCTATTGACATCTAATCTCAGAAGTGACATCCATCATTTTTTTCCAGACTCTGTTCGTAGAAGCCAGTCATTAGGTTCAGTCCACACTCAAGGGGGGTGAGGGGTGGATTTCAAAGGATAAAATACCAGGATTGGGAGATCCTTGGAGGCCTTCTCAGAAGCTGCTACCTGTCTGTCCTCTGGCTTTCCCCAATGATTCACATTCTTCCCACAAGAAAAATACATCTGCTCCCCTCCCAAGATTCCTGAAAGCCTCCTCCCACTTTGCATCAGCTCAAATTTCAGAACCTCATCAAATCAGGCCCAGAGATTGCAGGAAGCTCCTTGGGACTAATTCCTTACACACAGCTCCTAGAATAGAATTCCCCAGAATCTATAGGCCTGTGAAGTGAAAGACATCCACTGTCTCTGGTATATAACAGGCTAACCATCATGGTCAAAAAAAGAGTCCGAAATGCAATACTTGGATGCAATCGCAAAAACAACAGAATGATCTCTGTTTGTTTCCCAAGGCAAACCATTCAATATCACAGTAATCCAAGTCTATGCCCCAACCAGTAATGCTGAACAAGCTGAAGTTAAACTATTCCATGAAGACCTACAAGACCTTTTAGAACTAACACCCAAAAAAGATGTCATTTTCATTATAGAGGACTGGAATACAAAAGTAGGAAGTCAAGAAACACCTGGAGTAACAGGCAAATTTGGCCTTGAAATACAGAATGAAGCAGGGCAAAGGCTAATAGCGTTTTGCCAAGAGAATGGACTGGTCATAGCAAACATCCCCTTTCAACAACACAAGAGAAGACTCTACACACGGACATCACCAGATGGTCAACACTGAAATCAGATTGATTATAGTCTTTGTAGCCAAAGATGGAGAAGCTCTATACAGTCAGCAAAAACAAGACCGGGAGCTGACTGTGGCTCAGATCATGAACTCCTTATTGCCAAATTCAGACTTAAATTGAAAAAAGTAGGGAAAACCACTAGACCATACAGGTATGACCTAAATCAAATCCCTTATGATTATACAGTGGAAGTGAGAAATAGATTTACGGGACTAGACCTGATAGATAGAGTGCCTCATGAACTATGGACTGAGGTTTGTGATATTGTATAGGAGACAGGGATCAAGACCATCCCCAAGAAAAAGAAATGCAAAAAGCCAAAATGGGTGTCTGAGGAGGCCCTACAAATAGTTGTGAAAAGAAGAAAAGTGAAAAGCAAAGGAGAAAAGGAAAGATATACCCATCTGAATGCAGAGTTCCAAAGAACAGCAAGGAGAGATAAGAAAGCCTTCTTCAGTGATCAGTGCAAAGAAATAGAGGAAAACAATAGAATGGGAAAGACTAGAGATCTCTTCAAGAAAATTAGAGACACCAAGGGAACATTTCATGCAAAGATGGGCTCGATAAAGGACAGAAATGGTATGGACCTAACAGAAGCAGAAGATATTAAGAAGAGGTGGCAAGAATACACGGAAGAACTGTACAAAAAAGATCTTCACGACCCAGATAATCACGATGGTGTGATCATTCACCTAGAGCCAGACATCCTGGAATGTGAAGTCAAGTGGGCCTTTGAAAGCATCACTAGGTACAAAGCTAGTGGAGGTGATGGAATTCCAGTTGAGCTATTTCAAATCCTGAAAGATGATGCTGTGAAAGTGCTGCACTCAATATGCCAGCAAATTTGGAAAACTCAGCAGTGGCCACAGGACTGGAAAAGGTCAGTTTTCATTCCAATCCCAAAGAAAGGCAATGCCAAAGAATGCTCAAACTACCACACAATTGCACTCAGACTGAGCGACTTCACTTTCACTTTTAACTTTCCTGCACTGGAGAAGGATATGGCAACCCACTCCAATGTTCTTGCTTGGAGAATCTCAGGGAAGAGGAAGCCTGGTGGGCTGCCATCTATGGGGTCACACAGAGTTGGACACAACTGAAGCGACTTAGCAGCACCAGCACAAGCTAGTAAAGTAATGCTCAAAATTCTCCAAGCCAGGTTTCAGCAATATGTGAACCGTGAAATTCCAGATGTTCAAGCTGGTTTTAGGAAAGGCAGAGAAACCAGAGATCAAATTGCCAATATCCACTGGATCATTGAAAAAGCAAGAAACTTCCAGAAAAACATCTATTTCTGCTTTATTGACTATGCCAAAGCCTTTAACTGTGTGGATCACAATAAACTGTGGAAAATTCTGAAAGAGATGAGAATACCAGACCACCTGACCTGCCTCTTGAGAAACCTATATGCAGGTCAGGAAGCAACAGTTAGAACTGAACATGGAACAACAGACTGGTTCCAAATAGGAAAAGGAGTACATCAAGGCTATGTATTGTCACCCTGCTTATTTAACTTCTATGCAGAGTACATCATGAGAAACACTGGGCTGGAAGAAGCACAAGCTGGAATCAAGATTGCCGGGAGAAATATCAATAACCTCAGATATGCAGATGACACCACCCTTATGGCAGAAAGTGAAGAGGAACTAAAAAGCCTCTTGATGAAAGTGAAAGAAGAGAGTGAAAAAGTTGGCTTAAGGCTCAACATTCAGAAAATGAAGATCACGGCACCTGGTCCCATCACTGCATGGCAAATAGATGGGGAAACAGTGGAAACAGTGTCAGACTTTATTTTTAGGGTTCCAATCACTGCACATGGTGACTGCAGCCATGAAATTAAAGGACGCTTACTCCTTGGAAGGAAAGTTATGACCAAACTAGATAGCATATTCAGAAGCAGAGACATTACTTTGCCAACAAAGGTCCATTTAGTCAAGGCTATGGTTTTTCCAGTGGTCATGTATGGATGTGAGAGTTGGACTGTGAAGAAAGCTGAGCACCGAAGAATTGATGCTTTTGAACTGTGGTGTTGGAGAAGACTCTTGAGAGTCCTTGGACTGCAAGAAAATCCAACCAGTCCATTGTAAAGGAGATCAGTCCTGGGTGTTCTTTGGAAGGAATGATGCTAAAGCTGAAACTCCAGTACTTTGGCCACTTCATGCAAAGAAGTGACTCATTGGAAAAGACTCTGATGCTGGGAGGGATTGAGGGCAGGAGGAGAAGGGGATGACAGAGGATGAGATGGCTGGATGGCATCACCAACTCGATGGACGTGAGTTTGAGTGGACTCCAGGAGTTGGTAATGGACAGGGAGGCCTGGAGTGCCACAATTCATGGGGTCACAAAGAGTTGGACACGACTGAGCAACTGAACTGAACTGAACTGAAGCATAGGTAGTGATATCTTTCTCCTTTTTTCAAGACTTTTAACAAATATTCTCATTTTGTGCTCCACTAATTCATTTAATCAGCCAGTATTTATTAGGCACTTATTAAATACTTCTCATTTTCTTCATCCCATTTTACCAGTGAGGAGTCTGAGAATTTGAGGCAAACTATTACCTCTTGGCCCACTGGATTAGTCTCCTTCAGTAAAAGGACCCCTAGGGTTCGTCTTCAATGAAAATAGTCTAACCACACCTGCAGTGAGGTTCGAGTTGGTTTAACTATTTAGATTATCTTCCACAAAGACTAGCCATTGAGGTTTTGTGTGTGTGTGTGTGTGTGTGTGGCAGAAAAGCTAAGACTGATGCAAGAGAACAAGAGATCTAGAGTACTGTCAGAAGTAGTCACTGCTACTAAGAACCAATCAAATATTGTAGTAAAAGTACAACTTGAGGAATTCAAGTCAGGATCAAGGCAGATAAATTTGAAACCTGCCTAATGGATCGTACCAATCAGTGCTGTTTGTTAACTGTGTCTACACATCCAAACACAGTCAATTTTTTCAAAATACCAGATCACAGTCCCTATTCCTCAGAAATTCAGATTCAACTGGTTTGGACTGAGCTTCAGACACTAATATCTTAATCCTCAAGTGATTCTATGAGGCAAACAGGATTGAGGACCCGTAGTAGGACCAGAATGTTGGAGAAGACTCTTGAGAGTCCCTCAAGAGGGACGGCAAGTGCTCACACTTAGCACATGTCCCCCATCTCCCAAGCCCCAGACAGACATCCTTAGTCAATTGGGCGCCTCTTTTCCATTGAGTGGGATGAAGACTTTGAATCTTTCTCATCACAGGACTTCCGGCAGCCACTGCCAAGGAGCTGAAATTGACATGTGAACCAGGCCATATTCACACTTTCTGACAAGCAATATTAGACATGCTTTCCCAAGTCTTGAAATTATCAGGGGTGTGGAAAGCTAGAACCCTCTCATTCTTAACAGACCAAATCTGATACAGACAACTGAGGCTTAACTGTCTGCCGTTAAAGAGCGCTGGAAGAGCATAGATGAGCGGCCAACATGCAGAGGAGAGGGACAACCAGGTCTGGTGAGGATTGGTTTCAGAACCCAAGACGTTCAGCTCAGAGACGACCCCTGGGGTAATACGCATGAAGGAGTGACCCTCTTCTGTGTGTGTGAGGCCCAAAAGGAGGGCTCTCCAGGAGGAAGACTATGGTTCCATCTATGGGGAACCCTCTTCATGAACTTCCTCTCTTCACATCCCACCTCTGACACTTACTAGTGTGAACTTGCACAAATGACTGAATAGCTCTGAGCTTTCTTTTCCTCATCTTCCAAATGGTGATAATGGCACTTATTTTACAAGAATGTTGCATGAAGAGAGGAAGACAAAGCACCTGGCCCAGAGTGTGTGGCCAGCAAATGCTGAGTGTCACCACTCTGTCACTCTTGGTGGAGTGCAGGCTCCCCAGAGATGGTCTCAGAACAGAAAACAATGCTTCTAAGTGCTTCCCCTGGGCCCAGCAATTTGTTAACATCCTGTACAGGGGACACATGCACCCCCAGGCCCCAAACGGGGAATGCCAAACCCACACCTCTTTAACCGTGTTGAAGCAGAAGCCTGCTGGCTCTGCCCACGGGTGAAAGGGGCTAGGCATGTTCCCTCTAAGTCCTTCGCCAAAGTGACCTAGAGCTCCAGGGGTTCCATATGAGCTCAAGAGCACTCTCCTCTCGGATCTCCCCCGGCCTCCTTATCAAGCTCGACATCTTGTCCTGTTCCTTCTGTCCCAGGAATGGCCAAGTCTGGTGTGCTGCGCCATCCTATCCCTCTCCTAGGTCGTGGCCCTGAGCTCTTGTTCCCCACGCTACCCCTGGAATGGAGCATATTACCTGGACACAGAGGTCCCGCCCAGTGCTCTCAGGTGCTATAAACACAATCACAGAGGTGATGGCTCTCTAACTCTCCCTGCATGTGTGGCTTTACACATTCCACCTGCACCATTCACACAACCCTGCTAATAAAGGTGAGTCCGGTTCATATCCGCATTTTAATAAGAAGAAAAAAATCTTGGTGAGTAACAATCTTTGACTTCCAGTTCTCTTTCGAAGGCATTAGAAAGTCAGGATTTGAAATCAGGGTGATGATAGTAAAATCCACAAATAATGGAATGAAACTGTTGGACTTAATATATGTACATAGCTAGGTCACTACGAACAAAGCTAGTGGAGGTGATGGAATTCCAGTGGAGCTATTTCAAATCCTGAAAGATGATGCTGTGAAAGTGATGCACTCAATTTGCCAGCAAATTTGGAAAACTCGGCAGTGGCCACAGGACTGGAAAAGGTCAGTTTTCATTCCAGTCTCAAAGAAAGGCAATGCCAAAGAATGCTCAAACTACTGCACAATTGCACTCATCTCACACGCTAGTAAAGTAATGCTCAAAATTCTCCAAGCCAGGCTTCAGCAATAAGTGAACCATGAACTTCCAGATGTTCAAGCTGGTTTTAGAAAAGGCAGAGGAACCAGAGATCAAATTGCCAACATCCACTGGATCATCAAAAAAGGAAGAGAGTTCCAGAAAAACATCTATTTCTGCTTTATTGACTCTGCCAAAGCCTTTGACTGTGTGGATCACAATAAACTGGAAAATTCTGAAAGAGATGGGAATAACAGACCACCTGACCTGTCTCTTGAGAAGCCTATATGCAGGTCAGGAAGCAACAGTTAGAACTGGACATGGAACAACAGACTGGTTCCAAATAGGAAAAGGAGTACGTCAAGGCTGTATACTGTCACCCTGCTTGTTTAACTTCTATGCAGAGTACATCATGAGAAACACTGGGATGGAAGAAGCACAAGCTGGAATCAAGATTGCCGGGACAAATATCAATAACCTCACATATGCAGATGACACCACCCTTATGACAGAAAGTGAGGAGGAACTAAAAAGCCTCTTGATGAAAGTGAAAGAGGAGAGTGAAAAAGTTGGCTTAAAGCTCAACATTCAGAAAACGAAGATCAGGGCACCTGGTCCCATCACTTCATGGGAAATAGATGGGGAAACAGTGGAAACAGTGTCAGACTTTATTTTTTGGGGCTCCAAAATCACTGCAGATGGTGACTGCAGCCATGAAATTAAAGGACGCTTACTCCTTGGAAGGAAAGTTATGACCAAACTAGATAGCATATTCAGAAGCAGAGACATTACTTTGCCAACAAAGGTCCGTCTAGTCAAGGCTATGGTTTTTCCAGTGGTCATGTATGGATATGAGAGTTGGACTGTGAAGAAAGCTGAGCACTGAAGAATTGATGCTTTTGAACTGTGGTGTTGGAGAAGACTCTTGAGAGTCCCTTGGACTGCAAGGAAATCCAACCAGTCCATTGTAAAGGAGATCAGTCCTGGGTGTTCTTTGGAAGGAATGATGCTAAAGCTGAAACTCCTGTACTTTGGCCACCTCATGCAAAGAGGTGACTCATTGGAAAAGACTCTGATGCTGGGAGGGATTGAGGGCAGGAGGAGAAGGGGACAACAGAGGATGAGATGGCTGGATGGCATCACCAACTCGATGGACATGAGTTTGGGTGAACTCCGGGAGTTGGTGTTGGACAGGGAGGCCTGGCGTGCTGCAATTCATGGGGTCGCAAAGAGTCGGACACGGCTGAGCGACTGAGCTGAACTGAACTGAGGTATGTTAATATATGAACCCTTATGGAAATGTGCATAAGTACACATGAATATGTATGTGTATGGATATACATGTAGGCATTTCCCAGCTCTGTCCTTTGAGAGAAACTAGAAGCAGTATCAGTCTTCCCCGATGGCTCATCAGGTAAAGAATCTGCCTGCAATGCTGGAAACCCAGGCTTGAATCCCTGGGTCAGGAAGATCCGCTGGAGGAGGACATGGCAACTCACTCCAGTGTTTTTCCCTGGAAAATCCCATGGTCAGAGGAGCCTGGTGGGCTACAGTCCATGGGGTGGCACTGCTGAGCAACTGGGCACACACACAAAGAGAACCAGCCACACAGATCTTGGCTTGTTTCATTATCAAAAAACATTATCATGAAATGAAATCTGATAAGGCATGTAGGTGAGATAAGAAAATTCCTTGTTTTTAGGAAATAAGCACAGAAAGGCTAAGTTGCTTCAGTCGTGTCTGACTCTTGGCAACCCACATGGACTGTATCCCTCCAGGCTCCTCTGTCCATGGATTCTCCAGGCAAGACTACTGGAGTGGGTTGCCATGCCCTCCTCCAGGGGATCTTCCCAACACCAGGAAGGGGACCCGTGTCTCTTACGGCTCCTGCGTTGGCAGGCAGATTCTTTACCACTGAGCCATGGAGAAGCCCCAGGTTGAGGGAAGTGAAGATGCGAAGTGTAAGGACGTGCTCACCACGCACCTGTTGTCACATGCTGCTTCCATGCAGCGCGGTGGAGAGGATGCCGGAATTAAGGCCACCTTTAAATTCAGCGTGGGTGCCTCTGGTTGGGTGACTGAAGGTGAGGCTCTGGACCCCTCCCCGGGTCAACTGCCTCACCTCTTTACCGGGCAGGCTGGAAGGACCTCACTGGAGGATTAGGAGGGTAACACTCTGCAGGCACTTCACTAGTTATAAAGGGCATTCAGGAGTGCTGCACCATAACGCTTCCCTGCAGGCCTTTGATAAGCCCCAGATGTGAGGGTTGCCACATCCACAGACAACACAGGACTCTCTGTGTAAACACCTAGTTACTCACTCAGGGACATCACTTGAGCCTGGCAACCACTCCATGGCTTCCAGTGGTAAAGGATAGAGGAGCTTGGCAGACTACAGCCTGTGGGGTCACAAAGAGTCCGACACAATGGCGCAGGCGCCACCGCGGGACTCCAGGCCCAACATTGGTCTAAGCTGAGAAAGAGAACAAGCCTTGTGGGAACAAGATAAGACAAGTCTCAGCTCTTGGACTGTTGACTTCCAGGACAATGTAGTTCTACCCAAGCCAGGAACCTCCAAGTCTTCTTAAAAGGTATCAAATCATAGAGTTCTTTAAAAGAGAGAAAAGAAGGGAAAAAAAGAAAGACATGAAAATAACCTCAGTGTTACACAGACTCATTTAATCCTTGCCCAGAATTTTGGGGTTAAGGTACCCATTTCTTAGACAGGGAAACTGAAGCTAGAAGACATGCCCAAATTCAGACAAGGGGAGCTAAATGTTGAACGTGGGGTTGTGGTACTTCAAAGCCTGGGCAGTGTGGCTTTCAGGCAGGCAGCTGGCACCTGGACTCAGGAGCCATTCAGGGCTGAATAATTCTTTGTTGTGGGAGGTCGTCCTGGGCACAGCATCTCTGGCCTCTACCCATTAGATGGCACCTCACACCCGATTGTGACAAGCAAAAAATGCCCCAGATACATGTCCCCGAGATGAAAACTGTCCCCACTGAGAACCACAGGCCTGGGTAAAATCCTGGCTCTACCGCTTACTAATCATATGACCTTGGACAACCAACTTAAGCTGTCTGTGCCTCAGAGTTCTCATCTGTAAAATGGAAAGATAATAGTATGTAAGGTTAGTGTGAGAATCAACTAGGGATTAAGAAAGCACCTGGTCAAAATGCAGGCTTGTTTTTCCACTGTTGCCTACCCTCCAAACACAAAGTAGCACCCAGGGTATGTGTACAATATAACACAGGGGGCCCAGCCTGGCACTCCAAGACCACCTAGAGTGGGGAGGGAGGCTTCAGAGGGAAGGGACATATATATGATTATAACTGATTCACGTTGCTGTATGGCAGAAACCAACACCACGCTGTAAAGCAATTATCCTCTAATTTAAAAAAATAAAATGTAAAAATTAATTTTAGAAATAAAAAGAAAATCAGCTTTACATGTGATATAGGATACCGACTGAAGAGTGTTCAGTCGGTAAAGAATCTGCCTGCAGCGCAGGAGACCCAGGCTCAATGCCTACATCGGGAAAATCCCCTGGAGAAGAATACTCCAGTATTTCTGCCTGGAAAATCCCGTGGACAGAGGAGTCTGGTGAGCTACAGTCCATGGGATTGCAAGAGGCAGACACGACTTAGCAACTAAAGCACCGCAGTGTTTCATAGGGGTGCATCCGTTAACCGGGTAATGAACAAATGAACAAGGAGCGTCCTGATCCAGGCATCAGTGCATTTGCTGAAGGAGATGCTTTGGTAGCTCCTCTCACTTCTGCAGAGCAGTTCGGGAAGGCCCCACGGCCAGGCTCTCCAGTCCAGCTCAGCCACTCACGAGCTTTGTGACCCGGGGCTAGTTCCTGAGCTTCCTAATGCCTTCATTTCCCCATCTGTAAAATGGGGGTAACAGAAGTGGCTGCCTTGTGGGTTTGCGAGGATTGAATGAATCTGCATGTGTGCAGCCCGGGAACAGAATGAGCCTCTATTGTGCCTGCTGCTGCTGTGAGCGTAACCCTCTCCAGCCCTGCAGCCACCTGGGCATGCTTCTCTCCCCTACAGCGCCCCTCAGGACTGGCCACACACACACACCCCGCCCCCGCCTGGAGCGCTCCTCCCCTGGACCTCATTGTCACCCTGAGCCTTCCTTCTCCATCTTCGTCTCCCTTCATGCCTCCCGCTTGACCGCCCTAAATTAAACAGCAGCCACATCACTCAACTCACTCTGGTTTATTTCAAGTCTCTCAGTATCACTGCCTGACGTGACAGTTCAGAGTCTGGATGGCAGAACCCTGCGGTACAGTTGAGTATTTTTTGTAGTAGTATCATCTGGAGAAGTGTTGTTGCTGTCTCTCTCTCCCACTGAAGTATGTTTCCCAACACCAGAGGAGTTGATTGGTGACTATATTCCTAGAAGAGTACCTAGCACATAATAGGTATAAAGGATTGTAATGAATGATGAGTGGTATTTTGCAGAAGGCATTCCCAAAGTTCCCACATAATGCATCTCCTAATACAGAAATTATTTGAACTGGGGCCTAGAAAGATGTTTGGCAACAATTAAAAAATTTTTCTTGTCACAATGGGTCCTTTAGAAGAGTTGCATTTTTGAGATTTTCAGATCAATTAGAGTTTCTCAAACTGTGTTCCCTGCAACTGTGACCTCCAGCAAGAGAGCAAGAAAGAATTGTACCAAACAAGGATTCACGAGGCCAAAGATATTAGAAACCAATGCAGAATTCTCTCCTTCCTGGGGATTCACCATCATCGACTGGTAAAGCTCTAAGAAGCCCTGTAGGAAACTGATATTGAACCTGGGTTTGCTGAACTTATTTCACCCTAGACTTTATCTACTGATTTTTGCAGCATGGAACATGATTTGGAAAACTGTGCCTTAGTATAAGTCTTTCAATTTACAGAAGCAGACAGAAAGTTAGGCCCAGAGAGGTTAGTTGACCCATTCGAGATCACACATCTATCTCCTGAATCTCCAAGCAGAATGCTTTTCCCCATCCTTGATTTCCCTAGTGATCCCCTTAGCAATCAGTTCACAAGAGGTCACAAATGGAACACTAGACCTCAGATTCCTATCAAATACGATTCACTTTCAGTCTCATCATTCCAGAGAGAGTGTGTTATTCATTCAACAACTGTCTATTAAGCATTACGTGCCAGGCACTGCACATTTTGCGGTGAGCAAGACCTGGTTGTTCAGGAGACTGACAATAAAATTATCCCTAAAGAGACCAAAATTGATTGAACTGTCCTTGAGAAACCTGCTTCAAAGTAGGGACTTATATGAAATTACATATTCACATTTCATTTGCTTCCATTAACAATGTTCACATTTAGATCCAAGGGTAATAATATGCTCTGGTCTGGAATGGCTCTGGAACTAAACACCTCCCCTCTGCAGTGCAGGTGGCAGAGAGGAAAAACTAAAAGACTGGAATTCGTTGGGCTTTTTTGTTGAGCACCCCAACAGATTTCCCAATTTCAAATTCACTCAAATACCATCTCTGGCTCCTACATTTTAATTAAAATGCATTCCCTTACTTCCTGTTGTCCACAAATGAAAAGGTCTATTTTTAAAAATTGGATTTTTTTTAAAGCATATCGACTCAAACATTTCAAAGCTCCTTCAGAATACACAGTAGATCAAAAGCCAGCTAACTTTAAAACGCTATAGATTTGAGTTTGAGAAAGACCTAGCAATTACTCTATATGATCTTTTCAGTGAACCAATAGCATCCGCCTAGGGATCAGGAGAAACGTTTTATGTTATGTAGTTTCATAAAGAAGATTCCAACTGAGAAAAAAAAAAAAATTGGGATATCGGGCTTGAGAAGTCCATATTTGATGCTGTGGCATGGAGCCAACTTTCAGCATAGACTTGAGATGTCTGTATCTAATTTTTTAAGTGTTGGAGATATCAGAAACTCTTGCCCCTGTGTGTAACTTTAAAGCCAAAGTGTCAGTAAAGAAGATAAATGTGTGCTTCCAGACCCAGCCAAAATCCTTCCTGCTTTTAAGGATGCTGTTGTAGCTTCTCCAGGAGCCATCCTGAAAACCAATCTGGCAAAGCAACAGTAATCACCCCATAGAACACATAATTTGTGTTTATTAGACATCAGAACAGATCAGGAAGAATTCCCCAGCTGGAGCAAAGACACACAGAAAGCAGAAACGACAAACACAGGCCACAAGAAGCAAGATACAGGAAAGACATACACACACTCCCATCAGGCTACACACGCATTGAACCTATTGCTTAAAAATCAACCCAAACACAAAGAAGTCACTTGTTCACAATGAACAATCTATTCACTTATAAGGGGAGGGGAGAGGATATTTTTTAAAGACCAAGTACCACTTTGGGGGGGTGGGGGGTGGCGGGAATCAGTTACCATCTTATCTTCTCTAGCAGAGCCGTGGGTCCATCTCTGCTAGGCTAGGGTACATTTGACCAAGCTTTTTCCAACTGCTCTCTCCAAATATTTCTACAACAAATCAGTCCGCTGAGGTTTCTGAGCACATGGACTACTGCAGGGTCACTGAAGGCCTGATAAACTTGGCAGCAGAGGAAACGTCTATTTGTGTGTGTCCCATGTGTATTCCGAATGCTTGTTAATGCCTGTGCAGTTATGTTGATCTGCGAAGAAGGGTGCTTAGGCAGTTTAATGGAATCCATTTGGGGTGAAAGGTGTGATTTTGCCCAATGAAACTCCCCCCTCGCAGTCCAGCTCCCAGACCGACTGGCCAGCAGGGTCACCCTCCGGGGACGTCTGAGAGATTCGGGACATTCGATCGAAAGGGCTTGCCTCCTCCTCCTCCTTGTCCACCTCTGCGTCCCCCGGGGTCACCGCATTGGGGATCCGATGGATGTAGGCAGCTGCGATCTCCTGGTGAAAGGCGGTGTCCTGGTTGTAGGAGATGACCTCGTTGCTGATGTTCACCGTCTCCACCTGGGTGCGGGAGCACAGGTGACTGCAGCCCAGCAGTTGGGCAAACACCTTCCGGAAGTCAGCGTTGAAGGCATAGATGATGGGGTTGAGGGAGGAGTTGGCCCAGCCGAACCAGACGAAGACGTCGAAGGTGGTCTCGCTGACGCAGAGGAAGGTCTCGGGGTGTCCGCTGCAGAAGGGGACCATGCAGTTAAGGATGAAGAAGGGCAGCCAGCAGCACACGAAGACCCCCATGATCACCGATAGGGTTTTGAGGACCTTAGTCTCCTTCCTGATGGACGCCCGCAGGCCCGTGTCGGGAGCGCAGGCCTCGCGGCTGCGGCAGCTCTGCGCATGCTCCGCGGCCCTCTCCAGCGAGGAGATCCTACGAATCTGCACCTGGGCGATGCGGTAGATACGCGTGTAGGTCACGATCATGATGGCCACCGGGATGTAGAAGCTGATGAGCGAGGACGAGATGGCATAAGTGCGGTTCAGGCTGGAGTCGCAGTTCGCACTCCTATCCGACTCCGCGGCTTCCTCCCAAGGCGTCCCGTTGGCCAGGTTGGATGGAGGGTCCAGCCCACCCCTGGCACCCACCTTGTCCCTGTGCCAATGGAGCTGGACTGGGATGAAGGAGATGAGGATGGACAAGGTCCACGCCAGGCCGACCATGACCAAGGCCACGCGCTGGGTCATCTTGCGCTCGTAGCAGAAGGGCCTGGAGATGGCCCAGTAGCGGTCCACGCTGATGATGCATAGGTTCAGGATGGAGGCAGTGGAACACATGATGTCGAAGGCCACCCAGATGTCGCAGAAGGCCCCAAAAGGCCAGTAACCCGCCACCTCGGCCACCGCCTTCCAGGGCATGACCAGCAGCGCCACGAAGAGGTCGGACACCGCGAGGGATACGATGAACACGTTGGTCATCTTGGCGCGCAGGTGACGGCTGCGCACGACGGCCGCGCACACCAGCACGTTGCCCAGCAGGGTCCAGACGATGAGCAGGGTCAGGAGGCCAGCGGTGACCACCTGCGCGGGCCCCAGCGGCGTCGCCCCCTCCGAGTCCCCCACGGCGCCCCCCTGCACCAGCTGCTGCTGCCCCGACCGCGCCCGGTGCGAGGTGCCGTTGCGCCCCGGGGGAAGCATATCGGGTTCGGCTGCAAAGGCGGGCTGTGCGCGGTCCCGACTTCTGCCCTGCGCCTCCCGGGCGGCCCCATCAGGTACCCGGGGGGTGGCACCCCGGGACCCGAAGCTTAAGGGATCCCCGAGCCCCGGGGGCCGCTCACCGTGTGCTGCGCTGGGGGGGTCCCCAGAGCGCGCCGGGACCCCTCTCGCATCCTCGAGTGCCACCGGCTTGGTGACCGCGTTGCGCCCCTCTGGTGCTGGGAAGCGGCGGGTGCTCGCGGGGCTGTTCCCGGCCGCCGGCAGCGCACCAGCCGGTGGCGGCAGCGGTGGCGGTTGTGTCTGGTTCGGAGCCGGAGAAGCCGAGAGCTAGCCGCCACCGAGGGGGCGGGGGCGCCGGGCGAGCGCTGCCTGCTCCGTCCCCCGCAGCTCCCGGGGCCCGCGCTCCCGCCCCAGCGCCGCGGCGCTCCAATCTCCCGTGCGCCCGCCCCACCTATGCCTTGGCGCCCTTACTCTGCACGCTGCGCCCGCCGGAGTCTGGCGACCAAACCCGCAGGTTCGGGAAGCGCCTTAGTACCAGATCCTGGCCCTGGGAAGACCCAGACCCGCGCCCCCAAGAAGCTGGAGAGGTGCCAGCCCAGCCCTGGTGCCCTGGCCCTGACCACGTTTGGAATCACTGGCTTCTAGACCGGGAAAGAGTGTTTCAAGAGGAGGGCTTTGGATTTCTCATAGACCGAAGTCCCACTCAGGACTCTCTTCCTGACTGTGTGACCTTAAAGTCTTTAACTTCCCTGGGCCTTGCTTTCCTCATCTACAAAATGGGGGGGCGATTCCTTCCCCATCGGGTGGTGTAGGGTTCAATGAAGCCAGGAGGCAGTTTCTCCAGGGAACATCTCCTTCCCAACTTCCTCGAGCATCCATCCTAAGACTGACCTCTTGGGAAAGCCCTTTCCCCTCGCCCACCCCCAGTCCTTACATGGCTTTCCCTTTGGGGAATAGTTTGGATGAACCCAGCAGTCAAGGAGGAGGAAGGGACCTCCAGCCAGTCTGGGGCTTCCCCCTGCAGGGCGCTTTCAGTTCTTCCTTTGGAAAGATGGATTGGTTCCTGTCTCATTCTTAACAGAAGAGGAACCTGAGACGTGAATAAGTGGTCCAAAGCCCAGATTCTTAAATGGTGAGGAAACACTGGAGAGGGTGGGCGGTTTGCCTGGATCTCACCTCCCTCCCAGCTGACAAGCTCCAGTTGTGACTTGTCAGGTCTGGTGTTAAGCTCGGCTGAAAGCAGCTACAGAGAGAAATGGAGGAGGCAGCAGGGTTCTGCCCAGTGTCATCTGAGACCCGCTGATCCACACACCTGGACTGCACTGAGGTCTAGAAACAGGGGCTGAACTCTCTCATCCCTTCCCTAGTCTCTCTCCACCCTGACCCGCCTGCCCCATTCACACTGGCCCCCACCTGCACCCTGGTCCAACAGCCAGCCTGCTCGTCCTTACACAGCCTCTCCCCGTTCAAACCATCTCCCCTCTTCTATGGGAGCTTTCTGCTCCCATAGATGACAAGACAATCTGTCCAGGGGTCTATGCCTAAAGCTAGAGACTCACACTTACTACTTCCCTTCCCCGTCTCCTAGGTGCTGGACCACCCCTCTCTCCGCTGACATCCCTGCCCGGGACTGTTCCTCCTCTAAGCTGTTTTATGATGACACGATCCTAGCCTCTGGTTCTGTCCACTCTCCACTCGGTGTCAGGCAGAGTGATCTTTCTCAAATATAACTACGAGCCTCTCCCCTGATGAAAAACCCTGTGATCCTTGATCCTTTTAAGTCTTGTAAGCATTGTGTCCTTGCCCAGTGCCCCAGCTTCTGCTCCTCCTCCACCTGCAGGCTGGATTCAAGCCACTACCAACACACACACACACACACCACAAACTGTAATTTCTCTAATGAGTTGTACTGTAATTCTGCACCCTGAAATGACCTCCATCCCATCTTGTCCTCCTGGGGAGCATCAACACGTGATTTTAGAAAAGAACTTGGACTTTAGAGACAGGTGGTTGAATTTCAGTTCTTTATTCACTTATCCAACAAATATTTATTGAGCACCTATTATGTCCCAGATGCTGTTTTATTTGCTGAGAATACAAAGGTAGATCTATGCCAAAGTGTTCGTCACTCAGTTGTGTCAGACTCTTTGCAACCACATGGACTATAGCCAGCTAGGGTTCTCTGTCCATGGGATTTCCCAGACATGAATACTAGAGTGGGCTGCCATTCCCTCCTCCAGGCTTCCCTGGTGGCTCAGATGGTAAAGCATCTGTCTGCAATGCAGGAGACCTGGGTTCAATCCCTGGGTTGGGAAAATGCCCTAGAGAAGAAAATGGCAGCCCACTCCAGTACGCTTGCCTGGAAAATCCCATGGATGGAGGAACCTGGTAGGCTATAGTCCATGGGGTCGCAGAGTCGGACACGAATGAACGACTTCACTTCACTTCCTCCAGGGGATCTTCCCAACTCAGGGATCAAACCCACATCTCCCACATGGCAGGCAGATTTTTTACCCCCTGAGCCACCAGGAAGGCCAATATATATACATTGCTCTTTCCCTCCACAAGGTTATGTCTAGTAGTGGGTATAGGCTTTAACCCAAGAGTCATCCAGAGAAATGTACAATTATAACTGTTGCAAGTGCTATGCAGGAAGAGTACAAGGCCTTATGAAAGTGTATAATAGGTGCAACTGACGCAGACAAAATGTTTAGGGAAGGCTTCCCTGAGGAAGTCTCGCTTTGTGTTGAAATCTCATTGAAGAAGGCAAAAGGGAAATGAGAAAGAACCGCAGGGCAAGCCAGAACAGGTATTAACTAACTGTGGGATTTGGGTAAGCTTACTCAATTTCTCTGAGCCTCAGTTTCCTCATCTTCAAAATGAGTTGATCATTGTAGTTTAAAAGATAAATGTGATGATACCAGAATCGTTCCAATATGAGTGATGAACTGCGCATCTGTGCAGGCAGCAGAGGGAAGGGCAACATGGAAGAGAGGACGTTCAAGCTGGAGCGTGAAATGGAGTTCACCAGCATTCTGGGGCTGGAAGGGCATTGTTACCAGAGGGAACAGCATGTGCAAAGGCATGAAGCTTCGTGTGTGGAAGGACAGACTTCAGAACTCCAGGACTTTTCCCTCTGTTATCCGAAGGACCAGGTGTCTCATTATTTTGGGAAACTGAGATTTTCCTCTCTATCCACAAGACCCTAATGCAAGCAAAGTAGATTAATATGCTGCCAGAGTGCTTCAGCCCATGTCTCTCCCATCCTCACCGGGAGCAGTTTGCCTGCTGGGGATGATGGTTTTGTGTAAGCAGTGGCTACCCTCGCTCATCCAAGCTCTTTCCCCACATTTTTTCAAAAGAACTGGGCATACAAAGTGCCCAGGGAGTCTGGGCAAGGAGTCTCCCGGTCAGCCTCAAAACTCAGCCTCATCGGCACAGATTCTATCCAACAAGGCAGCTAAAAAAACTCCTTCTCTTATTTTATCCAAGCCAGAGCCCTGCGCTCAGAGGATGACAGTAACCAAATGATCCTCTCACAAGCTTGGCTCCTGCAAAATTGTACCAAGGGGATTTTTCTTAGAACATTTTAGGACAAAGGGAGTTTTCCTAATCAGGCCAGCTAATAGTCTTCCATTTCAACTCATTGATCCTTTTCATTCTGAAGATATATTTTAAATTGGATTTGCTTCTCTGAGACATCCAGCTAAATCAATAGGCCAACAGCCAGGATTTTGCTACTGGTACTGCCGTTGCTGGTATCAAGAGTCAACTCTCTTTTACACCAGGGCAGGCTTAGTTCCTTGCCTATGGGATACACACAGGCTGGCAACACACTCAGCTTGGCTCAGCAAAGCCCTGGCAGATAGGTAGAGATGAAATATCAGCCTCCATCCCGGAGGCTGGAGAAACCCTCTTAAGCACATATCCACTGATGATGACCTGGGGTTCTCTTCAAATCCAAGGGCTGGTCCCCTGGCCCCCATTCCTTCCCAACTCAGAAACACAGAAAGCTGAAAGCGGCTATTTCTGGCACGTAAAAATAGCTATCCCAGAAGCTGGCATATCCATATAGCTATCCCAGAAGTTAGCATATTCATATAGCTTTCCCAGAAGTTAGCATATTCATGTAGGGTGGGAGAGGGCTTTGCAAGTCAGACAGTCCTGGGTTCAAATCCCTCTTCTCTGACGTACTAGCTCTGGAACCTTGAGCAAGTTACTTGACCTCTCTGAGCGTCAGTTTCCTTGTCCTTAAAATGGTAACACACATACTTGGAGCCTGGGGTGAGATGGAGCACGTGGTCACACTTGTGCCCTTGACCAAAGCCAAGTCACACAGGCAAGTGAGAACTATGCCCTGTCCACTGAGAAGTCACAGCAAGGTGGGGAGGCCAGGAGCAATTGTGAGCAAATGAAATCAGCTGCACGGTCTGCAGTAAATGTAGCCATTACGGCTTCATTGCTCCCTGATGGCGCCGACAGCCAACTCCTTCTCTCTGTCCCTCTGCCACCCCCAATTCAGGTCCTCATCACCTGCTGCCCGCGCGGTCACCAGAGCCTCCCAACAGGTCCCTGTGTCTCGGTGTCTTCTCGCCTCTCCATCTGATGCTCAACCGTCAAGAAGATCCTCCTAACACACAGATGGGATGCCCTTCATCAGCTGAAACACATTTTCACAATGCCTCGTGACCCACATTATTAATTATTCACCCAACTAACAAAAATTAATCTGTTAATCCCAAACTCCTTAGCACAGTCTGGTCACCACCTATGTACCTGCTTATCCACCTGTTATCAGCCTCATCCCTCACCTTCCAAGTCTTCCCCAGTAGACCCCATCTCCCACCCACCCCAAATGCCTCCCTCGTCTCCCAGCACGCCTGGTTTTTTCAGGCCTTCTGTCCTTGCCCTAGATCTCTTCTGAACCTGAGATGTCCCAGCCTCTCTTCTGAGTGGGAGTTAACTCCCATTCAGCTTTCAAACCTAGTGCGAGTGGACCACCCAGATGGGTCTTCCTCAAGACTCCAGGGAGGTAACCATTCAGTGTTGCTGCAGCACACGGCACTGACCTCTGTTACAGCTCACAAGCCCGCTGTCATGTGACGGTCTGTTCACTTACTGTTTACGTACCTTTCTCCCCAGAGCTTCCCAGGTGGCACTAATGGCAAAGAATTCTCTTGCCAATGCAGAAGATATAAGGGAAACTGAAAGTCGCTCAGTCATGTCCGACTCTGTGCAGCCCCATGGACTATACAGTCCATGGAATCTTCAGGCCAGAATACTGGAGTGAGTAGCCTTTCCCTTCTCCAGGGGATCCTCCCAACCTAGGGATCAAACCCAGGTCTCCTGCATTGCAGGTGGATTCCTTACCTGCTGAGCCACCAGAGAAGCCCAAAAATACTGGAGTGGGTAGCCTATCCCTTCTCCAGGAGATCTTCCCAACCCAGAAATCGAACTGGGGTCTCCTGCATCACAGGCGGATTCTCTACCAACCGAGCTATCAGGGAAGCCCCAGAAGAAATAAGAAACATGGATTTGATCCCTCAGTTGGGAAGATCCCCTAGAGTAGGAAACAGCAACCCACTCCAGTATTCTAGTCTGGAAAAACCCATGGACAGAGGAGCCTGGCGGACTACAGTCCAAGGGGTAGCAAAGGGTCAGACTTGACTTACTGTTTACTTACCTTTCTCCCCGGGGCTTCCCAGACGGCACTAGTGGTACTCTCCTGCCAATGGAGAAGACGTCAGTGAAAAGTGAAAGTGAAAGTCGCTCAGTTGTGTTCGACTCTTTGCAACCCCACGTGTTTGCACACGCACACGCACGCACACAGACACCTTTCTCCCCCTGCTGTAAACCACCTGAGATGAAGTTATCTCAGCCTCTTGGAGTCAGCGTGGCTACAAGGAACAGAGCTGGTATTTGTTGAATGAATAAAAGCATTGTGGCAGAAAGGGGAGAGTGCATCAACTACCCATTTGTTCTCTGCGCCGCCCAGACTCCCTTGTGCTTCTGGCAACTGAAAACATGAGCAAAAAGGATGGTCCTTGTCGGAAGCACCTTGAGAACTGGCTTGACTCCTTGGCAATCTCTTCAGCAATGACCTTGTGTGGGGATATGAGGGCTGCAAAGATGGAATCTCCCAGGATCCACTGGCTTGCATCAGACTCTCCATGAGCGAGACATCTGCTTCTTTCTCCAGGTCACTTTGGTTAGCATGACTAATACACCGATGAGTAAGTGTTGCTCCATTTCTGATGGCTTCAAAAGGAATGTTGCTCAGTATCCACAGGGCACTGAGATCTTGGTTTATAAATACCAGCCATCACCAAGTGGACTCAGAGTGTCTTGGAGAAGTGGCTGAGGCCAGAGCTGGGTGGAGAAGGTACCACACGAGTGTGGGACATCTTGTCGTGCCAGAAGACAAGAAAGTGCTCAAAGAATGATAGAAACATGTGGAAAGGACATGACAACCAAGTCAAAGGGGCTCCCACTTGCCACATCTGGGATAATGTGAGCATCAGAGCTAATCATCATAATAATGGATTATAATCTACTGAGTAAAATGAAACTCCATGAATTCCTTGTGAAAAAAGAAAAATGAAGGAACAAGGAAGGGAGGGAAGGAGGAAGGAAAGAAGGGAAAGAAGTTAGAGGAGGGATAAATTGAGAATTGGGGATTAACATACAAACTGTTACACATTAAGTAGATTAACAACAAGGACCTACTGTGTAGCACAGGAAACTATACTCAATATCTTGTAATAACCTACAATAGAAAAGAATCTGAAAAAGAATAGATAAGTATGCTTATATATGTATGGACATGGTGGAGAGTTCTGACAAAATGTGGCCCACTGGAGAAGGGAATGGCAAACCACTTCAGTATATTTGCCTTGAGAACCCCATCAACAGTATGAAAAGCAAAAAAAAAAAAAAAAAGGACACTGAAAGATGAACTCCCCAGGTAAGCAGGTGCCCAATATGTTACTGGCAATCGGTGGAGAAAGAATGAATGGACGGAGCCAAAGCAAAAACAACACCCAGTTGTGGATGTGACCAGTGATGAAAGGAAGGTCCGATGTGGTAAAGAGCAATATTGCATAGGAACCTGGAATGTCAGGTCCATGAATCAAGGCAAATGGGAAGTGGTCAAACAGGAGATGGCAAGAGTGAACATCAACATTTTAGGAATCAGAGAACTAATCTGGACTGGAATGGGTGAATTTAACTCAGATGACCATTATATCTGCTACTGTGGGCAAGAATCCCTCAGAAGGAATGGAGTAACCATCATAGTCAACAGAAGAGTCCAAAATGCAGTACTTGGATGCAATCTCAAAAATGACAGAATAAACTCTGTTCATTTCCAAGGCAAACCACTCAGTATCACAGTAATCTAAGTCTATGCCCCAACCAGTAATGCTGAACAAGCTGAAGTTGAACGGTTCTATGAAGACCTATAAGACCTTCTAGAACTAACACCCCAAAAAGATATCCTTTTCATTATAGGGAACTGGAATGCAAAAGTAGGAAGTCAAGAAACACCTGGAGTAACAGGCAAATTTGGCCTTGGAGTACAGAATGAAGCAGGGCAAAGGCTAATAGAGTTTTTCCAAGGGAATACACTGGTCATAGCAAACACCCTCTTCCAAAGACATAAGAGAAGACTCTACACACGGACATCACCAGATGGCCAAAACCGAAATCAGATTGATTATATTCTTTGTAGCCAAAGATGAAGAAACTCTATACAGTCAGCAAAAACAAGACTGGGTGCTGACTGCAGCTCAGATCATGAACTCCTTATTACCAAATTCAGACTTAAATTGAAGAAGGTAGGGAAAACCCCTAGACCATTCAGGTATGGCCTAAATCAAATCCTTTACAACTATATAATGGAAATGACAAATAGATTCAAGGGACTAGATCTGATAGACAGAGTGCCTGATGAACTATGGACGGAGGTTCATGACATTGTACAGGAGGCAGGGATCAAGACCATACCCAAGAAAAAGAAATACAAAAATGCAAAATGGCTGTCTGAGGACACCTTACACATAGCTGTGAAAAAAAGAGAAGCCAAAAGCAAAGGAAAAAAGGAAAGATATACCCATCTGAATTCAGAGTTCCAAAGAACAGCAAGGAGAGATAAGAAAGCCTTCTTCAGTGATCAGTGCAAAGAAATAGAGGAAAACAATAGAATGGGAAAGACTAGAGATCGCTTCAAGAAAATTAGAGATACCAAGGGAAGATTTCATGCAATGATGGGCTCAATAAAGGACAGAAATGGTATGGACCTAACAGAAACAGAAGATATTAAGAAGAGGTGGCAAGAATACACAGAAGAACTATACAAGAAAGATCCTCATGACCCAGATAATCATGATGGTGTGATCACTCACCTAGAGCCAGACATCCTGGAATGTGAAGTCAAGTGGGCCTTAGAAAGCATCACTAGGTACAAAGGTACTGGAGGTGATGGAATTCCAGTTGAGCTATTTCAAATCCTGAAAGATGATGCTGTGAAAGTGCTGCACTCAATATGCGAGCAAATTTGGAAAACTCAGCAGAGGCCACAGGACTGGAAAAGGTCAGTTTTCATTCCATTCCCAAAGAAAGGCAGTGCCAAAGAATACTCAAACTACCGCATAATTGCAGTCATCTCACATGCTAGTAAAGTAATGTTCAAAATTCTCCAAGCCAGGCTTCAGCAATACGTGAACCATGAACTCAAGCTGGTTTTAGAAAAGGCAGAGGAACCGGAGATCAAAATGCCAACATCCACTGGATCATAAAAAAAGCAAGAGAGTTCCAGAAAAACATCTATTTCTGCTTTATTGACTATGCCAAAGCCTTTGACTGTGTGGATCACAATAAACTGTGGAAAATTCTGAAAGAGGTGGGAATAACAGACAACCTGACCTGCCTCTTGAGAAACCTGTGTGCAGGTCAGGAAGCAACAGTTAGAACTGGACATGGAACAACAGACTGGTTCCAAACAGGAAAAGGAGTACGTCAAGGCTGTATATTGTCACCCTGTTATTTAACTTCTATGCAGAGTACATCATGAGAAACGCTGGACTGGAAGAAACACAAGCTGGAATCAAGATTGCCGGGAGAAACATCAATAACCTCAGATATGCAGATGACACCACCCTTATGGGAGAAAGTGAAGAACTAAAGAGCCTCTTGATGAAAGTAAAAGTGGAGAGTGAAAAAGTTGGCTTAAAGCTCAACATTCAGAAAACGAAGATCATGGCATCCGGTCCCATCACTTCATGGGAAATAGATGTGGAAACAGTGACTGACTTTATTTTTGGGGGTTCCCAAATCACTGCAGATGGTGATTGTAGCCATGAAATTAAAAGACACTTATTCCTTGGAAGGGAAGTTATGACCAACCTAGATGGCTTATTAAAAAGCAGAGACATTACTTTCCCAACAAAGGTCCATATAGTCAAGGCTATGACCTTTCCAGTAGTCATGTATGGATGTGAGAGTTGGACTATAAAGAAAGCTGAGCACTGAAGAATTGATGCTTTTGAACTGTGATGTTGGAGAAGACTCTTGAGAGTCCCTTGGACTGCAAGGAGATCCATCCAGAACATTCTAAGGGAGATCAGTCCTGGGTTTTATTGGAAGGAGTGATGTTGAAGCTGAAACTCCAATACTTTGGCCACCTGATGTGAAGAGATGATTCATTTGACAAGACCCTGATGCTGGGAAAGATTGAAGGCAGGAGGAGAAGGGGATGACAGAGAATGAGATGGTTGGATGGCATCACTGACTCAATGGACATGAGTTTGGGTGAACTCCAGGAGCTGGTGATGGACAGGGAGGCCTGGCATGCTGTGGTCCATGGGGTTGCAAACAGTCAAACATGACTGAGCGAATGAACTGAACTGAATTGATTTATGTATAATTGAATCACTTGGCTGTACACCTGAAACACTGTAAATCAACTTCAACTCAAAACATTAAAAAATTAATTTTTAAAGAAACTTTAAATAAATATACTGATTAAGAGTGCTTTCAGCTGTGCATAATGGAAAGCCTGACCATTCATGGTTTAAGCACTGAAGATATACATACTGGTAAAGAATCTGCCTGCCAATGCAGGGGACATAAGAGATGTGGGTTCAGTCCCTGGGTCAGCATTATCCCATGGAGAAGGAAATGGCAACCCCCTCCAGTATTCTTGCCTGGAAAATCCCATGAACAGAGGTTCCTGATGGACTATAGTTCACAGGGTTGCGAAGAGTCAGACACGTCTGAAGCGACTGAGCCCAGCACAACAGGAAATTCAGAGGAAGCCAGCAAGGGCTGGTGCAGAAGCTCACCAATCCAACTATGAACCCAGATTCTTTTCGTCTTTTCATTCAAATGCTTCACCTTCTCAACACCGTGCCCTTGTGTCCTTAGAGCCTCATGGTCACAGGATGACTGTTATGGCTTCTGGAATCATGACCAAGTTCAAACTCCAGGTGCAAAATGGAGGCAGACTGTGCCAGAGGGACTTTTCTTGATGTGTCTCTCACCTGCCACCAGTGAAGAAAATCTTCTTAGAAAGACCTTCTGTCTCATTAGCCAGAGGGAACTAACTTAACTAGCCAGAACAAGCCTCAAGAAGGAGAAACAGTGTTCCCCGCCACCCTCACCCCACCCCCCGCAGCCAGCTGTGTTCCCAACTGGGAGAGGAGGAACTCTGTTGAATGAACAAATAAATGAATGAATGCTTAAAGATCTTTTAAGGCAAAAATGGGCAACTAGAAGATAGTTTCAATATATGGAAAGTTCAGTGAGAAAGTGTGCATTTAGTTGGTATTTGGCAATGAAGTTTAAAAAGTTATGGCAGGGGGGATGAGTTGGGAGGTTGAGATTGACATACATACACTTATTGATGCTTTGCATAAAATAGATAACTAATGAGAAAATATTGTATAGCTCAGGGAACCCTACTCTGTGCTCTGTGGTGACTTAAACAGGCAGAAAATCCAAAGAGGGGCTGTATGTATTTGCATAGCTGATTCACTCTGTTGCATAGCTGAAACTAACACAACATTGTAAAGCAACTGTATTCCAATAAGGCCTTCCCCGATGGCTCAGGGGTGAGGAATATGCCTGCATTGCACCAGACACAGAAGTCGTGGGTTTGATCCCTGGGTTGGGAAGATCCCTTGGAGGAGGAAATGGCAACCAACTCCAATAGTCTTGCCTGGAAAATTTCCCAGAGGAGCCTGACGGGCTTATCCATAGGGTCGCAGAGAGTCAGACATCGCTGAGCACACATGCATGTACTCTAATAAAAGTTCATTTAAATGTTATTTATTTGCTATTGGAGAAACTCAGATAAACTTGGTGAGGTCACCACTTCCTGATTAAGCTATACAGGGGCTTCCATGCTCCAGATGGAGAGCTGTGACGGAGCCACTTAACTATCAGTAGCTAAAGAAAAGGACCACCATTAAAACAATTTGATACATAAATGTAGGATTAAAAGATACAATAGACATAGGAAGGAAAGCTAAATGATGTTGTGAAAGTTCATAGTAGGGACACCAGACCCAGTCCAGGGCTAGTGGACACTTCCTTGAGAAACCACTGTTTGGATGGAGATCTGAAAGACGAGGAGGAATTAAGTAACTGAAAGGAAGAGAAAACAGCAGGTGCAAAGGTCCTGGGACAGGAGGAAACATAGTCCATTCAAAAAACTAAAGAAGCTGGTCAGTGTGATGGAACGCAGAGGAAAAGAGAAGCAGAAGCACAGCATAAGCAATAGGAGATCAGGCTAAAGAGCAGGGCAAGACAGACCATGCAGGACTCAGGGCCAAATTAAGGTTCTCTGTCTCAACACCAAGGAGAGGTCAGGGGAGCGTGTTAGGCAGGGGACAGATAGGAGCATGTTGGCCTTTTTCAAACTCCACTCCAGCCTCAGCGTGAAGGACAGACCAACAGAAGCGAGGATGAATTGGAGAAATAAATGAGGAAGCTACTTCAGAAGACCAAAATGGAGATGATCATGGCTTGCCGTAGGTAGTGGTGTTGGAAGTGGGAAGAAGTGGATAGAACCAAAGTATTTGGGGTTGGGAGTGACAGGTGTGGCCATTGGTTAGAAATGAGGCATAAAGGTAGTGTAAAGACAGCTCTTGTATGTCTGACTTGGTAAGAGACAGGCTGGTACAATTCATAGGGATGGAAAATATGGAGGGAGAGCTGGCCAGAGGAGTGGGAAATCTTGAGCTTGGTATTGGATGCCATCAGTCTAAAGTGCCTTTGGAGCACCCAAGTAGGCTGCCGGAAATGACCAGCCTGTAGTCCAGAGGTCAGGCTGGCAATGCAAATTTCAGAGCCAACAGTATCTAAAGAGTAGGTAAGCCCTTAGCCATGAACTAAACCACCAAGGAGAGCAGCGAGGAGCCAAGTGGATCCTGTATAGCTCTCTGCCGGAAATTCCAACACCAAATAGCCAAGAAGAGGGCCATGAGCCTGCCAACAGCCCTGAGAAGGAACCAACTCAGAGGGAGGGTGTCATCGAAGCCAAGACCCAATTCGTGCTGCTCACCTGCTCCATCTGCAGTCAGGGAAACCGAGACAGAGACAGCTTGGTATTGCCCTGGACCACCCAGCTTTTTCTAGGGCAAAGGGAAAAAGCATTTCCTATGGATGCTGTAACAAACTGCCACAAACTTAGTGGCTTAAAACATCACAAATTTATTACGCTACCATTCTGGACATCAGAAGTCCAAAATGAGTCTTATTGGACTGAAAAGAAGGCATTGGAAGAGCCACCAGTGGAGACCCTGGAGGAGAATCCCATTCCTGCCTCTTTCAGCTTCTGGCATTCCTTGGCTTGTGGCCACATCACTTTGGTCTCTGCCTCTGTAATCACGTTGCCTCCTCCTCACATATGTCCAATCTTCCTTGTGACTGCATTGAGGCCCCATCCAGATATTCCAGGAGAATCTCCCACCTTACAATCCTTGACTTGGGACTTCCCCGATGGCCCAGTGTTTGGAACTTCACTTTCCAGTACAGAGGGATGCAGGTTCAATCCCTCGTTGGGGAACTAAGATCCCACATACCCCCTAAACATAAAACAGAAACAATATTGTAACAAATTCAATAAAGGCTTAAAAAAAAAAAGATGCTTGACTTAACAGCATTTGAAAAGTCCCTTTTGCTTCTGAGTGACCTATCACAGGTTCCAAGGATTGGAAAATGTGGGCATCTTTAGGGAGCATTGTTTGTCCTCTTATGGGCTCTCTAGGCCATGTAAAGGACAAGTGATCTGAGAATTTTTGGACCCGCTCTTCTCCTGGGCAAAGAGAGACGTCTGGTCCACACGCGACAGCACCCCGGAGGCAGAGACCTGAAATGGTCCACGTAGCCTTGATAAGTGCTTGCTGCCTGCCAGGTGCTGTGGTTCCAGCTTTACATGCAGCATCTCAGTTCATGCTTTCAGTGACTCTTTAAGGTATATCAGGTGGTCCCCACTATCTTACAGAGGAGAAAACCAAGGCACAGGGAGAGGAAGGCACCTTGCAGTGGAGGGGACCTGAACCTGGACTCAACGCCTGTCCGTCTCCCCAAACCACTTCTGCCAGGGAAGCGCCAATCCTCAGGGACCTGTTATAGGGCAGCTCCAGCTCTGCCTGCACCTGGGCTGGTAGACTCGGTGCCCCTTCCCAGAAGGCCCCACCTCTAGACACTCACTGAGATCTTGACCTTTCTTCAGGGTCCAGCGTAGTACCCAGGGAACACCCAGATTCTAGCATCAGGGACAGAGCCCTGGCCTGTTTCTGCAGTTCACCCACAACCACGGTGCTGGCCGTGGTCTTAAGCACCACAGTGTCATCAGCCTGCACGTGCTAAGTTGCTTCAGTCGTGTCTGACTCTGTGCGACCCCGTGGACTGTAGCCCGCCGGGCTCCTCCATCCCTGGGATTCTCCAGGCAAAAGTACTGGAGTGGGTTGCCAGGCCCGCCTTTACATTGTAGGAGAAACTTCACTTTGGGGGGAAGTGCCCTGTACAGGAAGGTGACCTGCCCTGTTCCGCCTCTGGCCACTCTCTGGCTCTGTGACCCAATGGACACAGCTGGGAGGCTCAGTTCTGCCCAGTGAGCAGGCCACATCATCCCCGTCCAGGTTGGGTGGGTAAAGGGCTGACTGCGGCCAGACTGGAGTGTTGAGGGGAAGAAGGAACGCCTGCCATTCCCTAGATTGCATTCCTGGAAAAGGTGAAACCATTTTTGTCAAGTCAGGTGCTCATGGGACAGTTGTTAGGACTGTAAGAAGATATTGGAGGAAGCGATGGGCAGCATGCTATGGACACAGAGGAAAGGATGTGTCAGTGGGTGGGTTCTATGTGCTAATTCCCCACCACCAACCAGTACCGCAGACCCCACCCACTCTCAGGCTTATCCTTCCGCTCTAGAGCTGAGGCCAACTTCGGGGAGTGCTAGTCAGGATGCAAGTAACAATGAACCCAATGCACAGCAAGCTCCCAAGGCCAGATCCAGCATACTGCCTGTTTGGATCAATAAAGTTTTATTGGCACATCTATACCCATTCATTGATGAAGGGCTGTGGCTGCTTTCATGCCTCAGGGGCAAAGGTAAGTAGTCGCAACAGAGAACTAAAATATGTTCTACTTGACCCTCTACAGAAAATGTTTGCCCACTCTTTGCTTAGATAACAATAACGTTTATCTCCCATAAGAAGTTCAGACAACCACTGAGAGGGAACTCTACCCAATACTCCGTAATTGTCTATATGGGGGAAAAATTTTTTTAAAAGAGTGAATATAGGTATCTGTATAACTGATTCACTTTGCTGTACATCTGAAACTCACACAACATTGTGAATCAGCTATATTTCAATAAATGTTTTCCATTGTCAGAAAGAGTTCAAATTTCCTATCAAAACAAGGAGTCCAGAGGAAGACAGCTCCAGGATCAGACAGGGGTACAGCGAGGACCCAGCCTCCTTCCATCTGCTTCTTCTGTATCTTGGCCTCTCTTTCTTGGGCTTGTTGCTTCATGGTCCCAAACTAGCTGCCACAGCTCCAGCCTTGATGACTTCCTCCCACAGTCACATTTAGGCAGGAAGAGGGACAGACCTCCTTCTCATCTCTTTCTTATCAGGGAAATAAATCCCTCCAGGGCTATCCAGCAGAGGCCTCTTACCTCTCATGGTAAAGAACAGGGGTCAGCAAACATTTTCTGTAAAGATTCAGGTAGTAAATATGGCAGGTTTTATGGATCATGTACGGTCTCTGCAGCAAATTCTTTTTTGAAACTGTTTTTAAAAAAGACTTTAAAAAATGTGAAAACCATTCTAGCTCACAGGTGTAGGTTACCCACACATGGTCTAGAGCTATTCACACGCCCACTTCCATACTGATGCCCAGCAAAGGTTGGGGGCAGGAGGTTCACTATACTTGTCTTAGACCAACCACCCAAAAGTGAGTGTTCTAGAAACATCCGCCAAGACAGGTATGCGGCCCTGGCGGCTGTCAAGGAGACAGTGGGATCACTTCCTGTCGCAGGGGGAAGAAGCGATTGGCTGCTGGTTTTTCCCTACGTAGTGGGAGAGCAGACCCCACCTAGAGACCTCCGTCGAGCTGTGTCCCCTGCTTGGCTCCTGATCCAGAGCAGGCAGAGCGCGGCGCATCCTAATGGACAGTCTCCTGCACTCTGTATTAACAACCAGGCTTAAGGCGCCCTCTTGTGCCTTAAAGGTGAACGACGGCCCGGAGGTGTGGACTAGAAGCGCGCACAGCAGCTCTACCAATTGTACAGCTCTCACCAATTGTACAGTTCCCAGCGCCTGCTGGAAGAACTGACTCATTGGAAAAGGTCTTGATGCTGGGAAAGACTGAAGGCAGGAGGAGAAGGGGACGACAGAGGATGAGATGGTTGGATGGCATCACCGAACTGGATGGACATGAGTTTGAGCAAACCCTGGGAGTTGATGAGGAACAGGGAAGCCTGGCGAGCTGCAGTTCATGGGGTTGCAAAGAGCTGGACACGACTGAGTGACTGAACTGAACTAAACTGAGCGCCTGCTCACGTTCTGCAATAGTCTGGAGTCCCGAGGGCAGCACACGTGGTCATGCAACCCGTGTGGTGAGGCCCTGGGGCAGAAAGGCAGAGCCCCACCCTCCCAAGGCAGAGGGGTCCAATCCAAGAGAGACACCAGCAAGTAGTGGCAAAGGGCGCCAAGGTGGAGAGTCACAGCGGTCTACTTAGACTGATGTCAGTGGAAAGGGAAGAGACAGCGAAAGAAGGAAGTAGGGAGGGGAGGGGAGGGAAGGGGAGGGAAGCAGAGAGAAATAAAGTGCAGGCTTGCCTGGAAAATCCTATGGACGGAGGAGCCCGGAAGGCTGCAGTCCAGGGGGTCGCTGAGGGTCGGACACGACTGAGTGACTTCACTTTCACTTTTCACTTTCATGCATTGGAGAAGGAAATGGCAACCCACTCCAGTGTTCTTGCCTGAAGAATCCCAGGGACGGGGGAGCCATTTGGGCTACCGTCTATGGGGTCGCACAGAGTCGGGGACGACTGAAGTGACTTACCAGCAGCAGCAGGGGTGCCTGGGAGAGAGGGAGGGACCAGCAAAAGAAGAGGATGGAGCCGCAGAGGCCAGACCCTGAAGACCCCGACAGACCACCGTTAGGAGTTTGTGAAAAGTGAAAAAGTTACCCAATCATGTCCGGCTCCCTGCAGCCCTATGGACTGTAGCCCGCCAGGTTCCTCTGTCCATGGGATTCTCCAGGCAAGAATACTGGAGTGGGCTACCATTCCCATCTCCAGGGGATCTTCCCGATCCAGGGATCGAACCCAAGTCTCCTCAGTACTTTCTTTTAAAAGCAACCGGAAGCCAAGGAAGGGTTTTAGCAGGTGACTTAATTTGATCTACGTTTTTTAGACAACTAAGGTGCCTATTTCCCATGGTGCTTCATATGTTATTAGGGCAGCGGAAACACCACACCAGAAGTACCACCCGTTTGAGCACGTTCACGCTTCTGCTGCCCCTCCCCACCGTTCCCTTGGGGTCTGCTCACCAGAGCCCAAGAGCACCCTCTCCATCAGCTGCCCTGACAGGTCCCACCCCGGCCTCATGCTGGGGACTCTCCTCTTGCGGGAATCCGCAGCAAAACACCCTGATCCTCCAGAGCTCTCGATGGATCAAGGATGCCCCGCCCCCGCTCCGGGAAGTGAGAGGTGGTGAGGGCACATGGGGGAAGCATCCTTCTTAAAACTAAATAGCTCTCTCAGCTTCCCTGTGAGAACTCAAAATCTTCCCGATCCTCCCCTGGGATGCTGACAGCTACCTCTGACACATCGAGGGACCCCAGAGCTGTGGACAGAGTCCAATCAGGGCACCTGTTACCCTAGAGGCTGGTCCCACCCCCTCATTTTGGCCTCAAAGTGCGAGTGAACCCAGCAGAAAAGGCACCAGCGCCCTCTGCTGGCTGTGCTCTTCTACGGCAACGTCCACAATCCCACTGAAGAACCAGTTGTTTCCAGCGGCGTCCCCTTCACCGCTTCACCGTTTGAATTTATGACTAACCTAGACAACATATTAAAAAGCAGAGACATTACTTTGCCAACAAAGGTCAGTCTCATCAAAGGTATGGTTTTTCCAGTAGTCATGTGATGTGAGAGTTGGACTATAAAGAAAGCTGAGCGCCGAAGAATTGATGCTTTTGAACTGTGGTGTTGGAGAAGACTCTTGAAAGTCCCTTGGACTGCAAGGAGATCCAACCAGTCCGTTCTAAAGGAGATCAGTCCTGGGTGTTCATTCCAAGGACTGATGCTGAAGCTGAAACTCCAATACTTTGGCCACCTGATTCGAAGAACTGACTCATTGGAAAAGACCCTGATGCTGGGAAAGATTGAAGGCAGGAGGAGAAGGGGACAACGGAGGATGAGATGGTTGGATGGCATCACCAACTCAGTGGACATGAGTTTGAGTAAACTCCGGGAGTTGGTGATGGACAGGGAGACCTGGCGTGCTGCAGTCCATGGGGTCGCAGAGTCAGACACGACTGAGCGACTAACTGAACTGTACCAATTTACAACTGGGTGAAAAGGGAGACATTCTTCCATGAATGTAGTGGTCTGTACACACATCCCCAAGCCATTGTTTCATGGTTATATTCACTGAATTGCAGAGAGGGAAATGCAACAGGGTGTTTTAAAAAGGTTTATTGCTCCTGATGCTACAACTTCCTCACGGTGCAGTTGTGATCAAAGGTTCCCTCCATTCTAATAGAGTAGGAATTCTTATCCAGCGAGGTTTGGGAGCTTCTGAGACTTCGTAGACAGACCCTGGAGGTGCTTGGCAAACTTGAAGGGTTATGCAGTTAGGGAGGCGCGAGTAGTGATTGCTCCAGCTGGACTTCATGAGGATATTCACCCTGGGGAGATATAGGAGGCCAATGTGACCTCCAGATAGAGACGTCTAGACAGATGCTGGTGGAAGCAATGTCTTTTGTAAGGCACACCCACATGCCACGGGGCTAGTTGTGATCCTGGGAGCAAAATCCAAAGTTTTTGCTCTCCCACTTGGCCTTAACAACAGCTGTGGTACCCCAAAATCACAAGTTCAAGTCATCACTTGATGGATGAGCTCAAGCTGCCAAATGCGCAGGCTCCTCCCCAGTCTGGTTGCAACAAGTGAGAACAGGTAAGAGATTTTTCTGGGAACTTGACTGCCCAAGACATCAGTCCTCACAGTAAAGAACCAAGTGGGAAAACAAACCCATGTCAGGTTTCTGATGGACGTGGAATCATCCCTGGGGAGCAAGTTGGGTGATGTTTACAAGCTAATGGCATTGAGCTACTCCACCTCTGGGATCTACCTGCTGCCAAGGAGACCATACAGCGGTGACCTGGACACCCTCCTCCCAACAATGATGGGGGAATATTGCAAGTTCACCTTGTTTGACGACTCTAGTCTGTCTTCCTTACATTGGCTTTCTTTTCCTTCTCTTTCAAATGCTTTTATTATGAAATATGTCATGCATATCAAGAAGCACCTAAGAAAACATATGAATGCTTCTATACCAGTCACTTTGCCAAAGACATCAAACATTTCAGACACTGCATGTACTTGGATGCAAGTATAGAACTGGTTAGTCTCCACCCCAGCTCTGGCCCTTCTCTTCCTCCCAGCCCACAGGGAACCACTACACTAAGCCTGCGGTGCCTCCTTTCTTCATATGTGTCTATAATTTCACTGTCTATGGATGTAGCCCCTAAACATCAGAAATTGTTTTGCCTGTTTTAAAACACTCGATTAATGGTATCATACCAGTTATAGTTTTATGCTATTTCACTCCTTTTTTTTTTGGCTATGCCTCGAGGCATGTGGGATGTTAGTTCCCTAACCAGGATTGAACCCTGGCCCCCTGAAATGCTGCAGTGGAAGCATGGAGTACTAACCACTGGACAGCCAGGGAAATCCTGCTACTTAATACTTATTTCAGCATTTCTTGTGGGATTATCCAGGTTGATACACATTCTGGCTCATTCATTTTTCACTCCTGTATAATATCCCATTGCCGGAATAATCCATAATTTCTTTATACATACTCCTAATCGATGGCCATTTAGGGTGTTTTCCATTTTTCCCAATGACAAGGGCTATTGCTGTGGACATTTCTGAACACATCTCCTACGTGTGACGAATACATGTGAGGGAGAGTACCTCTGGGGCACACACCCACAGAAGAGTGGTATTGCTAGATCTCAAGGAATGTGCGCCTTCAGCCCTAATCAATATTACCAATTTTCTTCCGTCTGGTTTTATCAGTTTGCTCTCCTACCACCCATGTCCGTGAGTTCCCTTTCTTTCACATCTTGCTAACAACCTTTGCCAATCTGATGAATGGGAAATGGTATCTCATTATTATTTTAATTTGTATTGCTCTCATTCTAGCCCTGAGATCTGGACACTTGTTAACTGCACACTCTGCTTCCTATTCTGGAAATTTCATTAATATCAAGGTAATGAATTTTCCTTGGTGCCTAAGCTGGTTGAGTCAGGATGCTTGACTACTCGTGGGTTGAAGCTGCCTGGCTAGAATAGCCACCCCTGAAGCTGTGGGCTCTTCCTGTTTAGGGAAAAGAGATGACCCATTTTTAAGAATATTCCCAAATGCCCTGAGCCGCAGAAGACTGTGCTGACTTTTCTGAGCTCTAATGGTGCTCAGAAGAGGTGTTTTGAAGGAGGTCGCCATTATCTTCATTACCTCCACCATAGATGATGTGATCACTCATCTAGAGCCAGACAGCCAAGAATGTGAAGTCAAGTGGGCCTTAGAAAGCATCACTACGAACAAAGCTAGTGCAGGTGATGGAATTCCAGTTGAGCTGTTTCAAATCCTGAAAGATGATGCTGTGAAAGTGCTGCACTCAATATGCCAGCAAGTTTGGAAAACTCAGCAGTGGCCACAGGACTGGAAAAGGTCAGTCTTCATTCCAATTCTAAAGAAAAGAAATGCAAAAGAATGCTCAAACTACCGCACAATTGCACTCATCTCACATGCTAGTAAAGTAACGCTCAAAATTCTCCAAGCCAGGCTTCAGCAATACGTGAACCATGAACTCCCTGATGTTCAAACCAGAGATCAAATGGCCAACACCTGCTGGATCATCAAAAAAGCAAGAGAGTTCCAAAAAAAACATCTATTTCTGCTTTATTGACTATGCCAAAGCCTTTGACTGTGTGGATCACAATAAACTGTGGAAAATTCTGAAAGAGATGGGAATACCAGACCACCTGACCTGCCTCTTGAGAAATCTGTATGCAGGTCAGGAAGCAACAGTTAGAACTGGACATGGAACAACAGACTGGTTCCAAATAGGAAAAGGAGTATGTCAAGGCTGTATATTGTCACCCTGCTTATTTAACTTATATGCAGAGTACATCATGAGAAACGCTGGACTGGAAGAAACACAAGCTGGAATCAAGATTGCCGGGAGAAAGATCAAGAACCTCAGATATGCAGATGACACCACCCTTATGGCAGAAAGTGAAGAGGAACTCAAAAGCCTCTTGATGAAAGTGAAAGAGGAGAGCGAAAAAGTTGGCTTAAAGCTCAACATTCAGAAAATGAAGATCATGGCATCCGGTCCCATCACTTCATGGGAAATAGATGGGGAAACAGTGGAAACAGTGTCAGACTTTATTTTTGGGGGCTCCAAAATCACTGCAGATGGTGATTGCAGCCATGAAATTAAAAGACGCTTACTCCTTGGAAGAAAAGTTATGATCAACCTAGATAATATATTCAAAAGCAGAGACATTACTTTGCCAACTAAGGTCCGTTTAGTCAAGGCTATGTTTTTTCCTGTGGTCATGTATGGATGTGAGATTTGGACTGTGAAGAAGGCTGAGTGCCGAAGAATTGATGCTTTTGAACTGTGGTGTTGGAGAAGACTCTTGAGAGTCCCTTGGACTACAAGGAGATCCAACTAGTCCATTCTGAAGGAGATCAACCCTGAGATTTCTTTGGAAGGAATGATGCTAAAGCTGAAACTCCAGTACTTTGGCCACCTCATGAGAAGAGTTGACTCATTGGAAAAGACTCTGATGCTGGGAGGGATTGGGGGCAGGAGGAGAGGGGGACGACCCAGGATGAGATGGCTGGATGGCATCACGGACTCAATGGACGTGGGTCTGAGTGAGCTCCGGGAGTTGGTGATGGACAGGGAGGCCTGGCGTGCTGTGATTCATGGGGTCCCAAAGAGTCAGACAGGACTGAGTGACTGAACTGAACTGAAATAACAGGGCGGGTACACAGCTCCACCCATCAACAGAAAATTGGATTAAAGATTTACTGAACATGGCCCTGCCCATCAGAACAAGACCCAGTTTCCCCCTCAGTCAGTCTCCCCCATCAGGAATCTTCCATAACCCTCTTATCCTTCTCTATCAGAGCACAGATAGACTGAAAACCACAATCATAGAGAACTAACCCATCTAATTACATGGGCCACAGTCTTGTCTAACTCAAGGAAACTATGGGCCATGCCATGTAGGGCCACCCAAGACAGACAGGTCATGGTGGAGAGGTCTGACACAATGTGGTCCACTGGAGAAGGGAATGGCGAACCACTTCAGTATTCTTGCCTCGAGAACCCCATCAACAGTAGGAAAAGGCAAACAGATAGAACACTGAAAGAGGAACTCCCCAGGTCAGTAGGTGCCCAATATGCTACTGGACATCAGTGGAGAAATAACTCCAGAAAGAATGAAGAGATGGAGCCAAAGCAAAAACAACATCCAGCTGTGAATGGGACTGATGATAGAAGCAAGGTCCGACGCGGTAAAGAGCAATATTGCATAGGAACCTGGAATGTCAGGTCCATGAATCAAGGCAAATGGGAAGTGGTCAAACAGGAGACGGCAAGAGTGAACATCAACATTTTAGGAATCAGCGAACTAATCTGGACTGGAATGGGTGAATTTAACTCAGATGACCATTATATCTGCTACTGGGGGCAAGAATCCCTAAGAAGAAATGGAGTAGCCATCATAGTCAACAGAAGAGTCCAAAATGCAGTACTTGGATGCAATCTCAAAAATGACAGAATGATCTCTGTTCGTTTCCAAGGCAAATCATTCAATATTATGGTAATTCAAGTCCATGCCCCAACCAGTAATGCTGAAGAAACTGAAGTTGAATGGTTCTATGAAAACCTACAAGACCTTCTAGAACTAAAACCCAAAAAAAGATATCCTTTTCACTATAGGGAACTGGAATGCAAAAGTAGGAAGTCAAGAAACACCTGGAGTAACAGGCAAATTTGGCCATGGGGTACAGAATGAAGCAGGGCAAAGGCTAATAGAGTTTTTCCAAGGGAACACACTGGTCATAGCAAACACCCTCTTCCAACAACCTAAGAGAAGACTTGACACATGGACATCACCAGATGGTCAACACTGAAATCAGATTGATTATATTCTTTGCAGCCAAAGATAGAGAAGCTCTATACAGTCAGCAAAAACAAGACTGGGAGCTGACTGTGGCTCAGATCATGAACTCCTTATTGCCAAATTCAGACTGAAATTGAAAGTAGGGAAAGCCACTAGACCATTCAGGTATGATCTAAATCAAATCCCTTACAATTATACAGTGGAAGTGACATAGATTCAAGGGATTAGATCTGATAGACCCAGTGCCTGATGAACTATGGATGGAGGTTCATGATATTGTACAGGAGGCAGGGATCAAGACCATCCCCAAGAAAAAGAAATGCAAAAAAGCAAAATGGCTGTCTGAGGATGCCTTACAAATAGCTGTGAATAGAAGAGAAGCCAAAAGCAAAGGAAAAAAGGAAAGATATACCCATCTGAATGCAGAGTTCCAAAGAACAGCAAGGAGAGATAAGAAAGCCTTCTTCAGTGATCAGTGCAAAGAAATAGAGGAAAACAACAGAATGGCAAAGACTAGAGATCTCTTCAAGAAAATTAGAGACACCAAGGGAACATTTCATTCAAAGATGGGCTCAATAAAGGAAAGAGACGATATGGACCTAAGAGAACTAGAAGATATTAAGAAGAGGTGGCAAGAATACACAGAAGAACTATACAAAAAAGATCTTCATGACCCAGATAATCACGATAGTATGATCACCCACCTAGAGCCAGACATCCTGGAATGTGAAGTCAAGTGGGCCTTAGAAAGCATCAGTATGAGCAAAGCTAGTGGAGGTGATGGAATTCCAGTTGAGCTGTTTCAAATCCTAAAAGATGATGCTGTGAAAGTGCTGCACTCAATATGCCAGCACATTTGGAAAACTCAGCAGTGGCCTCAGGACTGGAAAAGGTCAGTTTTCATTCCAATCCCAAAGAAAGGCAATGCCAAAGAATGCTCAAACTACCACACAATTGCACGCATCTCACACACTAGTAGCGTAATGCTCAAAATTCTCCAAGTCAGTCTTCAACAGTACATGAACTGTGAACTTCCAGATTTTCAAGCTAGATTTATAAAAGGCAGAGGAAGCAGAGATCAAATTGCCAACACCTGCTGGATCATCGAAAAAGCAAGAGAGTTCCAGAAAAACATCTACTTCTGCTTTATTAACTACACTAAAGACTTCGACTGTGTGGATCACAACAAACTGTGGAAAATTTTGAAAGAGACGGGAATACCAGACCATCTGACCTGTCTCTTGAGAAATCTGTACGCAGGTCAGGAAGCAACAGTTAGAACTGGACATGGAACAACAGACTGGTTCCAAATCGGGAAAGGAGTATGTCAAGGCTGTATATTGTCACCATGCTTATTTAACTTAAGTCCAGAGTACATCATGAGAAACACTGGGCTGGAGGAAGCATAAGCTGGAATCAAGATTGCCGGGAGAAAGATCAATAACCTCAGATATGCAGATGACACCACCCTTATGGCAGAAAGTGAAGAGGAACTAAAGAGCCTCTTGATGAAAGTGAAAGAGGAGGGTGAAAAAGCTGGCTTAAAACTCAACATTCAGAAAACTAGGATCATGGCATCTGGTCCCATTACTTCATGGCAAATAGATGGGGAAACAGTGGAAACAGTGACAGACTTTATTTTCTTGGCTCCAAATTCTTTGCCGATGGTGACTGCAGCCATGAAATTAAAAGATGCTTGCTCCTTGGAAGAAAAGTTATGACCAACCTAGACAGCATATTGAAAAGCAGAGACGTTACTTTGCCAACAAAGGTCTGTGTAGTCACAGCTATGGTTTTTCCAGTAGTCATGTATGGATGTGAGAGATGGACCATAAAGAAAGCTGAATGCTGAAGAACTGATGCTTTGAACTGCAGTGTTGGGAAAGACTCTTGAGAGTCCCTTGGACAGCAAGGAGATCCAACCAGTCCATCCTAAAGGAAACCAGTCCTGAATATTCATTGGAAGCACTGGTGCTGAAGCTGAAACTCCAATACTTTGGCCACCTGATGTGAAGAATTGACTCATTGGAAAAGACTCTGATGATGGAAAAGATTTAAGGCGGGAGGAGAAGGGGACGACAGAGAATGAGATGGTTGGATGGCATCACTGACTCGATGGACATGAGTTTGAGTAAATTCCAGAAGTTGGTGATGGACAGTGAGGCCTGGCGTGCTGCAATCCATGGGGTTGCAAACAGTCGGACATGACTGAGCAACTGAACTGAACTGAGCTGAACTAATAGTATCCTGTGTCTACCTCAAAACCACCAAGCCAGGACCAGTTGTTCCCAGCACTACTGTGATTCCCTGAATCTCTTGGCAGGGCTTAAAACCCACAGGCTGAGGCCCTAGGGCTGTACTGGTGGATACTGATAGAACAGGGAGAAATTAATATCAACCAAAATGGGATCCCTTGGAGAAACCAGCATTTACATAAGGTCGTCTCACACAGGCTCATTTACCAATATGCCCAGAGACTCAGGAGAAGGTGCTTGCCAGGGTGTCATTTATAAAAGCAAACAAACAAGCAAGCAAACCACATAAATGTCTCTAAGTTTCCAACATCAGGGTTTGACTAAATCAGCTATGGCACAGCCCTCCAAGGAATACACTTTGAAGCTGTCTACAGTCAAGTTACAGAAGAGAACACAGTGTCTAGGAGTCTCTACTTGAGGTCCATGGGCTCCTAAGATGCTTCTGGAAAATTATCAGCATCTCCTGAGATGCTTATTTAAGCATCCAGGACTGAACTCCAGCCCAATGGAAGCTGACCTTTCACTGAGGAGGCAGGAATATTAACAGATGCCCTAAATGATTCTAATGCACCCAACTGTGTGAGAATAAGTGCCGTGGGAACCCTGAAATACCCTGGTGTCTTAAGATTTAAAAAGCAAGTCGCATGCAAATACAACGTGTATAAAAACAGTATTGGTTGTGCTTGTCTGCGTGCATATGTGAGTCTATGTGCGATAAGGGGTACCCAGGTACCAAAAATTAACAGCAACTACTTCTAGATTGCAAATTCTCAACCTAGGGACTATTAACAATTGGAGCCAGATAATTCTTTGTGATGGAGGCAGTCCGGTGCGAACCTTCTTTCCCGGCCTCTACCCATGAGTTGCCAGTAATGCCCCCTGTTGCTGAATGCAAAAGCAACTGCAGAATGAGAAGTGCCATGTATGCTACGGCTGGTTGTTTACAAGCTTATCTCCTGCACCAGACTCTTGAGATTGAAATAGAATATATAGACATGTCTCTGCTTGAATCGGTTTTATAATTTCTGTAGTACTAGAAATTTACCACTCAAGATGCCCCCTCGTCACTTGTGCTATTTATCTGACTTTGTTGTTGTTCAGTTGCTAAATCGTGTCTGGCTCCTTTGCGACCCTGTGGACTGTAGCCCACCAGGCTCCTCTGTCCATGAGATTTCCTAGACAAGAATACTGTAGTGGGTTGAAGAATACTGGAGCTCTCCTCCAGGGGATCTTCCCAACCCAGGGGTTGAACCCAAGTTTCTAACGTCTCTTGCATTGGCAGGTGGGTTCTTTACCACTGAGCCACCTGGGACATGCCAGGGTACACACCAGTATACTAGAGAGGAAGACATAAGGCCCACTAGTGTTTAACAAAAATGTCTCCAGACATTGCCCAAACTGCCCTGGAAGGCAAGATCATCCACAGCTGAGACTCATCGCTGTAGATGGAAATTACAACAGATAATGTTTTACTTTGTTTTTTAGTATCTCTGCCCATTACTTAGTTTTTTCTAAAATTAATATAAAGTATTTCGGTCATGTAAAAATTTGAGTGTTTCTTAATGTCCCACTCTCTGTACTGTCAAAAAAGAAAAAAAAAAACCACTCAGATAAAAAGATGTTCACATTAGTATTTACAGTAAGTAAACTGATTTTATTATGACTTTAAAAGACTTAAGAAAAAGCATATACAAAACCATCCCAACTGTCACTATTCCTTCAGAGGCTTTAAACTATTTATAACCTTTGGATAAGCATCTCGATTTTAAGGATATATCTTAAAGAAGCAATCCTAAATATAAAAACTGTTTTACATACATGGTTGATTTTTGCAGAGTTACTTATAAAAACAAAAAGTTATAAACACTCTAAAACCAACAGGAACAAAAATGAAGTTAATTACAGTGCTTGATACACTAAAACATGAAAATGATATTTACAGAGAGTTTATAACAATGAGGGGAGAAGGTTAATGCCATATTGTTAAGTGAAGGGAAATGCGTACAAAACTGAATATGCTGCATATCGCTAGCAAGTATAACAAAACAGCAGTGAAAAGAACCCTCTGCTTTCAAACAACTAAAAGAAACACATCAATCAAGTTGTTAGAAAAATGACTGTTGAGATCTTTATCTTTAATTTGCTATCTATATGAGATGGCAGGTGTTCACTAAACTTATTGTGATAAACATTTTACAGTGTATATAAGTCAAATAATTAATGTATACCTTAATACAGTACTGTATGTCAATTACATCTCAATAAAACTGGGGAAAATGTCAATTAAACATTAAAAATGAGTGTCAATTTAAAAAAGTATTATTAATTAAACATCCTAGGTGATTTTTCTCTCTCTATTCTTCTGAAATATCCAAATTTTCTAAAATAGGCCTATATATCTTTATAGTGAGAGGAAGACAGTAAAGGTGTATTATTTAAAAAACTTCAGAATGATTACAATGAAAATGTGCCAAAATTTCAGGTGAGAAATATGTCTTTATATTGATCTATACACAGTTTTCCATCCAGATGATAAAATAACTTTGTTCAAAAAATTAGACATAAAATATTAATTAAAAATCTTCAAAAGTACAATATAAAATAAATGGAATTGTAGCTGCATTCACAGTTCTGAGAAGGGTAAAATTTAAGGGTGATTAGACCATCCAGATGGTCAGAAAAAGGCTGTATATTGTAACATGATAACAGAAAGCGATTTTAATGAAAAACAAACTGGATATATATTTTTTCAACCTGCGACCACATTCTTTGAAAACAAAGGATCTCATTTTGAAGGAGATCAAATTTGGGTTTGATTAGAATTAACTAACCAAGGGCAGATTTCAGCCACCTCATCGATTTTGATCTAACTCGTTTACACTCATCCAGGGTGACGGGCAATTCCAGCTCATGGGAAAAGCAATTATCACAGACAAAAGGGGCCCTTCTCGCATCTGTAAGGCAATATTTGCCTGACCTCACCATTCCCAGGTGGCTCCACCAAATTCTCTTGTTAGCGCTCCCCTCCGTCTCTGATGTGGACACAGATTATATCTTACAATAGACCTCGAAGAGGGAGGCAGCTGCGTGCATTCGGTAGAAAATAGAAAAGGGCATGGCCAGGTTGACCACAATTATCCAGGGTTCAAAGCCAAAGACAGTTTCCTCCAATCCGTTGTCGTACTCAGGGCGGCAGCCAAAGGCGGGAGGGATCCAGAGCTGCAAGAGAAGAGGAGACGGTCCCAGCAGCTGCCAGGGGTCCCACACAAACCCTGGTGCTGACCTGAACTCAAGGAAACCGAGTCACACGCGACACAGCCAAACTGCCCCCACCCGTTGTCTCGCATCTCCATGCAGCCGGCCAGTGCACTGAGCCCCAGTTCTGCATGAACGCTCTTCAAACCCACCTGCTTCTCTCCATCCTCATGGCCCTCACTTGGTCTAGTCCCTGGTCCTTGGTCTCCCCACCTGAACTGCTGCAAAGCCTCCCAAGACCGCCCACTCCAGGGGGCACCTTCGATCCCTCTCTCCGCGACCCCCGCAATGTCTCTGCAGGGATGATCTTTATAAAGCACCCATCTGACCTTGTCACTCCTCTGCGGGTCACTCACCAGGGCTCCGTATGCCTTCAGGAAAAAGTCCAAATCTCCTCAATAATTAGACAGCTGTCCACGTCTTCACGTCCTTAATTACTCATTTCACTCTGCCCCGCCAGACTGTGCACAGCCCCCAAATATGCCTTTCTTTCCCCAGTCTTCAGGGCTTCGCTCCTGCCTCTTCCTCTATCAGGGACTCCCTGTCTTCCTTCTTCTGCTCAGTCCTACCTTCTTCCAAGTCTGGAGACAACCCCCCTTGCAGGAAGCCCTCCTCGATCTAACCGGTCAGGCAGGAACCTCCTCTGTCTTCCCACAGCCCCACCGTGTTTCCCCACAGTGGTGCTCCCTATTTCTCCTCACCCATCTGTACATATCACCATTGGTGCTTACAGATCCTGGGCCCATGGGTCTGGGCTGATGGTCTTTTTTCTGGCTTGTCCTTGGCTTAGAAAGACAGCCCAGGCCCTGCCCACATCCTCCTGACCAGGGGGAGAAGCACTGCCTTGGAGCCAGCCATGGGTTCCTGCCACTTACAGACTATGATTTAACCTCTCCAAGCCTTGGTTTCCTCATCTGTAATACGGGAATACTAACACCTGTCTCAGGGGGCTCAGATGAGAGTAAGATGGCATCTAAATCCGCAAAACATAGAGCAATAACCTATTGTATTTGTTGCTCGTGGAACCTATACCTTGGTTCCCCCTTCTCGGCCCTCCTGTTCCAGCTTCTGCTCCACCTCCCCTTAAATTCTCAGGCTCCGAGACCTGCTTCTCTCTCACACCGACACTTCTGCAACTTCCTCCATCCCCATACTGTGGCAGGCAGCCTCTCAGGTGACCCCCTGCAAAGGTCCCACCTCCTGGGATTCACGTTCCGTGGAGCCCCCTCCAAAGCTGTGATTTGGACTGATCCAACAGAATGTGACACCAGTCATGGGATGTCACTACTGAGGTTAGGTTACAAAAGGACTCCGGAGTCCATCTTGCTCACCCCCTCCCACAAGAATGGAAGCCAGATTCCACGTGAGCCACCCTATGGAGAGGCCACATATCCAGGAACTGTGGGCGGGTGAGTCTCAGGCTCACAGCCAGCAAGGAACTCAAGCCCTCAGCCCAACAACTCACCAGGGAATGAGTCTACATATATGATAAACTCACAGTTGCATACATGAGTTTAGAAACAGACCCCTTTCCCCAAAAAACCAACCCAGGGAATGACTGCAGCCCCAGCAGACAGTTTGACTACAGCCTGTGAGGGACCCTGAGCAGAGTCACCCAGCTAAGCCATGCTCAGCTTCCTGACCCAGAACAGCTGTGCAATGATAAATGTCTGTTGTGTTAAGTTGGTGAGTTGGGGTCATTTCTTACACAGCAGTGGGTAACTGATACAAGTGACTTTCACTCACATCTCCACACAGAAACCTCTCAGGCTTATATCTCTAGCCCTGGGTTCTGGGTCCTTAGAAGTACTCCTCCCGCGCAGCTGGTTCTTCTCGCCTCCTTGGCTGGCTCCTCTTCCTTTGCTGTCTCTCAGTGTTGGCTGGTCCTATGGCTCATTCATTCCTGGGTCCTCTCTTCCCTACACCCGTGACCCCAGTGATCTCACCCAGTCCGGGCTGCAAACACCAGCTCTGGGCCCACGACTTCCCAATCCAAATCACCAGCCTGGTCCACCCTCGGAATTCCAGGATCATATATCTCACAGCCTACTCAGCTGTCTACAACATATCTCAAACTCAACATTACATTCCCTTTCTCCCCATCTCCTCAGGAACACCTTCTTCCCAGGGGCTCAACAAAACTCCAGTGTCATCCTGGTCTTCTGATTCGCTCTCATAACCACCCGCCTACCATCTGAGTAAATCTTGACGACTCTGCCTCCAAAACAGCATCCTCAATCCACCCATCTCTCTCCACTCCACCCGCCAGGCCACCACCCCCATCTCTCACCTGGACCATCAGTGGCTCCCGTGCCTCGCTTATGCTCCCAGCCCACAGTCTATTCACCACTCAGCACCAGATTATTTATGTAAGATGGTGTCCCTTTCCTGGTTAAACTCCCAAAGGCTTCACAGCATATTTTTTAGAAGTAATCTGCCCCTACACAGAATGGCAGAGCCTAATGTTAGATGATTCCTTACCGGCCCCCAGCCCTGCTGCCCAGATTGCCCCCCACCCGCCCACGTGGTCACATGCACTTCCTCCTCTTCTGGAAGGAGGCAAGCTCTCCCACCCAGGATTTTGCATGGCTCTCTCCTCTACCTGGAGCACCCATGGCTCCTTCTCTGTTCAGCCCTGGGCTCTAAGCCCACCTCCTGAGAGTACCTTTTGCACCAGCCTGGCCTTCTGATCAACCTCAGGCATCCAAGCACCACTGTACACACCCTCCCTTGTAGTTCTCTGCAGGGTACGCGTCACTACGGGTGTTCTTCCTACTAGACTGTTGTTGCTAGTCCTGCCATCTGGTTTGTAAGCCCCATAGGAGGAAGACCAACATCCAAAAGGGCACGTGACTCACAGCAGTGCTGGCCCTCAGTAGGCAACCACAGCTCTATTTTCAGGAAGGGAGGAAGAAAGGGAAGGAGGGTGGGAGGGAAAATGAGAAGAAGAGATTATAAGCCTCTTTCCTGAAATCCAGACCTTTCCATCTGCTGTGAAGTTGGCTACAATTCTTGCTACTCATCCCCTTGGGAGGCAGAACTCTGCCCCCTTCCCTTGAGTCTGGATGGATGCTGTCACTCCTGGACCCGTAAAATCTGGTAGAAACAGTGCCGTGCAATGTCCACACCAGGCCTTAAAAGACTGATCGCCAGTCCAGGTTCCATGCATGAGGCAGGGTACTCAGGGCCGGTGCACCGGGACAACCCTGAGGGACGGGATGGGGAGGAAGGTGGGAGGGGGTGGTCAGGATGGGGTACACATGTACACCCATGGCTGATTCATGTGACTGTATGGCAAAACCACTACAATATTGTAAAGTAATTAGCCTCCAATTAAAATAAATTAATTAATTTACAAAAAAATAAAAAGACTGGCACTTCCAATCCCCTGGAAGCTTGGCTCTGGGGTACTGAGCCGCTATCTAAGAAGCCCACCTCCCCCAAAACCACTGTGCTGGAGAGACCTCCCATGCAGACGCTGCAACCAGAATCCCAGCTGAATCCAGCCTTTTGGCCTCCCCCACCCAAGGTGCCAAATCGCGGATTTTCCAACCCTACCACCAGCTTCAGTCGATACAGTGAGGAACAGAAAAGTCCTGCCAAGCCCTGCCAGCTTTCCTAACCCACAGAGTCATCAGATATAATAAAATGGCTGTTGCTTTTGTCATGCATTTGGGGTCACTGATTACACAGCAATAGAAAACCAAAAAAAAAAAAAAAATCTGCCTGTTGGTGATATCTAGAGAGACCTTCTCATTGAATTTGTTCAGTACTGAACTCACCCTCCCCCTGAGCCCCCCTCCAAAGCCTCCTCCCCATCCAGAGACCTTCAACCTCCATAAATAGCCTCACTATCCACCCAGGAACTCAAGTCAGATGAACCTGAGGGTCCTCACACCAAGTGAGATAAATCCTATACAATTCTCCCCATCCCCACTGGCACTGCCCTGGTTCAAGTTCCCATCATTTCCTCTCCGAGCAGCTGCAGAGGCTTCTGTACCAGCTTCCCTGATCTTTGTCTTATCTCTCTCCATCCTTCCTGCACACTGATGCAGGGACATCACTCCAAAACACAAAGGCTGAGAATTCTACCACCCTCAGCATGAAGACCGGACTCAGGCAGGCTTATGAAGCTCTGCTTAAGCCAGATCCATCTAGGCACACACTGCACCCTGCTTCCTGCTCTGCTTCACACGGATGGAATTCGTGCTAAGCTGCTAGCGCTCCCCAAACAGGCCTTGGGATCCTATGTCTCTGTGCCTTTGCACATCATGTGCCCTCTGCCCCAAGGCTTTTCCTTGCCTTGACTACAGTTGGCAGATTTCCAACCATTCATAGAGGCTGAGACAGGCAGTACTGAGTGGCTGTCTGTACATCTTCATTTTCCTTTTCACCTTCCGTCATAGGGGCTAGAAAACAAAGCATCCACTTCCCCATCCTCCCTGGCAGTCAGGGGTGTTCACATCACTCACAGACATTGCCTGGCACCAGTCCTTCCCTCTGTCTTCCTGTCTTGAACACAGGCATGATGCCTGGGGTTGCTGCAGCCATCCTATGACCATGTGGCAACAAGCACTACACCAGCCACAGTCAAGCAGAAAGGTGAACAGTGCCTGGATCCTTGATGATAAGGTTCAGCTGCCAGGCCAGCCCTGAGCAGCCAACTTCCAGAATTCTTAAGACTGAAAATACTACTTTTCAAGTTTTCTACTGCTTACCGCCAAAAGCACTCCTCACTGAGACTATGTCTCACCTTAAGCATCCCTTGCTCATTCAAGTCCGTCCCTGAATCCACACTCCCATTCTACCTTGCACATAGTCCTGTCACAGCATTTGCCGTCTTCACTACATTATATTTTTTTCTTTGCCTCCTTCTCCCACAAATACGATGACCTTTCTGAGGAAAGAGATTGAGTTTTCTCACCTTTAATTCTTAGTTCCCACCCCAGCCCCTGGCACACAGATACTCAGTACATGGATTTATATTGACAGAATATAAGCCTATGTTCCAGCCTAATATTTTAACCTTACACTTCAATTATTTTGATTATAAGCTGCCCTTCACTCTTCATTCAAAAACATCAGGGAAAATAGATTTATCAATTTTTTTAAAAAAACAAAGAAATAATGATGCAGATTACCGAAATATTGCAGAGGAACAAAAAAGCTGCAATATTCCTCAAGACTCTTCTCTGGGCATTGCCCTGCAGGAAACAGGGGTGGCAGGCTGAGCCCTGGGCCCTTTCCCAGCTCTTATCCTCCTTGTCTTTGCCACCGACTTCTCTCAGACATGTATTTCCATTGGCCGCAGGCGGCATCTCAAGGGCCTGGGGAGCCATGTCCCCGGCCGTAGGTCCGTTCTTAAGGCAGGAAGAAGGGAGAGACGTGGGATTGCCATTGTAGACTGTGACCACCCGCAGGGTTCTAATGTCTTCGGAGAGCCTCCCCGGCTCTCGGTGAATAGACTCGATGATGAAGAGGTTCTGGATGTATTTCTCGACAACTGCCAGGATGGAATAGGGCAGGTTGTACCAGGTGTATGGGGGGCGGGACTCAGCGCAAAGGATGGCCAGGATGGAACCCCAGGAGATGAACCAGGAGCCAGAGGCGGTGACCACCAGCAGGTCCGCATCCAGTTTGCGGGCCGGGTTTTTGGACTCATCTAGTGACTGCTCATCTAGCCTATAAATCCGGATCCCAACCAGCCCTGCCGCCCCCATAAGCATCAGCAAGATGATGGCATACAGGTAGAACATGATGAGTGCCGCCTCGCTCTTGGTTTTGGAACGGCCGATCTGGATCAGATACACCACCACGACCCCGATGGTGGTGGCCAGCGCGGTCAGGCCCAGGACCGAGCCCAGCAGGACCCCGCGCGACCTGAACTGCATCTTCCGATGCTGGTGACTGTCGACTTTGCGCCCGATGTTTTTCCACAGGACGTAGAGCATCGTGGAGGCCAGGATCTGATACTCTATGTTGAAAGGGTAGAGGTAGTACATCCCGTGGGAGATGGCCGGGCAGAGGGTTGGGGGCGTGCAGTTACACGGAGGCGTGTGGTCATCTAAAACTAGGGGAGGCGGATCACAGGGGAGAGCGGTTAGCACGTTCACGTGATGACATGGAAAACCACAAAGAAATATTCTCACTGGCGATGCATGCCTGGGTTTGCCCACTGAATGAAAAGCTTTGTGTCATGGCTTATTGTCATGCTGAATACCTTGTCTAACTTGACAGCCGTGAACGTCCCCCAGAGAGTACTAATTACGTGAATTAGATCTTTTCCAGACATCAGAATGCTGTCCAACCACTGGAAATGGTATTGTAGAAATCTACTTGCTGCTGCTGCTACTGCTGCTAAGTCGCTTCAGTCATGTTCGACTCTGTGCGACCCCATAGACAGCAGCCCACCAGGCTCCGCCGTCCCTGGGATTCCCCAGGCAAGAACACTGGAGTGGGTAGACATCTACTTACCAACACACAAAGATGTTCAGAAGATACTGGTGAACAAAAGCAACTTGCCAAAAAGGCTAGAGCATGAATCTGTTTTTATAGATATAAATGTGACATAGAGAGACAGGGAGACAGACATAGAAGAAGTCTGAAAGGCCACACACTAAAATGTTAACAATGGCTATCGCTGGATGGAAAAACAGCAAGTGATTTTCCTTTGGTTTACTTTTCTATTTTCTTTCTTTCAGTAAAAGAAACACCTCAAAGTATCTTTTTTGCAGTTTTACTGAGATATAATTGACATATTTGTGTAAGTTTTCCTTTAGATTTTGCTTCCCTGTATTTTCTAAGCTTTCTATATGAATATGATTGACATGTATTATTTTAAAATTACTTTTTTAAGAAACAACCTTGTGAGGGTAAATGCCTCCTATTAGTAAAGATTTTCCTCTTGAGAATATCTGAAGCCAGCAAGTGTCGTAAGAGACAAGTCCCATCTTCCGGAAGAAGCTTGTTGATTGTATAAAGGACCATTTCATAACAAGGAGGGGAAATGCTGTAAGTAAATAATTAAATATGCAACAAAAGCCTTAAAGATGGTGTAAAGTCTATGGCCTGTAATTCCAATCTATTCTAGGGGACAAGTCAAAAATATAATCAAAGCATTAGGTAAAATTTTGTTGCGTGCTTCTGAGAAAGAAACAGAAGCACTCAGTGTGGCACAATTTAGAAAGCACTAGATGGATTTTATGGCACCCCACTCCAGTACTCTTGCCTGGAAAATCCCATGGACAGAGGAGCCTGGAAGGCTGCAGTCCATGGGGTCGCTTAAGGTCCGACATGACTAAGCGGCTTCACTTTCACTTTTCACTTTCATGCACTGGAAAAGGAAATAGCAACCCACTCCAGTCTTCTTGCCTGGAGAATCCCAGGCACAGGGGAGCCTGGTGGGCTGCCGTCTATGGGGTCGCACAGAGTCAGATACGACTGAACTGACTTAGCAGCAACAGCAGCAGCAGCAGATGGATTTTATAATGGATTAATTAGATGAATTTACAAACTTAGATGAATGCTATAATACATCTTTATAATGGAATAGTGGTGGTGGTTTAGTCACTAAGTCATGTCCAACTCTTGTGACCCCATGGACTATAGCCTGCCAGGCTCCTCTGCCCAAGGGGTTCTCCAGGCAAGAACACTGGAGTGGGTTGCCATTTCCTTCTCCAGGGGATCTTCCCAACCCAGAAATCAAACCCACAATGCAGGAGACCGGGGTTTGATTCCTGGGTTGGGAAGATCCCCAGGAGAAGGAAATGGAATAGTATAATGGAATAGTAGGCAGCCATTAAGAATCATAATTGTGTCTGTGACAACCTAGAGGGGTGGGATGGGGTGGAAGCTGAGAGGGGTTCAAGAGGGAGGGGACATTCGTATACCCGTGGCTGATTCATGTTGATGTATTACAGAAAGCAACACAAACTGTAAAGCAATTATCCTTCAATTAAAAATAAATTTAAAAATTTTTAAAGATTAAAAAAATAACAATTGTGTGTTTTAATGATGTAAGAAAATAATTATGCTACAATAACAATGAGGGAAACAGCAAGAACAAATTGTATATCCAGTATTTTTAAATGCATACCACAACCCGGAATTCAGCTGTGAGCTCAGTTGAAAGGGTAGCAGCCAATATTTTTTAATGGAACTCCAGTGGAATAAAATAGGATTGACTGAATGGAATCAAACACAATAGAAATTTGAGCATCTTTGATATAGTATGATTATTATTTCGTGGGAACATACATGTAGACATAAAGGCATTTGGGTTGCAATGTAAAATCTATTTCTTACTGTAGGTGGTAGAAAAAAATGATTGAATATATACTGTATGATCTCAACTACAAATAAATACACAGCACACTACCAAAAACTAACCAGATGTTAACAGCATTTAGCTGCATTCCTCGGTAGGTGTTATTGTGGATTTTTTTCTTTACATTTTGCCATTGTTTTAATTTGATATGCATATACTACTTATAAAATCAGGCAAAAAAGTCTTTATGGTAGCATTAATTACCCTCACTTGTTTTTTTATCTGCTAATTCCAAACTCACAGTCCTTCCCTCCCCTATTCCCCTCCCCACTGGCAACAAGAAGCCTGTTCGCTATGTCTATGAATCTGTTCCTGTTTAGCTGATAAGTTCGTTCGTGTCATATTTGAGATTCCACATACAAGTGATATATATTCATCTTTCTCTGGCTGACTTACTTCACTCAGTATGATAATCTCTAGGTCCATCCATGTTGCTATAAATGGCATTACTTCATTCTTTTTATGGCTGCGTAATATTCCATTGTATATATGTACCACAGCTTCTTTATCCATTCATCTGTCAATGGACATTTAGGTTGCTTCTATGTCTTGGCTATTGTAAACAGCACTGCTGTGAACATAGGGCTGCATGTATCTTTTTGAATTATAGCTTTGTCTGAGTATATATATATACACATATATATAATACATATATGCCCAGGCATCACCGACTCGATGGACATGAGTTTGGGTAAACTCCAGGAGTTGGTGATGGACAGGGAGGCCTGGTGTGCTGCAATTCATGGGGTCGCAAAGAGTCGGACATGACTGAGCGACTGAACTGAATCTGCCTTACTTTCGCAGAGCACTACAATTTTCAATACATAAGGAGTTTCCCTACCACTTGTAACCTAAGACTGTATGATGCAAAAGACAAGGAAGAACTCAGAAGAAAAAGGTTCAGACTAATAGAATGTTAGAGCTGACAAAGTTTCCTTTTTCATAAATTAATCTAATCTCACCTTCACCAAGGTCTCTGGAGCCACATTGCTATGATTCAAATCCTGGCTCAATTGTCTACTCACTATGTGATCTTGCGTTAGTCACTTAACTTCTCTGTGGCCCAGTCATTTCATCCATATATATATAAGGTCAGTGTTGCCTACCTCCAAGTGTTGGGACAAGAGTTTAATGTGCCAGCCACTCAGAGAATGCTTAACAAAACATGTTGTTACTGTTGTCATTGCTGTTGCTGTTACTGATTCCAATGAGGAAATGAGGCTCAAGGAGCATGTCCTTCCCAAGAGTAGGCTGCTGGTCGGGGGTGGTGAAGAAATACAGCGTGTCCCCCGATTTTGCCATCTTCATCCCACTGGTGAGGAAACAGGTTTAAAGTTCTCTTTGTGACTGATCTGGGTTTGTACAGAGAGGACAGATGTGCAGTACATTAATGCTGGAAGGACTCATGGGAAGTACGTGGTTCAAGCCCCCTCACATTAAGAATGAGAAAAGAGAGGCTCAGAGTGGTTGAATGCTGTCCAAAGGTCACACAGCCAAAACACGATAGGCATAGGACCCAAACCCGAGGCATCAGTCCCCTGTGCATTGCATCTTCCTCTACCCCACATTCTTCTCAACTCCAGTGCTCTAAGATCAAATCGACAGATAGATTCCAAAAGAGAACTTTGGAAGAAAATGAAAAATTCGCACTACAGGCGCTCAAATAGGTACAAGGGGAAATAAAGATGGGCCAAAATTATAAACTAAGCAGAGTTACATAAAAACTCCAAATGAGCAAAAACCAACTAACCACAACATACATTAGACATCTATGGATTTTTAAATGCTATACTTGTAGTAGAAAGAACTGGTCATAGAGGTTTAATTAGAAACACAAACAGTAAAAGCCACCAATCTTCTGCAGTTGTAAATAAAGACATTCACCTCCATAGCAAACTGAACTGTGAGAAATGGTGATCAAAATGATGACCCTTGGATCTGACAAGTCACTGAAGAACCCTTTAATTATGCTCAGCACACCCTACATATGGAGGCAGGATGAAAGACTTAGGAGGTTTTGAAAGATTTTTAACAACAGGGGATTGTCTGGACGATGTTCAGTTGGGTGGACCCTGCAGGTCTTTGAAACCCATCCCTCCATCTCTGAGGTTTCCCAGCTGTTCCAACATGACAGCCAGGCAACTCTTACCACTCACCTATAGTTATGTTCCCAAAGCCCAGGGTGATGAGTCGTTCCTTGTGTTCGTTAAGTTGGTGCTTTGACTCATTCAGGACGCTGTTAGCCCACAGAAGCAGGTTGGTGAACACTGAGTGGATCACCCCAAACCTGAAAAACACAAGGACTTACTGCTTGAGCAGCCCTGGGAAACTCTGAGCCCAAGAGATGAGGTGGAGACTTTCTATGCATGCACACACGCACACACACATATACACACGCCTCTTTCTTAGCAGCAATTGTGGTTTCATCTGGCATGTTAAGCTCTGGGTGGGTCCCCTGTCTGGCTAGGAGAAGCAGTTGCATGGAACCTTCCAAAACCACAGTCTTGGCTCTGCCTTAATCTTGAACCTGCCAGGACTCAATTCATTGTCTATAGGACAAAAGAAAAAAAAAAGCCCTGGGTCTTGAAAGCAGGGACACAGGGATGGAAATTTACTAAAAGCAGGCAACCAACCCCACCATACCCCAAACCCTTTCCTCCAGAAGGGAAGAGGACAGTTAAGAAAAGATAAAAGGGCTACATTGGACATCTGGAGAGTTCAGCACGTCCTTACTGTTGGGTTGCCAACCCAATGGTCATTATCAATCCCCTCTGTCTTACCATTTACTTCAAAGGCACCAAAACAAACCACAGACTTGATATCTGGCCTCCCTTGCAATTAGGCATGGCCATTCTGGCCAATAGGATGTGAGGTGAAGTCTACTGGGCACTGCGGAAAAGCTTTCAGTTTCTTGATGGAAGACAACAGAATGAGAAAAGCCTCTTTAGTCTCCTTCTCCCCCTTTTTCCCAGCCTTGAATGTAGACGTGAAAGCTGGAGTTGTGGCAGCTATCTTGTAACCATGAAGCAACCAACACTGGATGAAATCTTCACCCACTGAAGGAGGCAGAGTGGAAACATTCAGAAAGCCTATTCTGTGGCAACACTGTTTAGCAGACAGGTTTAGGAATGCTGCTGTGCTTAGTTGCTCAGTCATGTCTGACTCTTTGCAACCCCGTGGACTGCAGCTCGCCAGGCTCCTCTGTCCATGGGGTTCTCCAGGCAAGAATACTGGAGTGGGTTGCCATGCTCTCCTCCAGGGGATCTTCTCAATGCAGGGATCGAACCCAGGTCTCCCGCATTGCAGACGAGTTCTTTACCAGATGAGCCACCAGGGAAGCCCAGGTTTAGGAATTAGGCCATATTATTCAAATGGTAAAGAATCTGCGTGCAATATGGGAGACCCGGGTTCAATCTCTGGGTCAGGAAGATCCCCTGAAGGAGGGCATGGCAGCCCACTCCAGTATTCTTGCCTGGAGAATCCCATGGACAGAGGAGCCTGGTGGGCTACAGTGCATGGGGTCTCAAAGAGTCAGACACTACTGAGCAACTAACACCACACTACTATTTCACAAATAGAATAAATAGCCACATTTGGAGTTCAAAAGTTAGTAAGTGCAAGGCTATTCTAGTCTGAGCAGAGTTCTATCCCTGCCTCTGACCACACTGCCTCCTAAGGAAGAAGAAAAGGGATGACTCTGGACTCTGGAGGACAGGGGAGGGAACTAGGGCAGTATGCTTCCAGTGGAGTCACGGTCTGTTTCAGAGCCTCCAAAGTCTCTGCATGGCTGCCAGTTTAACATGTGTTCACACTGGTCGCTTCTAGGGTGCTTAACAATGGGCCGTGCATGAAGCAGGTGCAGCAAATACGGGTGATTTGAGAAGGACATTCCTTGAAACTTCTAACTGATCACTTCCCAGAGGCAGAGCAGAGGCCCAGAGGATGCAAGCCCCCTTTAACCAAGAGCACCTACAGGAAAAACGGTACAGTTGGGTCCTCATCCCTGACCTTGCTTCTCCTCTGAGTTTTAACCCAGATGACTCCTCTGGGGCTCCCACGAATACTCGCAAGCCAAGTCTTTCCTTATTTGAACTCTAGCTTCCTTTGGCCGCTTCCCAACGTCCAGGCACAAGTGGAGAAGGCAGCAGCCGCAGAGGGGTGTGGGTGGGCAGTCTGAATCAGGTGTTTGCCCATCTGCCTGCCCCTTGTACTCATCCATTTGCTCCAGATTGTGGCCAGCCTTCCCCAGGGCACCTGGGAGGCATTGTATGTATAGAGACTTTGACAAATGCAGACAATACTGTTTGCCTCTGGCTGGCTGGCTGGCTTTTCTTTTACTTATAATGCACACAGCTCCCCTTTCTTCTCCTCTTTCCTGGTCCAAATGATGTTGCCTAATCCCAGTTCCACAGAACCCAAGCAGGTAAGACCAATGCCACCCATGGCTGCAGGCGTTTTTCTGTCACGCACCAGGAGCTGACAACCTCCGATTGGTTGATCTGGAAACTGTCCTGCAAACTAACAGCAGACATCATTTCCTCATGCCAGGCTGCCTTGCTCATACTCGGATCGAGTAACCCCAGACCACAATAAAGAGAAAGATTCCATGAGCCGTGTTTTGACCTCAGTTTATCTTTCCAGCTCTGATTTCAGAAGTGCTATTTCTCTAAATTTCACTCTTGAGAAAAGAAAAGCAGTCAAACCTGTAAGAATTATCAAATCAGGAGGAAAGTCCCTGTATGTACTAAAAGCATGGATAGCGGAGTACTGGCTCAAAAGACCAGAAGAAAAGGATATGTCCAAGAGTGGGAAGTTCTGAAACCTCCAGGCGTGGCAGGAAGTGTCAATGAATAAGGCAGGCCTCGGACACATTAGGGAGGGGTGGGTGATAGGGTCTACTTGGGGGCTCATGTTTGAAATGGCTTATTATGTTGACCTCATAAACAAAGAATAAAATCACAGTGACCCTTGAAACTGACCAAATTGCCCAATCAAAGTTCTGTTTTCCCCGCTGGCACCTACCTTCTCAAAGCTACAAGACCCCCAGATTCCAGACCTCTGGCTATGTGACCAGAGGACTCAGCTACAGGTTAAAAATTAAGCATCCCTTCAGAGAATTTTTCATTGGTGGTATATAAGAAAGATCCCATCAGAGAGGGAGGATGCTTGTTCTCCGTAAGGGCCAGTCACCCTCTCGTTCCCCTCTAATAAATTTCCCTTTGCTTGCCTGACTGCCCGGGTTGCTCTCTTTTTCTCCGCACTCCGTCTTACAGTGGGGACTGTAGCTAAATGAGTGGCCAGCTCCCATCTGGAGGGAGCAATCCCGACTCAGCCCTAGCTCTTTGCTGCCATGCACATTTTGGATTATCAAACCTTCCAATTTTTCTGGAGACATTTAACTCTGGGGACTTCCCTGGATGTCCGGTGCTTAAGACTCCACAGTTCCACTGTAGAGGGCACCAGTTTGATACCGAATCAAGGAACTAAGATTCCATGTGCCACCCAGCATGACAAAAAGTCTTTATAAAAATGTTTTTACAAAATCTAAAACCAAAAGGTAATAAGTCAAAAATGGTTTACGCTTTGCCCTATTTAAAAAAAATAACAGGCTAAATCAAGCTGTGAGAATATCTAGTTCAAACTACCTACTATTCAATTTAGGAAAGAGGCCCAAGACAGACAGCCTTGTCTCCAATCGCTCAACGAACAAGGTCAAGGCAGGACCAGGTTCCAGTCCTTTGGAATTCCTTTAGATGAAAAACCTCGGTGGGAAACATCTGGGTGCATGGCCTAGAGCAGCATTATCCTAAAGGAGATAACGTAAGACACGGAAGTAATTTAAATTAGAAAAAAAATTTAATTAATTTTTAGTTTAAATTTGAATTTAATTTTTAATTAAGAAGACACTTTTAAATTTCCCAGTAGTCACATTTAAAGAACAGTAAAAAGGAACAGGTGAAAATAATTTTAATGATTTTTTTTGTTAACCCCAGTATATCTAATATACTATGATGTCAACTAATCAAAAAGAAAGATTTCCCCCCAGTAAACCCAGATGGCCAGTGAGCCACTGTGATGCCGCGGAAATAGTGCTGGATTTAAAGTCAGCATCCGGGTCCCGCCCAGCTATGCACAGGTGAGCTGCCTGACCTTGGACAGTCACTTCCTTTCTCAGGTTTCCTCACGTGCTACATAGGATCATGATTGTAGCTACTGTCCCTAACTGCCAGGGCTATCATGAGACACTTTCATAAGTAACACATGTAAAAGAAAGTGCTTTATGAATGGGAAAACCCATTTTATTCAGCCAGGAGTTCCTGGTAGGACAAGTGGCCCAATATACATTTGTTTAGAACTTCTCACACTTTATCCCAACAATTCTACTTCCAGGAATTTAACTCAAGAAAATAATCAGAGGATAAGCAACAAGGTCCTACTATATAGCACAGGAAACTATATTCAATATCCTGTGATAAACTATAATGGAAAAGAATATGAAAAAGAATGTATATATAAGTGTAACTGAATCATTGTGCTGTACAGCAGAAATTAACACAACACTGTAAATCAACTGTGTAGGGGCAAGTCATTCCCGTTGTGTCCAACTCTTTGCGACCCTATGAACTATAGCCTACCCGGCTCCTCTGTCCATGGGATTCTCCAGGCAAGAATACTGGAGTGGGTTCCCACACCCTCCTCCAGGGGATCTTCCCGACCCAGGGATTGAACCTGAGTCTGTTATATCTCCTGCATTGGCAGGTGGGTTCCTTACTGCTAGCACCACCTGCTGCTGCTGCTAAGTCGCTTCAGTCGTGTCCGACTCTGTGCGACCCCATAGACGGCAGCCCACCAGGCTCCCCCATCCCTGGGATTCTCCAGGCAAGAAGACTGGAGTGGGTTGCCATTGCCTTCTCCGAGAACCACCTGGGAAGCCCCTAAATCAACTATATTTTAATGATATACATTTTAAAAAAAGAATCAGAGATGTTCAAAAGTACTTTTAACTGAAGAGGTTCATCACAGTACTACTCATAATAACGACAAAAACTTTCAGACAAATTCGATGTCCAGTGAGAGGCGTTATGGACTGGATTGGGTCCCTGCAGAATTTATATGTGGAAGCCCTAACTCTCAATGTGACTGTACTTGGAGATGGTGTACAAGGAGGTGTGTGTGTCAGTCGCTCAGCTGTGTCTGACTCTTTGCGACCCCATGGACTGTAGCCCACTCCTCTGTCCATGGAATTCTCCAGGCAAGAATACTGGAGTGCGTAACAAGTCCCTTCTCCAGGGGATCTTCCCGATCCAGGAATTTAACCTGGCTCTCTGGCATTGCAGGCCGATTCTTTACTATTTGAGACACCTGGGAAGCCCATGTAAGGAGGTAATTAAGGTTAAATGAAGTCATAAGGGTGGGGGCCAGATCCAATGGGACTGGTATTCTTATAAGAAGAGGAAGAGACGCTAGATAGCCCTGTCCCCATGGCCAGAGGAAAGGCCAGGTGCAGACATGGCGAAAAGGCAATGCCTGCAAGTCAGAACGAGAGTCTCACCAGAAATCAACCTGCTGGTACCTTGACCATGGATTTGGGGCCTCCAGAATTGTGAGAAGATACGTTTCTGCTGTTTACGCCCCTCCTCCCCTGCCCAGCATGTGGTACCTACCAGGGCAGCCCGAGACGAATACAACAGGGCTGTATAATTTGATCAACTACAGCAACGGCACTTTATGGAATCGGTAAAGATCATGGAAGTCAGGGGAAATGTTAATGACAGAATGAAAAGAAAAGGCAAGAAGAGCAGGACCACAATTGTAAAAAGAAAAAAAAATATTATCTCTCTATTCACTGAAAAAACGACTGGAAGGAAACAGACCAAAATATGAATAGCAGTTACCTCTGGGTGGCAGCTGTCTGCGGAAGCTCTGGCTGCTATAGCAAAACAACAGACACTTATTTCTCACAGTTCTAGAGGCTCAGCGTCCAAGACCAAGGTGCCAGCAGACTTGGTTTCTGGTGAAGCCTCTCTTCTTGGCTTGCAGATGGCTGCCTGTCACTGTGTCCTCACGGGTACACTCAGGGCAGGGGGTGCGAATCATGTATCTCTTTTCTATGTGGATACTAATCCCATAAGGACGGCCGTACCCTCATGAACTCATGACCTAATTACTTCCCAAAGGCACCACCACCAAACACCCATCCCCTTGGGGGTTAGGGCTCCAACACAGGAATTTGAAGGAGACATGATGTTCAGTCCATAATGGTGACATTATGGTGATTTTTAACTTCCACTGTGTCCTTACAAGTTTTATCAGGAAACAAACTACATTTTTTAAGAAGAATGTTATGGAGTAGACACAGTGAAACTCACGCTCCAGAACAAAATCAGCAAGCATTCTCCTCAAGCTGCGAGCCGAACCCAGCCTCACTGATGGAAAAAGGAGCAGGTGAAACACACACACCCGTCACTGCCCAGCACACGAAAGAGGAGACACTGGATGGAAATCCCTGGCTGGCCACTTGTATTCTGGAGACCCAGGGAAGTCCCCTAACCTGCTAGAACCTGCTGCCACATCCGTGAAATGCAGAGAAGAATAGTTACCATAGTTACCCGGACAGAGCCCAGATGAAACACGAGCATGGATAGGGACGTCTTTGTCCTGCTCTAAGGGACAATTCGCTTTTGGCTAAGATCAAGTGTAGTCTGGGGGCTTCCCTGGGGGCTCCGTGGTAAAGAATCCACCTGCCACTGCAGGAGACGCAAGAGACGTAGGTGGGTTACAGTACACGGGGTCATGAAAAGTCAGACACGACAGAGCAGCTGAACACAAGGGCAATTAAGATGGGAGTTAAAGATCACTGCCAAGGCCACTGCTCGGGGCTGCACTGGGGAGCAGTCCACACGCTACTGCAATGATGCTCGGATGCCTGGGTACCTTGACCCATTTCCTCTGCATATCACCACTAGTGCCTGACATGAGGCTCAGCACACAGTAGGAGCACAATAGATGCCTCACTGCTGGATGAGCAGATCCTTTTTGCATAATGAGGTTGGTGACAGTTATTTCTAGTCCATGGAATTCTCCAGGCCAGAATACTAGAGTGGATAGCCTTTCCCTCCTCCAGGGGATCTTCCCAACCCAGGGATCGAACCCAGGTCTCCTGCATTGCAGGTGGATTCTTTACCAGCTGAGCCACAAGGGAAGCCCAAGAATACCAGAGTGGTAGCCTACCCCTTCTCTGGTGGATCTTCCCAACCCAGGAATCAAACCAGGGTCCCCTGCATTGAAGGTGGGTTCTTTACCAACTGAGCTATCAGGGAAGCCCTCTACTTCAATAAAATAGTTCCAACCAGTGGTCATATGTAAGTCGCTTTCTTAAATAGCAATTTTCATTTCAAATGATACTGGGGGACTTTTTTGTGCCTTATGGACAGTTTATATGATGAGGGATCTTCTAGAAAGCATACAGTGATCCCTTGATGCCTCTATATGTGTCCACAGAGGCTTTCTTACCTGATAATCATAGTTTGCACTTAGGTAACTCACCTCATTAGCCTACAGATTCTTTCCCTTGATCCTCACAATCATCTCAAGAGAAAGACGGGCAGACAAAATAATAGACCCAACACTCAGGGTCCTTATTCTGTGCCAGGAACAAGCTCTACATCAATTACTGCATTCAGTCCCCAGAGGCTGGCTATGCTATTATCCCCATTTTACAGATGAGGAAAACTGAGGCCCACAGAGGGAAAGTTTCTAAGACAGCAGAGGCAAAATTCAACTCACATCACTGTACTTTAAGGGCTGTCCCAGAAGAGGCCAAAGGCAGAGGGTCCCCTCTCCAGGCCACAACTGAAGGCTTCACTTGTCAGAATGGAGAAGCGAGTGGTTCTCATATTTTAAACCCAAGTAATATGGCAGTGATTAGCTTTGTTTGCTCTAAATGAACATTAAATCCAGCATGTAAGCAATTACCCGCAATGTTTACCTTTCCAGTGTTTTGAAAGACTGGATGATATCCTTTGAGTGCCCCCAGAGAAAGTATACCTAAATGGAAACAAAGAAAATAAGGATATATCAACGGGAAAGCCATCACTATATCTGCACCATGAGAAGTTATAAAACCTAAGGGAATGATATGGAAAGCATTGGGCACATTAGCGACCACCCCATCCAAACATGACAAGTCATTTCTGGTGATGGTGCCATTCTCATGAAGACAGTGCTCCAGGGGCGGGAGGCCTCCAGGTTTAGGAGGAAATGGTACCCTTCATGCTGTGGGCTGGGCCTTGGGGAGCAGCAGCCTGTCCGCCATGATGCCTGCTCACCTGTTTATACCATCCTTATAGGGCTTCATTCGAGAAATATCCACTGAACTGTTACTACATCAGTGGCTGGAAACCAAATTTTGAGTGCTTAAAATGAAGAACAGAAGTGATTCAGGTTGGTCTTTTATCTCACTCTGCAGTAAGTCCACTATATACAAATCCTCAAGTTACGAACTTTCAGAGATGCAAGCATGCATTCTAGCAACCTCAGTCAGTCAGTTCAGTGGCTCAGTCGTGTCCGACTCTTTGCGACCCCATGGGCTGCAGCACATAAGGCCTCCCTGTCCATCACCAACTCCTGGAGCTTACTTAAACTCATGTCCATCGAGTCAGTGATGCCATCCAACCATCTCATCCTCTGTCATCCCCTTCTCCTGCCTTCAATCTTTCCCAGCATCAGGGTATTTTCCAAGGAGTCAGGCGTGAGTGAAATCATAGTTTCCCCTCCGTCTCCTATCACTGACAATCCTCCAGGCAGTAACTCTTCTCACCTGTCCGCTCATGCCAGCCCCTGTATGCCCGCTACTGTACGGTAATACTTTACTTTTCAAGGTGTGTGCCCTGTATGCTCAGTCACTCAGTTGTGTCTGACTCTTCGTGACCCCGTGGACAGTAGACTGCCAGGTTCCTCTGTGGGATTTTCCAGGCAAGAATAATGGAGTGGGTTGCCATTTCCTCCTCCAGGGGATCGTCCCAACCCAGGGATCAAACGTGCGTCTCTTACGTCTCTTGCACTGGCAGATGGATTCTTTACCACTAGCACCACCTGGGAAGCCCCCCCACACACACACACAAGGTACTGTGCTGTAAGATTTAAAATGTTTTACTTTTGTGTTTGTTTTTGTATGTATTTTTTATGTAAAAAGTATTATAAACCTATTACAGTACAGTACTATATAGCTGGACTTCCCTAGTGGCTCAGTCGGTAAAGAATCCACCTGCAATGTGGGAGATTTGGGTTTGATCTCTGGGTTGGGGAGATCCCGCGGAGAAGAGCATGGCAACCCACTCCAGTATTGTTGCCTGGGAAAGCCCATGGACAGAGGAGCCTGGCGGGCTGCAGTCCATGGGGTCACAAAGAGTTGGAAATGAATGATCAACTAAAGCACAGCATTACATATCTAACTGTGATAGGTGGTAACTAGGCTAACTTTGTTGGACTTACAAAAAAATTTGAATTACAAATGCACTCTCAGAACAGAACTTTCTTATGTAGGCGATTATATACTTATATGTACTATATTATATCTGTTGCCCAGGCCCCTGGCCATGCAGTCACTAGAAGCAACTCAGGATGCAGGCTAAATGTGGGGAGGCTGTATTGGACCCATGTGCAAATCTCAGCTCCCTTGGCCTTGGGCCAGTCTGTTTTCCCATCTGTGAAATGGGGATGATAATGAAACTTATCTTGGTGGGTGTTGTCAGCAGTGAAATAAGATAATCCATGTCTACTTAGAACAGAGCCTGCAGTAGGTATGTTTTCAGTAAAAGCTCTCTGTTGTCAACTTACTCCTCTGTCTTATGCATAATCTGAGTTCCTAAAGCATTTGGAGCCTTATTATCAGATGGTAAAGAATCTGCCTGAAGTGCAGGAGACATGGGTTCGATCGCTGAGTCGAGAAGGTCCCCTGGAGAAGGGAATGGCAACCCACTCCAGTATTCTTGCCTGGAGAATTTCATGGACAGGGGAGCCTGGCGGGCTACAGTCCATGGGGTCACAAAGAGTCAGACACGACTGAGTGACTACACGCTTTAGACACAAACACACATTGAGCACCTACTACTTGTCAAACACAGCCGGGCACTTCATAAATTTGTCTCAGCCTTCATTTTGCAAGTGCGATCTATAAAAAAATAATCAGACAACACAAACTCAAAAATACACCGCACATACTCTCTCATCCACAACATTTCGCCTAAGATTTACTATGCTGCTCTGGAAAACACTGTCAGGCATGATTCATGAAAATCTAACAACTTAAAAAACAGAGAAACAGAGAGCAGTGACCCCTGGTAAAGATGACACTCAGCCCAACAACAGGGAAGCGCTAAAGTAAATTAGTTTTTGTCTATGAATTCTAAGTTAGATGGCTACTTAGCTGATGCTTTGATGAAAATTACATAGCAGGGGCTTCCCTGGTGGCTTAGTGGTGGAAAGTCCGCCTATCAATGCAGGTGACACCGGTTTGACCCCTGGTCCAGGAAGATCCCACATGCCAAGGACCAACTAAGCCCGTGCACTGCAACTATTGAGCTTGTGCTTTAGAGCCCGGGAACCGAAACTGCTGAGCCCACATGCCACAACTACTGAGGCCCGTGTGCCAAGGGCCTGTGCTCCGCAAAAACAGACGCCACTGCAGTGAGAAGGCCGAGTATTGCAGCTAGAGAGGAGCCCCTGCTCGCCGCAGCTGGAGAGGAGCCTGCAGCAACTAAGACCCAGCACGGCCAATTAATAAATAAATATCTTAACAAGAATACTTTAAAAAAGACCATATAGAAAAGTAAAGAAGTTTGTGATTTAAGTGAAAAATTGTACACAGAAAACTCTGCACCTTATATATAAAACTTTGATAAGAATATACACTTGAGGACAAGGAGAGGGAACACATAAAAACAGCAACTAATATTTCAGTTGAGGACTTACAGGTGTATTTTTAGACTCTTTCAATTTTTTTCAGTAATGTTACATTTTTTAAATAAATATTTTTAAATCACCATACAGTCCAGCAGTTTGACTTCTAGGTACATATCCAAATGAATTGAAAGCAGAGTCTTAGGACTTCTCTAGCTGTCCAGTGGTTAGGAATCCATCTGCCTAATGCAAGTGACAGGTTGGATCCCTGGTCTGGCAGGATGCCACCTGCCATGGAGGAACTAAGCACCATAATGACATTCTAGCCCTCATTCTAGAGCCCACAAGCCTAGAACTACTGAAGCCTGCATACCCTAGGGCCATACCATGCAAGAAGAGAAGCCACTTCAGTGAGAAGCCAGCACCCCGCAAGCAGAGAGTAGACTCTGCTTACCACCACTAGAGAAAGCCCACACAGTGCAGCCAATAAATAAATATTTTTTAAAAAGCAGGGTCTCAAAAATATATTTGCACACATACGTTCACAGCAGCCTTGCTCACAACAGCCAAAATGTGGAAGCAACGCCAGGGTCTATCATTGAACGAACAGATAAGAAATGTGGTCCATCCATAGAATGGAATACTTATCAGCCTCAAAAAGGAAGGAAATTCTGACACATCTACAACTTGGATAAATCTTGGGGACATTATGCTAAGCAAAATGAGCCAGTCACAGAAGGACAAGCCTTCTATGTTTCTACTTGTCTGATTCAAAGAGACAGAAAGCTAAATGAGTTGGAAAGTTGAATTGCAGTTGCCCAGCGGTGGGAGTGGTAGAAATCAACAGTTAGTATCTAAAGAGGACAGAATTTCATTTTTGTGAGATGAAAGAGTTGTGCTGACTAGTTGCATGACAATGTGAATACATTTAACACTGCTGAACCAAATAGCTCCTCTTGGCCCTCCTGCGGCTGCACAGCCACCGCTCCTTGGATGTGGGGTTGCTCCTCTCGGCCGCCACCCCTGACCTTGGATATGGGGTAGCTCCGCCAGAGCAGGAGCTTTGCTGGAGCAGCTGTGAAGAGATACCCCATGTCCAAGGTAAGAGAAACCCAAGTAAGACAGTAGGTGTTATGAGAGGGCATCAGAGGGCAGACACACTGAAACCATAATCACAGAAAACTAGTCAATCTGATCACATGGACCACAGCCTTATCTAACTCAATGAAACTAAGCCATGCCGTGTGGGGCGACCCAAGACGGACGGGTCATGGTGGACAGGTCTGACACAATGTGGTCCACTGGAGAAAGGAATGGCAAACAACTTCAGTATTCTTGCCTTGAGAACCCCATCGACAGTATGAAAAGGCAAAATGATAGGACACTGAAAGAGGAGCCGCCCAGGTCAGTAGGTGCCCAATATGCTATTGGAGATCAGTGGAGAAATAACTCCAGAAAGAATGAAGGGATGGAGCCAAAGCAAAAACAACACCCAGCTGTGGATGTGGTGATAGAAGGAAGGTCCGATGCTGTAAAGAGCAATATTGCATAGGAACCTGGAATGTCAAGTCCATGAATCAAGGCAAATTGGAAGTGGTCAAACAAGAGATAGCAAGGGTGAATGTCGACATTCTGGGGATCAGCGAACTAAAATGGACTGGAATGGGTGAATTTAACTCAGATGACCATTATATCTACTACTGCGGGCAGGAATCCCTCAGAAGAAATGGAGTAGCCATCATGGTCAACAGAAGAGTCCGAAATGCAGTACTTGGATGCAATCTCAAAAACAACAGAATGATCTCTGTTCGTCTCCAAGGCAAACCATTCAATATCACAGTTATCCAAGTCCATGCCCCAACCAGTAATGCTGAAGAAACTGAAGTTGAATGGTTTTATGAAGACCTACAAGATCTTTTAGAACTAACACCCAAAAAAGATGTCCTTTTCATTATAGCGGACTGGAATGCAAAAGTAGGAAGTCAAGAAACACCTGGAGTAACAGGCAAATTTGGCCTTGGAATACAGAATGAAGCAGGGCAAAGGCTAATAGAGTTCTGCCAAGAGAACACACTGGTCATAGCAAACACCCTCTTCCAACAACACAAGAGAAGACTCTACACATGGACACCACCAGATGGTCAACACCAAAATCAGATTGATTATATATATATTATATATATATATAATATATATATATAGATTATATTCTTTGCAGCCAAAGATGCAGTCAACAAAAACAAGACCGGGAGCTGACTGTGGCTCAGATCATGAACTCCTTATTGCCAAATTCAGACTTAAATTGAAGAAAGTAGGGAAAACCGCTAGACCATTCAGGTATGACCTAAATAAAATCCCTTATGATTATACAGTGAAAGTGAGAAATAGATTTAATGGTCTAGATCTGATAGATAGAGTGCCTGATGAACTATGGAATGAGGTTCGTGACATTGTACAGGAGACAGGGATCAAGACAATCGCCATGGAAAAGAAATGCAAAGAAGCAAAATGGCTGTCTGCGGAGGCCTTACAAATAGCTGTGCAAAGAAGATAAGTGAAAAGCAAACGAGGAAAGGAAAGATATTCCCATTTGAATGCATAGTTCCAAAGAATAGCAAGGAGAGATAAGAAAGGTTTCCTTGGCGATCAATGCAAAGAAATAGAGGAAAACAATAGAATGGGAAAGACTAGAGATCTCTTCAAGAAAATTAGAGATACCAAGGGAACATTTAAGGCATGGGGTCCTCCTGGCTTCTGCCCCTGACCTCGGACGTAGGGTAGCTCCTCTCGGCCGCGCTATGCGCGCTGGTCGCAGCCACCCGCGGTATTAAGATCAAATTGCCAACATCGGCTGGATCATTGAAAAAGCAAGAGAGTTCCAGAAAAACTTCTATTTCTGCTTTATTGACTATGCCAAAGCCTTTGACTCTGTGGATCACAATAAACTGTGGAAAATTCTGAAAGAGATGGGAATACCAGACCACCTGACCTGCCTCTTGAGAAACCTATATGCAGGTCAGGAAGCAACAGTTAGAACTGGACATGGAACAACAGACTGATTCCAAATAGGAAAAGGAGTACATCAAGCCTGTATATTGTCACCCTGTTATTTAACTTCTATGCAGAGTACATCATGAGAAACACTGGGCTGGAAGAAGCACAAGCTGGAATCAAGATTGCCGGGAGAAATATCAATATCCTCAGATATGCAGATGGCCCCACCCTTATGGCAGAAAGTGAAGAGGAACTAAAACGCCTCTTGATGAAAGTGAAAGAGGAGAGTGAAAAAGTTGACTTAAAGCTCAACATTCAGAAAACTAAGATCATGACACTGGGTCCCATCACTTCATGGAAAATAGATGGGGAAACAGTGGAAACAGTGTCAGACTTTATTTTGGGGGGCTCCAAAATCACTGCAGATGGTGATTGCAGCCATGAAATTAAAAGATGCTTACTCCTTGGAAGAAAAGTTATGACCAACCTAGATAGCATATTAAAAAGCAGGACATTACTTTGCCAACAAAGGTCTGTCTAGTCAAGACTATGGTTTTTCCAGTGGTCATGTATGGATGTGAGAGTTGGACTGTGAAGAAAGCTGAATACCGAAGAATTGATGCTTTTGAACTGTGGTGTTGGAGAAGATTCTTGAGAGTCCTTTGGACTGCAAGGAGATCCAACCAGTCCATCCTAAAGGAGACCAGTCCTGGGTGTTCATTGGAAAGACTGATGCTGAAGCTGAAACTCCAATACTTTGGCACCTCATGTGAAGAGTTGACTCATTGGAAAAGACCCTGATGCTGGGAGGGATTGGGGGCAGGAGGAGAAGGGGATGACAGAGGATGAGATGGCTGGATGGCATCTCCGAATCGATGCACATGAGTTTGGGTGAACTCCGAGAGTTGGTGATGGACAGGGAGGCCTGGCGTGCTGCAATTCATGGGGTCGCAAAGAGTCAGACACGACTGAGCGACTGAACTGAACTGAACTGAACTGAAGCAAATAGGTAAAAATGGCTAAGGTAGCAAATGTTATGGTTACATGTATTTTACCACAATTTAAAAACAAAAAGTCTGTTTTAAAAAGTAACATTTTTATTTTTCCATCATCTAATGTAGCAAATGCACACAGTCAGGATCCAATAAGGATAGAAAAATGGATTAATTGACTGACTAACAAAATGTCTTAAATTAGGAAGGAAGAGATCCCCAAGCCATCAAGTAACAGAGTGATATTTTGAAAACCATATCTGCCTAGGTCTTTCCTCTGCCCAGAACCTTCAATGTCTCCCCACTGCCCTTGTGGAAAAGTTTGCCCAGGTCTTTCCTCTACTCAGAACCTTCGATGGGTCCCTACTGCCTTTGTGGGAAGGTCAAAACTCCTAAAGTGGACCTCACCCTTGACCAAGCACTCACAGCAATGTGCTTGGTACACACACCACGCCTTTAATTTTCACAACAACCCCATAAAGGAGGCGTTTCACAGATGAGACCATGAGGCCCAGAGAAGTTAAGACATTTGCTCAGAGTCACACTGCTGGTGTGAGCCAAAGCCAGAGTCCATGCTCGTAAGCCCTACACCAAATCATGGCTCAGTCCAGGCCCATTGCCTCCCCCTACAGCCCACACATCTCCTCCCCATCATGTGGAGAGGCTGCACACCCCTAAATGTCCTCTGTTATGGTGTCTGACACACCACAGCCCTCTTTCCTTGACAACACCCTCACCTCAAAACTAGTGAGAGGCCTTCCTGGCTCTCCCTCGTCCCTGGGTGACTTTGTCTAAGCATTGAGTTGTGGTGCTGGCATTGTCTGTTTTGTTGATTGTCTCCCCCTTGACTGACTTCTCCAAAGAGAACAGACCACAGCTAGACTCAAGAGTACTGAACACAGGGATTTTTGTTTTGGGGGTGAAGGAAGGAAGAGGCGGGGGAGGAAGGGAAGGTGGGAGGGCACAAGGAAGTTCTTTCTGGTCCCCTAAGGCTTTCCACATTGTCACTGGAATCTCCAGAAGATTGTCCTCGTGGGATGGGGTGAATTGCACACCCCTGGAGTTAACTGCATTCATTTGCTGGCACTTCAAGAACAAAATACCACCGATCAGATGGCTTAAAACAGCTGAAATTAATTTTCCCCCAGGTCTAGAAGCCAGAAGTCTGAGATCAAGGTACTGGCAGGTTGGTTCTCTCCTTCCCTGTAGATGGCCACCTCCCTTCAATGCTCTCATACTGCGAGTCTGTGTCCTCCTCTCCTATTTTCATAAGGACCCCAGTCCTGTAAGATTAGGGCCCACTCTAGTGACACCCAAGATGGACCATAAAGATGGAAGAGCACCGAAGAATTGGTGCTGTCAAACTGTGGTGCTGGAGAAGACTCTTGAGAGTCCCTTGGGCAGCAACGAGATCAAACCAGTCAATCCTAAAGGAAGTAAATGCTGAACATTCACTGGAAGGACTGAAGCTGAAGCTGAAGCTCCAGTACTTTGGCCACTTGATGCAAAGAGCTGACTCATTGGAAAAGACCCTGATGCTGGGAAAGATTGAGGGCAAGAGGCAAGGAGGAACAACAAAGGATGAGATGGTTGGATGGCATCACCCATTCACTGGACATGAACTTTGGCAAAGTCCAGGAGATGGTGAGGGACAGGGAAGCCTGGCGGGCTGCAGTCCATGGGGTCGCAAAGAGTTGGACACGACTTGGCAACCGAACAACAACAACAAAGTGACCTCATTCAGCCTTGATTACCTCTGTCAAGACTCTGTCTCCAAACAATTACTTTCTGAGGTCCTGGACTATAGGTCTTCAACATGTGAGTGTGAAGGACACAATTCACCCCATAATAATTCTCAAAACTCAAGGTGACCCCTTTGCACAAATCACCCTGGGAACTCCTGCCCAGTTCCAGAGATGCTCCCACAAAGACAAACTTCTGCCAAGCTCGCCTGGCACATCCTCTCAGAGAACCTCACTTGTGAGAATATGTTCCATCTCAAGAAACATTGTAAGGTCACCAAAAGCTGACTGGTAGTCACCTGGATGCAGGTGGAGGCTACTTTTAATAAAAGATGGAGATTGAAAAATGGTATCACGGGCCTTCAGAAGTGAGAAATTTGTCCTAAAGAACGTTCCTCAATGGGGAATGCAGAAACATTTTCAGCAATAACAGTATACCTGGATCATAGCTTTTCAGGGTGACTTCTGTGGAGACAAACCATCTGAGAAAGTTTATGTATGTATAAAGAATGCATACATGTGTAAGAATGTGAAGCTGAAGCTCCAGTACTTTGGCCACCTGATGCAAAGAGTCAACTCATTTGAAAAGATCCTAATGCTGGGAAAGATGGAGGGCAGGAGGAGAAGGGAGCGACAGAGGGTGAGAAGGTTGGATGGCGTCACCAACTCAACTGACATGAGTTTGAGCAACTCCAGGAGAGAGTAAAGGACAAGGAAGCCTGGCACACTGCAGTGCCGGGGGTCACACATAGTTGGACCTGACTTAGCGACTGAACAACAACATAAGAATGTGTGTGTATATGTATAGAGAATGACTCTATATGTAAATAACTGAATCATTTTTCTGTACAGCAGAAATGAACACAACACTGTAAGTCAACTACACTGCAGTTAAAAAAAAAAGAATCACGGCAGCTTGGTTGTGACTTTGGGCAAGTCATTTGTCCCCCTGTCCTTATTGTGATGATCCAAGAGCTGTGCTTGTGGAGATGTTGAAAGCACTACATGAAGTGAAATGCCAAAGTCCAATAGAAACACTACTTGTTACTTCTGTGGTTATGTCAACCCTGGTAGCCATCACCAGGGATTTTGGCCAAGAATGGAAGCTATGCTGGAGACCCATCTCGGGTCTTCTTCAAACATGAGGTTTTTCTGATTCTAAGCTACAGATTTAAATTACATATCAAGTCCTTCCTTCTTAGCCACACCAAGTTGACCAAGGTTGAGAAGGAAATTCTCATACATTTCTAAAGATTTTAATCCACAAGTAAGCTAAAAAAAAAAAAAAAGTGTCTCAGTGACTCAGAGCAGAGACTGTAATGGCACAAAGTTTTTTGGGGGTTGATGAAAATGTTCTAAAATGGATTATAGGTATGGTTGCACAACCCTATGAATATACCAAGCCACCAAACTGTACAATTTAAATCAGTGTGTTGTGTGGGATGTGAATTCTATCTCAATAAAACTGTTAATTAAAATTCCCCAAGCCTATTCCCATGGGCTCCAGCCTGACTGAATTTCCTGACTCTTCATCAGTGTAAGTTTTGCCCCTTAAGATTCCCACAAAAGTGGCCACGGGGACACAGTCCCACTGTGCAGAGGAGGTGGCCGAAAGACAGTCTTAGACACCCTGGGATACAGTTGGCAGACATCACAGCAGCATAAGCAAACACCGTGTGGTTTACCTGCAGCAGAGTGTGCACCGCATGGGTGACAGGGAAAACTCCTTCAGTGGCTGACAGACATTCAGAAAATCCAATGAAGTACCCAATTTTAAGGCATCCCAGGATGACGGTAATGAGTGCGAACAATGCGATACTACCTAGATGGGGTGGGGAGCCGGTAGAAACACACACATGTAAGTGTTAGCATGCACTGATCTCACTTCAAAACAAATTATATTAGGCCCTCATATATAAACTCAAATGATTTTTGACAAGGCTGCCAAGATGGCTCAACTGGGAAATGACATTTGTTTCAAAACCTGATGCTGGGAAACTGGGTGTCCACATGCAAAAAAATGAAGCTGGGGACTTCCCTGGTGATCCAGTGGCTAAGACTCTGTGTTCCCAAAGCAGTGGGCCTGGGTTTGATCCCTGATCAGGGAACTAGATCGCGTATACCGCATCTAGTAAGACCCAGGGCAGCCAAATAAATGTGTGTGTGTGTGTGTTTGTCTATGCATGTGTGTGTTAGTTGTTTAATCGTTCAGTCCGACTCTGCGACTCGTGGACTGTAGCCCACCAGGCTCCTTGTCCATGGAATTCTCCAGGCAAGAATACTGAAGTGTGTAGCCATTCCCTTCTCTAGGGGATCTTCCCAACCCAGGGATTGAACCTGGGTCTCCCACATTGCAGGCAGATTCTTTACCATCTGAGCCACTGGGGAAGCCCAAATAAATAATTTATTTTTTTTTAATGAAGCTGGATGCTCACCTTACAGCATATATAAAAATTAACTCAAAATGAAAAATGTTAATCTTTCAGTCATGAAAGATGTAGGAACCCAGGTTTTCTACATGGCAGGCAGAGTCTTTACCATCTGAGCCACCAGGGAATGAATCAAAGACTTATTCTAAAACCTAAAACTATAAAACCTTAGAAGAAAACATAGGAAAAAAATCCTTATATTGTTGGGTTTGGCAATGATTTATTGGATATGACACCAAAAGCACAAGCCACAAAAGTAAAAAATAGTTACATTAGTTGCTCAGTTATGTCTGACTCTTTGCAACCCCATGGACTATAAAGTCCATGAAATTCTCCAGGCCAGAATACTGGTGTGGGTAGTCTTTCCCTTCTCCAGGGGATCTTCCCAACCCAGGGATCAAACCCAGGTCTCCCGCATTGCAGGTGGATTCTTTACCAGGTGAGCCACGGGGGAAGCCCTCATTAAAATGAAAAAATAATTAGGCATCAGAGGACACTATCAACCCACAGAATGAAAGAAAATATTCACAAATCACATATCTGATAAGCTGAGAGTATCCAGATCCTATGAGGAACTACAATATAACCATTTTATTTTAAAAAGCAATTAAAAAAATAAGCACAGGACTAGAATAGACATTTCTCCAAAGAACATACGTAAATGGATATTTAACACATGAAAAAACACTCAACAGTACTAGCCATCAGGGAAAGGAAAATGAAAATTACTATGAAATGCCATCTCACATGCATTAGGATGGCCACTACCCAAAAAAGAAGAGAGAGAAAAAAGATGGCAGGGGGAAGGAGAGGGGAAAGGGGGAGGGGAAAGGAGGGGAGGAGGGAAGGAAGGAAGACAAGAAAGGAGGGAGCAAGGGAGGAAAGATGGAAAATAATAACAGAGATGCAGAGAAACCAGAATCCTTATACACTGGTGATGGGAACATGAAATGGTGTAGCCCCTGTGGAAAACGGTATGGCAGTTGCTCAGAAAATCAAAAACAATAACTCCACATGGTCTAGCAATTCCACTTCTGGGTTTCTACCAAAGGATCAAAAGCAGGGACACAAAGGGGTACGTGGACACCGATGCTCATGGCAGCATCATTCACAAGAGCCTAAAGGAGGAAGCAACCCAAGCGTCTACGATTGGATGAATGGATAAAAATGTGGCGTGTCCATTCAGTGGAATATGATTCAGCTTTGAAAAAGGAAGGCCGTTGTGACACGTGATACCACCTGGTCAAACGGTGAGGGCATCATGGAGCTCAAGGTCCGTAAGTGAAATAAGCCAGTCACAAAAAGACAAATACTACATAATTCCACTTATTCCTTGGAGTAGTCGCATTCACAGGAACAAAAAGTAAAACAGTGCCTGCCAGGGGCTGGGTGGAGGAGGAAATCGGGAGTTATTTAATGATACAGACTTCTAGTTTTACAAGATGAAAGAGTATTGAACATTAACCGTAATTAATTCACAAAAATGAATGTATTTGACACCACTGAACTGTACCTTTAAATGATTAAGCTGGTAAATTGCATGCTATGTTTATTTTATCATAATTTTTAAAAAATTCTAATATATATAAAGCAAATTCTACTATTGGCCTCAAGAGCTAAAACTAGAAGAAAACATTATGACTTGTTTACCATTGTACAGGCCTCAGGCATATTCTGAGGTCTGACAAATGATGTACATTCAACAGAATTTGGGCAAAACAAAAGAAGTCCTCTAGAAGACTTTCCCATGCAAAATGATCAATCTAAGAGTGTCATTGTTCTGCTTAAAATATCTCAGTTCTTTGATCCTAAAAGCCCGCTCGCTAAAGAATAAAAGTAAGGGGTATAAGGTATACAGGAACTTTCTGTACTATCTTTGCAACTCTCCTTTAAAATAGAAAGTTTACTTTTTAAGAATGACAGGGACATGTCTATAGTCGTAGCATGTAAAGTGCTGTGCTAGTGACATGGAGAAAGGAAACACTCTTTGATGGTATATCCGGCATGGTTGACAGCAAATGAAAACAAACAAAAACAGGCATATGAATAAGATTGGAAAGGAGTATGCAAAATACATTTAAAAAGGAACTTGTAACCAAATGAAGAAATTAGCAAGAAAAGCATAAAAACTGTGGAGATTTGATCAAGGCCAAAGTCCCTAGTCTCTCCTCTGGGCCAGCATCAACCACCATTCATACATTCTCTCCCACGAAAGCAGGAAACCAGATCGTGTGTGACATGCATTATGGCAAGAGAGAGAGGAGGGCCTGGGCCATCACAGGGAGCTATAACATTACAGCTCCGGCCTAAGAAGCCTCCAGTGAGGAGTAATGCAATCGCCTGGCTCCTTTCCACTGCTCAAAGCCTTGCAGAAACAACTCTAAGTCACTTTTTTTTTTTTTTCCAAATTCTGGAAAACCCCCAGTGAAATCAGAAACCTCACAGGAGTGGAGATTCAATCCCAGTACTTTGAAATGGTTTGACAAATGCATGGTTCCTTTTGATTACAAAGAGAAATGGCCAGATGAAGTGAGGCAGGCTGATTGGGTGGCAAGGGCAGAGGCTGTAACTCTGGGGACCCGGCTGTGTCACAGACAGAATGTGTGAGTTCAGATAGGTCATTCCCAAGCTCCTCGTCTTGGTTTTCCCATCTATAAAAACGAGACTGGTCCACCGCCGTGGTTCTCAAACTTGAGCCTGGGTCGGAATCACCTGGAGGACTTGTTAAAGCAAAGGGTACTGGGTCCCACCCCCAGAGTTTCTGATTCAATAGATCTGGGGCGGGGTGCCCAAATTTGCATCTCTAACAAGTTCTCACGTAGAGCGTATGCTGTTGGCCTGGGACCCCACCTGGAGAATCACTGATTTAGGACATCTCTGTCACTGACATTTCAAGGGTTGTGATAAGAACATCATATGCCTTCTCACATTCCTGCAGCCCTTCCTTCCTTCATCCATCCTCCCATCCATTTCTTTCTACAACAAATGTTTTAGGGACTCCTACTATACATGAGGGGCTTCCCAATTGACACAGTGGTAAAGAATCTGCCTGCCAATGCAGGAGACGCATTGGGTTCAAGCCCTAGGTGGGGAAGATCCCCTGGAAGAGGAAATGGCTCCCCACTCCAGTATTCTTGCCTAGGCAATTCCATGGACAGAGAAGCCTGGCGGGGGCATGAGGCATTTTGTCAGGCGCTCAAAGGTAAACAAATAAGATTGCTGGAGGAAAAAAAAATACACGCATATAACACTGCATAAATTGGGGTGTGCAGAAGATATAGAGGGGTGAGCTGGCCCCAAACTTCTCATCTGCATCATGCAAAATCAGAAGCCAGTGGAAGAGTAGCAAGAGTCCACTGCAAGGAAAGGACTGCAGTTGAGAAACACTGTTCCCAGGCAAGAGGGTGCCCATGGGTCAGGGCAAAAGACAGAAAGATATTTGAAGATATGCAGAATATAATTGTTTGACACCTCTTTGTTGTTCAAATAAGATCCAGGCACTTGGGATATAAAAACATCAATAAAATAAAGTATATGTCCTTGGTGAGTTTAACCTTCTAGTGGGGAAGACAGGAAAATAAGCAAATAAGTGATAAACACAGAAGAAATGTCAGGAAGTGTCAAGTGCATGAGGTTGATGATGGTAGTCAGAAAAGGATTCTCTGAGAAGGTGACAGCTGAACAGACAAAAAATGATGGGAGAAAAATATCCACAGAACTCAGCTGACAAAGGGCTTTAACTAAACAATCAGGAGCTTTAACCAAACAATCAGGAGCTTTAACCAAACAATCAGGAGCCCCCTTAGCGAGGGAAGATGTAGAGGAAAGGGAGAAACAATGAGCGATAAACTTTGCAACAGACTGAAGAGGTAGATGGATATATAAGGGAAGGAAAGAGAGAAGGAAGGGAGGGAGGGTGTAAATGCGTGGATGATGGATGGATGGATGGATGGATAGATGGTGGATAATGGATGATGGAAGAAGGGATGGATGGATTATGGATGGATGCATGAGTGAATGGATGAATAGTCCAGTTTAATAGAAATAAGAAGAAAAAAAAAAGAAAGAAGAAGATTGTAGAAGTTATATCTAAATGGATGAAGATAAACTGTCTGGAAATGTGTAATTTACATGCTCTTTAAAGACTTGTGATACAGACTAAAGCTGGGGATGGACTGAGTGAGGAGCAGAACAACCTTTCAAAGTTCTCAAGGTAAAGAGACGGGTACTAGGGGAAAAGAGGGAAACAAATGCATTCTAAAGGTCTTATCTCTTTGGAATAGAGAGGGATGGGAGGATCTTGGAGTGGGAAGCAATGTGGTGAGAATGGAGTAATATTTATCTGATTATGAGAATGAGGAAAGGTAAGCTAGTGATTAATAGAGTAGAAAAACACAGTAGAACGTTCAAGTTCTCCAAAGAGCAAACACTGGAAAAGGCAAATGAGTCAACAATATGTACAATAAATCATTATAATCACCCTAAAGAAAAACAGAAACAACAAACTTCAGAATATAAACCATTACAATTAGAATGGTCTAAGTCTCCCATTAATTAGTAAGCAAAGATGGGAATCCTGAATTAAAACCAAAACCTAACTATATGATCTTTACATGAAACACACTTTTAGCTGAGTGACAACGCTGGAAAACAGGGAGGTGGACAAAGCGGAAGTAGGCAACACAAACTAAAAGAAACGAGGTAGACGAATGTTCATATCCGACCACACGGGATTCAGGATTCACTGTAAACACTTAGGACAAATAATTCTTCCATCTTTATCATTACATGTGAAAAAAAAAAAAAACATCATCTATGAGGAAGACATCATAATCAAATAATCCAAATTAAATCATTTTTTTTGTGTGTATTTAACTCCTACTTAAAAAAAAAAAAATTGAGTGAAAGATTTCAGAACCAGACAGACCTAGCAGACATAGACAGGACATAGAGGAACTGAACTGCACAACTGACAGACTTGGTTTTACGACATCACCTTGCATGTTGATAAAAATCAGTTATGTCATAAAAGCACAGAACATAGAGTGTCATGGTAGGTACTAACACCCTGGCTTCAAATTCATTTGCTACCACTTTATTATTGTTGATGACCTTGAGCAACTTCCTAACTTCCCTGTGCCTCCATTTCCTCATCTGTAAAATGTGGATTATAAGACTGACTGTCTCCTAGGGATGTTCAGTTCAGTTCAGTCACTCAGTCGTGTCCAACTCTTTGTGACCTCATGGACTGCAGCATGCCAGGCTTCCCTGGCCATCACCAACTTCCGGAGCTTGCTCAAACTCATGTCCATTGAGTCGGTGACGCCATCCAACCATCTCATCCTCTGTCATCCCCTTTTCCCACCTTCAATCTCTTCCAGCAGCAGGGTCTTTTCCAATGAGTTGGCTCTTCCCATCAGGTGGCCAAACTTTGGGAACTTCACCTTCAGTCCTTCCAATGAATATTCAGGACTGATTTCCTTTAGGATGGACTGATTGGATCTCCTTGCACTCCAAGGGACTCTCAAGAGTCTTCTTCAACATCACAGTTCAAAAGCATCCATTTTTCGGCACTCAGCTTTCTTTATAGTCCAACTCTCACATACATATGTGACTACTGGAAATGGCAAAGTAATGTCTCCGCTTTTTAATATGCTGTCTAGGTTGGTCATAGCTTTTCTTCCAAGAAGCAAGTGTCTTTTTATTTCATGGCTACAGTCACCATCTGCAGTAGCCTAAAGGCTACTTTGGAGGTCAAGAAAATAAAGCCTCTCATTGCTTCCACTGTTTCCCCATCTATTTGCTATGAAGTGATGGGATCGGATGGAATGATCTTAGTTTTCTGAATGTTGAGTTTTAAGCCAACTTTTTCACTCTGCTCTTTCACTTTCATCAACAGGCTCTTTAGTTCTTCCTTGCTTCTGCCATAAGGGCGCTATCATCTGCATATCTGAGGTTACTGATTTTTCTCCCAGCAATCTTGATTCCAGCTTGTGCTTCATCCAGTCCAGCACTTTGCATGTTGTACCCTGCATGTAAGTTAAATAAGCAGGGTGACAATTTATAGTCTTGATGTACTCCTTTCCCGATTTGGAACCAGTCTTTTGTTCCATGTCCAGTTCTAACTGTTGCTTCTTGACCTGCATACAAGCTTTTCAGGAGGCAGGTAAGATAGTCTGGTATTCCCATCTCTTGAAGAATTTTCCACAGTTTTTGTTGTGATCCACAGAGTCAAAGGCTTTGGCATAGTCAATAAGTCAGAAGCAGATGCTTTTATGGAACTCTCTTGCTTCATCGACAATCCAGCGGATGTTGGCAGTTTGATCTCTGGTTCCTCTGCCTTTTCTAAATACATCTTGAACATCTGGAAGTTCTCGGTTCATGTACTGTTGAAGCCTAACTTGAAGGATTTTGAGCATTACCTTGCTATCATCTGAAATGAGTGCAGTTGTGCAGTAGTTTGAACATTCTTTGGTGTTGCCTTTCTTTGGGATTGGAATGAAAAATGACCTTTTCCAGTCCTGTGGCCACTGCTGAGTTTTCCAAATTTGCTGGCATTTTGAGTACAGCACTTTAACAGCATCATCTTTTAGGATTTGAAATAGCTCAGCTGTAATCCATCACCTCCACTAGCTTTGTTCGTAATGATGCTTCCTAAGGCCCACTTGACTTCGCATTCCAGAATGTCTGATTCTGGGTGAGTGGTAACACCATCATGGTTATCTGGGTCATGAAGATCTTTTCTGTACAGTTCTTGTGTGTATTCTGCCACCTCTTCTTAATATCTTCTGCTTTTATCAGGTCCATACCATTTCTGTCCTTTATTGTGACCATCATTGCATGAAATGTTCCCTTGGTATCTCTTAATTTTCTTGAAGAGATTGCTAGTCTTTCCCATTCTATTGTTTTCTTCTATTTCTTTGCACTGATCACCGAGGATGGCTTTTTTATCTCTTATCTCACCTAGGGGTGTAGAGGAGATTAATAAAGTCAACTGTCTCCTAGGGGTGTGGAGGAGATTAAATGAGTCATGACATGGAAAGCACCCAGAACAGGGTCCCACAAATAAAAAAATTCTACAAGGATGTTATCATCCTTATTATCATCACTTTACTAGGTAGAGCCAATTAGAAGGTTCTGCAGCCATATTACTTGAGAATAATCCTAAAATGCTTAGTGTTGGCAGAGGGGAGACCTCTTCTTCTGTGTTAGGTGCCCAGAGCCCTCCTCGGGGCCTAGAATCTTGAACTGTAGACTCTTAGAGGTTGAAGTTACCACAGAGCTAGTCTACATCCCCTGTCTCATGCAAAGATGCTTCCCATTGCATCATGACCAGCACCTGTCTGGTCTCCACCTGAATGTGCCCAGGGCTGGGAGGCTCACCCTTTGCATCACCAGCTGCTGCTTAGATTAGAATGCTCTTCCCCACACAGAACTTCAGCCAGCGTCCCAGAACCACCATCCTCTTTCCTGGCAATTCTGCCATCATTCACTCATTCCTTCATCCATCCATTCAGCTACCCATTCATCCATTTGATGATTCAGTAAATATCAACTGGCACTCACTGCATGTTAGGCAGTGTGCCAGGAGCTCAGGTTATAATGGGAAGTGCATTCAAACAGGGTCTCTGCTTTGAAGAGCTCACTATCTGGTTAGATCAACAAACTGAATGACACAATCTCTGCTTGTGAAGTGCTAGGAGGAAAATGAACAGGATGTTATAAGAACATACAACCTGGAAGACCCACCTGGTCTGAAAGCAACATGAAAGGCTTCCCTGAAAAAATGACTCTCATTTCCTAGGAAACCCCCTACCATCTCCACATCCTCTCCTCTGGACTGTCTGTACACCCCTTTCACTCCTCCTGGGGCCACCCCCTAGCGGCACCCATGTGATGCTCAACAGGGGACACTCCACTTGCAGCCTGACTTCCTTTCCAATCAGTGCCCAACCAGCATCAGCTTTTTAGGCAGCTGCATTGTAAGGCTGAAATCCTGAGAGGAGATTTGTATTTTCTACTAGAGCAGAAATCCCATCCAAAAAACAAAACAAAAAAGTACATGTGAGAGAATGCAGGCAGTTAGGCAAGACTCTCTCACAGTAAGCCCAGGCTGAGCCTAGGAGATAGTCGCTCCCTTTCCTGGGGATATTGCTCAAAAACCCCTGCATCTTCACCTGCTCCAGAATTTTGCTGGGTGTCACTGTCATGCTCAGTTCTCTATATTCTGTGTATTCTTTTATCCTTTTTTAAATTCAAGGTAGCCTCCCGAGACCCTACATATTCTCCCTATATGTAATGTACACACGTGCTCAGTTGCTTGGTCATGTCTGATTCTTTGCAACTCCATGGACTGTAGCCCTCCAGGCTTCTCTGTCCAGGGGATGGGATTCTCCAGGCAAGAACACTGGAATGGGTTGCCCTGCTCTCTTCCAGGGGGTCGAACCCAAATCTCCTGCATTGCAGCAGATTCTTTACTGCTGAGCCATCAGGGAAGCCCCACCCCCGACATTAGGGTATCATCCCATTTTACAAATGAGGAAATTGAGGCAGAAAAGTGAGGCTACATGCAGGGGGGTGGGGCAGAGAGCTCTTAGCCCTCGTGCTCTGACGTCCCTCACTGTCTGCACCATCCTTGCCCCCTCTTGCAGCTCTCCATACAGGGGCCTCACCCGAGCATCCTGTCCCCAGAGCCCAGCCAGTGCCCCAGAGCTCAGTCCAGGCTGTTGAACCAAACTGAATCAATGTTTCTGCCCAGGCACCACGAAAGGTGCCCCCATGCTGTGGGCTCTGTTATTTTCTGCATGTTCCAAAGATTCCTCTGCTGGGTGGAGAGGACAGAAGTTACATGGAAGTGAGGGATTTTGCCCCCTCTGTCACCCTCTAATATCACAAGGAGCTCAGCCCTCTTCTCTTTCTCACTCTGTCTGAATGTTTCCATTGACAGGGGCTCAACCCTCCCCCTGATGCCCTTTCAGCTCCTTGGTCCAGAAGATGAAGACGATAACATCCACCTCAAGAACCGCTGTAAGACTGGAAATATTACACTAAGTGAAAGAAGCTAATCACCAACAGGACATATTAGGTGATTCCATTCACTAAAATGTCCAAGCCAGGCAAATCTAGAGATAGAAAGTAGATTCATGGTTATCTGTTCCTAGGGTGGATATGGGTTAGGGCTCTCAGGGGGTAAGAGGTATCAGGGGATAAGAGCTAAAGGGCACATGCTTCTATTTGAGATGATAAAACGTTCTAAAAACTGACTGTGGTGATAGTTGCACATATCTGTGAATAGGGTTATTCACAACCCATCAGCTTGTGCACTTGTGTGTGTGTGTGTGTGATTGTGTGTGTGTGTGTGTGTGTATGTGTCAGTCGCTCAGTTGTGTCCAACTCTTTGCGACCCCATGGACTATAGCCTGCCAGGCTCCTCTGTCTATGGAATTCTCTAGACAATAATACTAGAGTGGGTTGCCATTCCCTTCTCCAGGGGATCTTCCCAGCCCAGGGATCAAACCCGAGTCTCCTGCATTGCAGGTGGATTCTTTAAATGGGTAAATTGTAGATTATGTGGACTATGTCTCAAGAGGACTATTGTTTAAGAAACAGGATAAGAATTGCTGGGCATGCTGACACGTGCTCACTATACTCACAGCAGGAACAGAAGCCCAGGAAAACAAGGGGTGTCTGGAGAGGCTGTGTCTGCAGAGGCCTGAGGTGATCAGATTGAGATGAACATGCATCCTGAGGAGGGAGCCACCTGAAGCCCAGCACCACGTTTATGAACTTGCTGCATCCGCCCTGAAGTCAGCAGGGTGGACTGGAATCCCACGGGGACCCACCCTGACCGCTCCCTTCTTAGCCGCAACAGACACTGCCACAGGGCTGCATGTGGGGTTTTGCAATCCTGCCAAGCATCCTCCAGGAGTTTCTGGCTGCACTGCCAGACTGTGGGCTCCCTAGGTGCAGAGACAGTTGCATCCTTGGATCCTGTAGCCTTCATCCCTTGCCTCTATCTCCTCCTCTGCTCCCTGCCACCATCCCCGACAGGCCCCACCTCTCTTAACACAGGTGCTTGGAACCATCTGTTTTTGCAGCCTTCAATTTCTCACACATGGAGACGGCCTCTTTTTGAAATCCATCACTGCATCCCAACCTTCATCTCTATGGCCACCTGTCCTGGGCATGTCTTACAGATGCACCTTGCTTTACTTGTAGCCCCCTAATAGATAAGGGCCACAGTACTCAGAGCAGACGGAGAGGCAATGTGCCGTGTACACAGATGCACCTCATTCTAAAAAGAGGTGTATAACTGGGCCACTTTGCTGTATAGCAGAGATTGGTGCAACACTGTAAATCAACTATCCTTCAGTTTTTTAAAAAAGAAAGAGAAAAAAAGAAGTAATGATAAGAGCTAATCAATTATGGTGCAGGAGAGGGCAGAGAAGCAACCAATGAATCTTTTCCTAAGCCCTCTTTGCATAAAAAAAAAAAAAAGAAGAAGAAAAAAACGAAAGAAAGAAAAAAATTGGGGGAGCACACCATAAAAATCTGATCTCATTTCAAAAGGAGTAGATTTGGGAGTGATTATTCACACACACAAAGAAAGCATCACCGTAACAAACGACTTTGTTAGGGACAATATCTCTAACCAGCATTCCGAACACACTCATTAAACGTGGCTATTAGTCCTATTGTCGTCATTGCCATGATTTTGTGTTAATAACACTTCTCTGGGCTTGAGACAGGCCAGAAACCAGGAAAAAAGAAACCTCCCTTCACCACTGCAGTCCTTCAAGAGACCAGAAACAACAGAAACAGGACCTTGGTAACTAACAGGATGAAACAGCTACTCATGGGATTTTCCTGTCACTGCGCACCAGGGTTGGCATGAGATGTCCTGCTGCTGCCAATTCTTCCAGAAGAAATCAGTCTCTTTACTCAGCAAATAGAGGATCTGGATGAATAATTCATCCTTCCTGCTGATTTTTTACGACAGCCAATGATTTTTGTTCCCCCCAAAGTCTTCACTTTCTCATATGCAGTAGGTGAGACAGAATGTCTTCTACTCAAAGAAATGTTTCACAGCTCATACCAAGACCCAAAAACTTTCTCTGGAAAACCTCAGGGTCCCGAATGCCACAGGCTGGCTCAGAGCTGTAGACTTCCAAGACCAACACAGAAGCCAGGGCAGAGCTAAGTCAAACCTGTCTTTCCAGCTGGGATTCCAAGGAAAACCTCAGTCCCTGCTTCAGCTGAAGGCACTTCCTTTGGCACTGTGGCCTCCTAGCGTACTTTTGGGATGATTAGGCTCTTGCCTCTTTGATAAACCACAGCTCACTTACAGGGGTAGACAGTGCTTCGCAAACCACGTTCAGGCAACATCTCCCAGCTCCTTCCCTGAAAGGCAACCAGGATTCTTATTTTACTGATGAGGAAACTGGGACTCAGAAAGGCAAGGGTAACAGAGCTGAGTTATCGCGCCATGCCTTCAGAGTCAGCACCACTTCCATCATCCACATGCCTCACCTGAAGCGTTCTGTTATTATGGACAACTTGCTGAGTGTCCAAACAGCCACACCATTTACTGAACACCTACTACGTGCTCTCTCGACGTTGCCTCTTTTATTCCATCTCTGCCTGATGTCTAATGGACATCTCAGATGTAACACATCCACAGGAGGGGCCCTGATTCTGCATTCCCACCCTGCTCCTCCCTCTGTCTTCCTAGTCTTGGAACATGGCAGTGCCACCTACCCATTGACTGGGGCCGCAATGCTCAGAGTCTTCCTGGGAGGAGGGAAAGAGAGAGGAGGGAAGAGAGAGGAAGACCAGGGCAGAGGAGGGAGAGAAGGAAAGAGGAGGGGAGGGTGGGAGAAAGAAAAGACGGAAGGAGGGAGAGTAGGGGAGGAAGAGAGAAAGGAAAGAAGGAAGGAGGGTGGATGGAAAAGGGAGGCATGGAGGAGAAGGGAAGGGTTGGATGAGGGGAGAAGAAGGGAAGAAAGAAGAACAGAAGGATGGAGCAGGAAGGAAGTGAGGGAAAGACCAAGGGAAGATTCTGCCACTACAGAGAAGTGAAGGTCAAAAGCCTGTGTGTGATATTTTTGAGCCTAAGTCAACAGCCCAAAGTAACATTCCATTCTTTTTGCATGTTTGTAGGATCACAAAACCATGAACCTCCTTGAAACAACCACTTTCAGAGCAGCAATTTGGGCCACCCTGGAGTGGTGTGCAGTTTTTCCAAAGGCAAGATGAACTAGACACAGTTCCTGAGCCTAAGAAATCTCAAATCTCATCTGGATGACCAGGCTCATATCCAACTAGTCATAAGACAAGGCGGAAATTCACAAAAGCCAAAAGAGCTCTACACAGAGGCATGGAGACCCATGGGAGTGAGGAGTAATTCCTGCCAAGTGTGTGGAGAAGGTGGCGTTGGGGCCAGATCTGTGACGGAATGACACACTGCGACGGGAACTTGAAGCCTTTGAGCCTGGAGCACAGAATGAGGACAAAAGAGAAGATAAAACCGGAGTCACCTGGGACCCGATCAGAGAGAGCCTTGAACGCCAGGATAGGGAGTGTGGCCTCTGTCACGGGGTCAGTGGAACCATGGCAGGGCTTTAAATAAGGAAAGAAGGATGTGAATAGGTTTGTGTAACCGTAGCTGTAAAGTCGGAATATAAGGCAAGAGCCTGAAGGCGGAGGGAGAGAGACGAGAAGTGAAGGTGGGGGGAGGGGGCGCAGAAAAGATGGACAGGAAGACGGAGGCAGAAAAGACTAACGGAGAGAGGTGGAAGGGAGCGAGGGCGCAGAGATACCGCGGGGCTGCAGCTAGCGGGCGAGCAGGCTGGTTTCGCGGTGCGCTCGCCCGCCCGCCCGCTGGTTTGCTGCGTCGGGGACTCACCGCGAAGCCAGCGCGCGCCGGCGTACGTGTCCTTGAGGCGGATGAGGCGGCGGTGCGCGGAGCTGCGGCGCACATACCACAGCATCCAGAGCAGCTGCAGCAGCATGAGCGCCGTGAGGAAGCACAGCAGGTCCCTCTTACCCACGCCCGAGGCGTGCACGGCCCAGGCCAACAAGAACAGCAGCCCCGCCACGAACACGTTCAGCGCGTACTGGCTGCTCAGGGCCTCGGCCAGCTTCTGCGGGAAGCTCTCGCGGACGGCGCCCCGCCGAGGCGCCGGGGAACCCGGGGATCCCCGGAACCCCGGAGCCAAGAACGGGGCCGGCGGGCGGGCCGCGGGCCAGGACGAGCCCCTCTCCGAGTCGCTCGGAGCCGCCAGGGGAGCGGCAGGCGCCCCTTGACCCTCGCGAATCATTGAGTGACCCTCACCTAGTCTTGCCTCGGGGATGGCTGCGACTTGCGCCCCACCCGCTGCTCCCGTCCTCCCCTGCCCTAGCCCCGAGGGGCCTCGGCCGATCAGCCCCCCTGTCCTGATCACCCGCGGACACCTGGTCTCCCGCCTTCTGCCCCCTGCCCTCGGTCAAGGCGCTCACCCAATCCACTTACCACGTCCCCACCCGCTGACCCCAGCTTCTTCGCGCTCCCCTATGCACACTACCCACTTCCCCTCCTTCCGCAGGGTCCGGGGCAACCCTTCCCAGCACCCTGGACCCACGCGGAGTCCCCGATGCCTCGGTTGGGCACCAGCCTTGCCGCGACGGCCGCGCGTCCTCCTGCTCCCCAGCCCACCGCGTCCGAACCCGCCCGCCGTCCGCTGCCCTGTTGTCCCCTGAGCCGACGCCGGCTGACCCAGCCCTGCCCGGGCGACAGGTGGCTCCCGGAGTTGGGGTGCGAGGGAGAGAGGGGTTGTCCAGAGCCGGCCGAGAGGGTGGGCACGGGGGCGTGGCAGCGGGGGAACAGCGAGCCCGGAGGGTGCGTGTGCAGCTCCCGTGCCGCAGCGTCTGCGTGGCAGCCCGCGGAAGCTCGGGTTAGTGGGAAGGTGTCCGTGTGCGTGAGTCTGCCTGTCCTCGTCCCTGCGTGTCTCTGTGGTCTGTTTTCTCTGTGCGGGGTCTTTCTGTCTGGCCCGTCAGTTTTTGGGTGTGCCTGGTTGGGGCGGAGAGGAGGGGACGGAGTGGCAGCGCCCGTCCCTAGATCTATGACTATGGGGATGGCGTGTCTTTTTTGCTTTTTCTGTTTCTTTTTTGCTGTTTCTGTTCGCCCGTCTGCCGCAGAAGCTGTCCCTGTGTGTCTGCCTGGAGATGCCCAGAAGCGGATAAAGACGGGAGCCACTTCCCAAGAAAAGATCATCTCTCTCCCTCCTACAGGAGCATGGGGAGCTGCTTCTGGACTGAGCCGAGCTGGGGCTGGGGGCTGCCCCCGGGTCCTCCCTGGAACTCGAGGCCCAGGGCCCCTCCCTCAGCTCCCTCCGCACCGCCACCCCCCCGCCCCCCGCCCCGCCAGACCTTGTCCGACAGGTGCCCCTCTCCGGAGGTCTTCAGGCGCACCGGAGATCCGGGCTAGAGTAGGGAGCTGGGAAGCACGGCTGGCGGGGAGATGGAGGCTGGGGAGGGTGGGCAGGGCTCGCAGCAAGCCACAGTGCAGTAACAGAGGGCTCAGCGCCCCGGAAACACCCTCTTCCCCTTGGTTTAACATCCTGTTGTTTGCCGTTCTAAAGTTCTTAATTTTGAAACAGGGGACCCACATTTCATTCTGCAGTGGATTCAGCAAATTGTATGGCTGGTTCCGACTGCCAGAGGGTCCTGGCTGCAGGGAGCCCCCAGCTGGGAGTCAACCTGAGGACTCCGCCATCGTTCACGTTTTCACTTTGTTCATTCACTTATGTGATGGATACTCATTTATCCTACATTGAATTAGTTGCCGGATTCTGCTCTAAGTGTGGGGGATTCAGCTCTGAAAGAGTATCGTTATGGAGCTCACCTTCTAGTGGAGACACCCTCGTGGGACAAGTACTTAACTGTCTGGAAACGGGGAGAGAATCACAGGTGAGACTCAGCCCTGTCTTGCAGGAGCCCATGACCCAGGGCTGTCTGGATGGGGAGGGCTGGAGGAGCCCTGAGTCTGCCAAGCAAGGCGAGAGGTTCCCAGAGGAGGCAGCACCTGAACAGTCTTGGGAGAAGTAGGAGTTGGCCAGGTGACATGGGAGGGCAAGTAAGGGGGTTCCAGAGAGAGGATGAAACACATGCACAGAAATGAGTGCAAAAAGGGACTGAACATCAGGGACCGTGTCCATCCGTCGAAAGCTCAGAGTGTGCCCTTCACCTGGATGTCCCCAGAGCTAAGCCAGGTCGCTGTCAGTGAAAAAGCCAAGGAGTTAGTGAATGCACATGTAAATGGAGGCTGCATGAATGAATAAGTAAGCCAGGCGTCATCTTCTCATCAGACTAACAGGGGCAGTGGGATCCAATGAGTCCTCCCCACTGTGCTCCACCCCTGACCTTGCTTTGTTTTCCTTCTTTGCATAGTGTTACCCGGAATGTGTGTATTTCTGGGGCCTGTCTCTCCCATTGTAATGAAAGCTCTATGAGAAGGACATGGCCTGTCTCGTCCACTGCTGTATGTCCAGCACATAGAACAGTGGTACCCAGCACATGGCAGGTACTCAGTCAATACCTATTGAATTGTGTCTCCCCACAGAAGATGTTGAAGTACCACGGATGGTAGCCCACCCAACTCCTCTGTCCATGGAATTCTCCAGGCAAGAATACTGGAGTGGGTAGCCATTCCCTTCTCCAGTGGATCTTCCCAACCCCGGGATCGAACCTGCATTGCAGACGGATTCTTTACCATCTGAGCCAGCAGAGGAGCCCTGAAGTACCTGTGAATGGAAACTTGTTTGGAAATAAAAGTTCTGCAAGTGATCAAGTTAAGGTAATAGGATCCCATTCAGTATGACTGCCTCTTTCTTTAAAAAAGGAAACTTTGAAGACAGACACGTATGGAGGGAGGAGGATGTGAGGATATAGAAAGAATGCCATCTACAAGTCAAGGGTTATCTGAGACTACCAGAAACTAGGAGGGGCCTGAAACAGATTTTTCCCTCTCAGCCCTCAGAGGGGACCAACTCTGTGGACACCTAGATCTTGGACTTCTAGTCTTGAGAATTGTGGACTATAAATTTCTGTTGTTTAAGCCATCCAGCGTGGCCTTTGTTAGAACAGTTGCGGGAAACTAAGACATCCAGCTTACTCCTTCTGTGGTCCCCTGGGGACCTATCTACCTCTCTGTTCCTCTCTTTTGCACATGGCATAATCTTTTAACTGTCTTTCCTATTCTGAACTCCGAAAGGCAAGAACTGGGCTTCCCTGATGGCCTAGTGTGTAAAGAATCAGCCTGCAATGCAGGAGATACAGGAGAGACAGGTTCAGTCCCTGGGTTGGGAAGATCCCCTGGAGGAAGAAATGGCCCCCACTCCAGTATTCCTGCCTGGGAAATCCCATGGACAGAGGAGGCTGGCAGACTACAGTCCAAAGGGTTGCAGAGTCAGATACGACCAAGTGACTAAACCCACAACACACACACACACACACACACCCAAAAGCAAGATCTACATTTGGTTCATTCAGCTTTCTTTATAGTCCCACTCTCATATCCTACATGACTACCAAAAAAACCATAGCTTTGACTATACAGACCTTTGTTGGCAAAGTGATGTCTCTCCTTTTTAATATACTGTCTAGGTTTGTCATAGCTTTTCTTCCGCAGAGCAAGCGTCTTTTAATTTCATGGTTGCAGTCACCATCTGCAATGATTTTGGAGCCCAAGAAAATAAAGTTTGTCACTGTTTCCATTATTTCCCCATCTATTTGCCATGAAGTGATGAGATCCAATGCCATGATCTTAGTTTTCTGAATGTTGAGTTTTAAGCCAGCTTTTCATTCTCCTCTTTCACCTTCATCAAGAGGCTCTTTAGCTCCTCTTCACTTTCAGCCATTAGAGTGGTGTCATCTGCATATCTGAGGTTATTGATATTTCCCCCGGCAATCTTGATGCCAGCTTGTGCTTCATCCAGCCTGACATTTCGCGTGACGTACTCTGCATATAAGTTAAGTAAGCAAGGTGAAAATATACAGCCTCAATGTACTCCTTTGCCGATTTGGAACGTCTGTTGTTCCATGTCTGCTTCTAACTGTTGTTTCTTGACTTACATACAGGTTTCTCAGGAGGCAGGTAAGGTGACCTTTTAGTCCCATCTCTAAGAATTTTCCAGTTTGTTGTGATCCACACAGTCAAAGGCATTAGCATAGTCAATAAAGCAGAAGTAGGTATTTTTCTGGAATTCCCTATGAACTTGGTGGAAGATATTTTCCTAGACTGAGAGTTCAGCCTTCTCTGCCCCTCTGCCCCTCTCACAATTCAGTTCTGTGCTCCCTTGCTTTTTCCAATGGTTATTGGCAATTTGATCGCTGGTTCCTCTGCCTTTCCTAAATCCAGCTTGTATATCTGGAAGTTCTTGGTTCATGTACTGTTGAAGCCTAACTTGAAGGATTTTGAGCATTACCCTGCTAGCATGTGAAATGAATGCAATTGTATGGTAGTTTAAACATTCTTTGGCATTGCCCTTCTTTGGGATTGGAATGAAAACTGACTTTTCCAGTCCTGTGGCCACTGTTGAGTTTTCCAAATTTGCTGGCATATTGAATGCAGCACTTTAACAGCATCATCTTTTAGGATTTGAAATAGCTCCCTTATCTACTTTTAATCCAGCACCACCAGGATCACACACTCCTGATATTTATCATAAGTTATTCAGGTCCTGAAACAACTTTGCCATGTATGGATCCCTCTCTCTTAGTGGGCCAGTGCATCCCCAGTAAGGCTAGTTTAGTATTTGATCCAGGATAATGGTTGAGTGGCCAGGAGGATGTGACATGGGACAAATCCTGAAGAGAGTAAGCATTGCTTTGTGAGGTTCCTACCTCCTCTGGAACCCTTGCAGGGCCTTGGGCTTCCCTCGTAGCTCAGTCGGTAGAGTCTGCCTGCAATGCAGGAGACCCAGGTTCGATTCCTAGGTTGGGAAGATCCTTTGGAGCAGGAAATGGCAACCCACTCCAATATCCTTGCCTGGAGAATCCCATGGACAGAGGAGCCTAGCAGGCTACAGTCTATAGGGTTGCAAGAGTCGGGCGCGACTGAGCGACTAAGCACACACATACCTCCTCTGGAGCCTCCGCATGGTCCTCAAGCAAGGAACGGCTCTGTTACCCAGGAAGGAGAGGTGGCCCTTCTGTTGGTCCAGAAGGTTCTGAGGAATCTAGGAGTGCAAGGTTCTCAAGTGCTTTTCACCAAGATCCCCATCTCACTTCTCAAAGTCCTGCTCCTTCCCTATCAGGGCTCTGAACTTGGTGGAAGATATTTTCCTAGACTGAGAGTTCAGCCTTCTCTGCCCCTCTGCCCCTCTCACAATTCAGTTCTGTGCTGACCCTTAGCTGTGTCTATCCTTCAGCTCCAGAAGATAAAGATTTCTTTAAATGCTATCAAGAAGCTACTCTATTTCTCACTTTTTGAGAACTGCCCTAGTGGAAGCACTACTGGCTTCCACTAGAAGAGACACAGAGGGTGGAACAGAGCCCAGAGGATAGAGCCTAAAGCTTTGCACATCCTAAGAAGCAGCGCTGGTCCCTAATCAATAAAGGGGGACTTGTGCCCAGGTGGCATTCAGGATTTTGGGGGACCAAAGGCCACATGCCTTATTTATCTCTTTCTGAATGGGAATGTTATTGTGAGTACGCTATGGCCACCTCATCCCTTTATGTTTGGTGTGAAATTGGCAGGTAACTTATCTTCAAAGGGGCTTCCTTGGTGGTTCAAACGGTAAAGAAACTGCCGGCCAACGCAGAAGACACAGAAGACGCTGCTTTGATCCCTGGGTTGGGAAGATATCCTGGAGAAGGGAACAACAACCCACTCCAGTATTCTGGCCTGGAGAATCCCATGACAGAGAAGCCTGGCAGGCTACAGTCCATGGGGTCGCATAGAGTCGAACACCACTCAGCATCTAACAGTTTCACTTTTACCTTTAAAGGTGTGCAAATCAAGAGGACCATGCCTCTGATGAGGCACCCTTTACTGATTTAAGATTATGAGATCAGGGAGCTAAAGCCTAAACCTGATGCTATAAGTGGGATCCCTGGAAGGTAAGTGACTCTTACAAGTGGAAGGAATCTAGATAATTTGTGAACAGAGATTACACTGTAGCAATTTCCCTTTCTTAAAATTGGGAAGTATAGTTGATTTACAATGTTGTGTTAGTTTCTGGTATATGTGTGTGTGTATATATATATATGTACATATATATATATAAAAGAATATGTATATATTCAGTAGGGCTTTGTTATCTATTTTATATATAGTAGGATCTGTTAATCCAAAAATCCCAGTTTATCCCTCCCCAACCCTCTCTCCCATTTGGCCATCACAAGTTTGTTTTCTGCGTCTAGGAATCATGAAGTAAGTTCATTTGTATTGTACTTTGAATTCCACATGGAAGTAGTATCATACGTTTGTCTTTCTTGGTCTGACCGACTTTGGTATGATAATCTCCAGGGTTCATCCACGTTGCTGCAAATGACATCATTTCATTCTTTCTCACGGCCGAGTAGTATTCCACTGTGTGTATGCGTCACACCCTTTTCATCCATTCATTTGTTGGTGGACATTTTCGTTGCTTCCGTCACCTGGCTGTTGGGAACAGGGCTATAAGCACTGGAGTGCATGCATCTTCTAGAATTTGAATTTTCTCTGGATCTATGCCCAGGAGTGGGATTGCTGGATCACATGGCAACTCTATCTTTAGTTTTTTTAAGGAAACTCCATACTGCTCTCCATAGTGTCTGCTAGACTGTGGCCATTTTAAACCACGAGCTCCAAATTCCTTGGCACTCCTTTAGGATGTGTGGAAGCCACATGCCCTCCCCTTGAGTCTGGGATCTGTGAGTGCTTGACCAATAGCATAGGATGGAAGTGACATGCTCAGCTTCTGAGTCTACGCTTTAAACAGTAGCTTCCATGTCCTGTCTTTGGGAACAACAGAGTAATGGCAGAGTAATGGGCCCAAAGACGTCCACACCCTCATCCCTCAGTTCAGTTCAGTTCAGTCGCTCAGTCGTGTCTGACTCTTTGCGACCCCATGAATCGCAGCACGCCAGGCCTCCCTGTCCGTCACCAACTCCCGGAGTTCACTCATCCCTGGAACCTATGAAAACGTCGTGTTACATGGCAAAAGGAACACTGAAACAAAGTAAGGGTTTTAAAACAGGGAGATGATCCTGGGTAACCAGGTGGGTGGGCCCAATGTATCCACACAGGCCCTTAGGAATGAAGGAGGCGGGGGTGGGGGGGGGGGCGGTCAGAGCCAATGTGACCATCAGGAGAGGCAGGAGAACTTCCGAGTATAAGAGGGGCTCGTGGGACGTCCCTGGTGGTCCAGTGGATAAGACTCCACGCTCCCAATGTAGGGGGCCCAGGTTCCATCCCTGGTCAGGGAACTGTTCCTAGATCCCACATGCCACAGCTAACCACGACTAACCATCCTGCAGTTACACACTGAAACTAAGACCTAGTGCAGCCAAATAAATAATTTTTTTTAAGAATTATTTGGTGGAAATATTATTAAATATAAATAAAATAATTATTTTCTTTTATTTTATAAATAAAAGAATTATTTTGCTGGAAAGGAGACCCAAAAAGTGGTCAATAACTGGAGAAGCACGAGGGAGCCCTGTTTGGGGTGTGTTTGTTTGAAGATGGGAAACAGTTCAACAAATTGGTGTGCAGACATGAGCGATGCATCTCAAGACATCATGAATACACCCAAAGCGAGGCATGAAAAGGCTTGGAGAAGCTGCAGCTCTGCTAAAAGCTAGTCACTCACATTGCTTTTGAAACAAAACAGCTACTCATGACATTTATGCGAAATTGGAACAGTCCTCTTCCTCAACCTCAAGAACTGAATCCGTCACTTAGATGACATCTTTGTGGCCCTCTGGAGAATAATTTTCTCTTCCGTTAACTCCCAATCTTCCCTTGACCCAGAGCCTGCAGTTCAGTGTTGTTGTTGTTGTTATGTTACTTTACAGTTTTTCTAAATTTATTTAATTGAAGGATGATTGCTTTACAGAATTTTGTTGTTTTCTGTCAAACCTCAACATGAATCAGCCATAGGTATACATATATCCCCTCCCTTTTGAACCTCCCTCCCCATTCCACCCCTCTAGGTTGATACAGAGCCCCTGTTTGAGTTTCGTGAGCCATACAGCAAATTCCCGCTGTCTATCTGTTTTACATACAGTAATGTAAGTTTCCATGTTACTCTTTAAAATTAGTCCTTGGGTTTCCTTGGTAGTGACCCAGTGGTTAAGAATCCACCTGCCCATGGAGGGAACGAGTTAGATCCCCGCTGTGGGAAGATCCTGTATGCCGTGGGGCAACTAAGCCTGCATGGGCCACAACTACTGAGCCTGTGCTCTAGAGCCCATGAGCTGCAAAATACTGAGTCCAGGCACTGCGACAAGGAGTAGCCCCCACTCACCGAGACTAGAGAAAGCCCATGTGCAGCAACAAAGGCCCAGTGCCGCCAAAAATGAAGAAGTAAATCGTCTTAAAAATTAGTCTTTAGTGTATACAAACTATTCCTGGTTGCTATGATTTTTACAAGTTCCATGTAAACATTTCCTAAAATCTGCCAAACACTTCCCCACCTCAAGACTCACTAAGCTGAATTGAAGACTTTGTGATATTTTTAATTATCTAAGATCATGATCAAGTAAGATGGTAAGTGTAGCAAGAGGGCATCAGAGGGCAGACACACTGAAACCATACTCACAGAAAACTAGTCAATCTAATCACACTAGGACCACAGCCTTGTCTAACTCAATGAAACCAAGCCATGCCTGAGGGGCAACCCAAGACAGGCGGGTCATGGTGGAGAGGCCTGACAGAATGTGGTCCACTGGAGAAGGGAATGGCAAGCCACTTCAGTATTCTTGCCTTGAGAACCACATGAACAGTATGAAAAGGCAAAATGATAGGATACCAAAAGAGGAACTCCCCAGGTCATTAGGTGCCCAATATGCTACTGGAGATTAGTGGAGAAATAACTCCAGAAAGAATGAAGGAATGGAGCCAAATCAAAAACAATACCCAGTTGTGGATATGACTGGTGATAGAAGCAAGATCTGATGCTGTAAAGAGCAATACTGCATAGGAACCTGGAATGTTGGAAGTGGTTAAACAAGGGATGGCAAGGGTGAACGTCGACATTCTAGGAATCAGCAAACTAAAATGGACTGGAATGGGTGAATTTAACTCAGATGACCATTATATCTACTACTGCGGGCAGGAATCCCTCAGAAGAAATGAAGTAGCCATCATGGTCAACAAAAGAGTCCGAAATGCAGTACTTGGATGCAATCTCAAAAACAACAGAATGATCTCTGTTCGTCTCCAAGGCAAACCATTCAATATCACAGTTATCCAAGTCTATGCCCCAAACAGTAATGCTGAAGAAACTGAAGTTGAACGGTTTTATGAAGACCTACAAGATCTTTTAGAACTAACACCCAAAAAAGATGTCCTTTTCATTATAGTGGACTGGAATGCAAAAGTAGGAAGTCAAGAAACACCTGGAGTAACAGGCAAATTTAGCCTTGGAATGCAGAATGAGGCAGGGCAAAGACTAATAGAGTTTGCCAAGAAAATGCACTGGTCATAGCAAACACCCTCTTCCAACAACACAAGAGAAGACATCACCATGGACATCACCAGATGGTCAACACTGAAATCAGATGATTATATATATATATATTATATATATAGATATAGATTATATTCTTTGCAGCCAAAGAAGCAGTCAACAAAAACAAGACCAGGAGCTGACTGTGGCTCAGATCGTGAACGCCTTATTGCCAAATTCAGACTTAAATTGAAGAAAGTAGGGAAAACCACTAGACCATTCAGGTATGACCTAAATCAAATCTCTTATGATTATACAGTGGCAGTGAGAAATAGATTTAAGGGTCTAGATCTGATAGATAGAGTGCCTGATGAACTATGGAATGAGGTTCGTGACATTGTACAGGAGACAGGGATCAAGACCATCCCCATGGAAGAGAAATGCAAAAAAGCAAAATGGCTGTCTAGGGAGGCCTTACAAATAGCTGTGAAAAGAAGATAAGTGAAAAACAAAGGAGAAAAGGAAAGATATAAGCATCTGAATGCAGAGTTCCAAAGAATAGCAAGGAGAGATAAGAAAGCCTTCTTCAGTGATCAATGCAAAGAAATAGAGGAAAACAACAGAATGGGAAAGACTAGAGATATCTTCAAGAAAATTAGAAATACCAAGGGAACATTTCATGCAAAGATGGGCTCGATAAAGGACAGAAATGGTATGGACCTAACAGAAGCAGAAGATATTAAGAAGAGGTGGCAAGAATACACAGAAGAACTATACAAAAAAGATCTTCATGACCCAGATAATGATGATGATGTGATCACTAATCTAGAGCCAGACATCTTGGAATGTGAAGTCAAGTGGGCCTTAGAAAGCATCACTACGAACAAAGCTAGTGCAGGTTATGGAATTCCAGTTGAGCTGTTTCAAATCCTGAAAGATGATGCTGTGAAAGTGCTGTACTCAATATGCCAGCAAATTTGGAAAACTCAGCAGTGGCCACAGGACTGGAAAAGGTCAGTTTTCATTCCAATTCCAAAGAAAGGCAATGCAAAAGAATGCTCAAACTACCACACAATTGCACTCATCTCACACGCTAGTAAAGTAATGCTCAAGATTCTCCAAGCCAGGCTTCAGCAAGACGTGAACCGTGAACTCCTTGATGTTCAAGCTGGTTTTAGAAAAGGCAGAGGAACCAGAGATCAAATTGCCAACATCTGCTGGATCATGGAAAAAGCAAGAGAGTTCCAGAAAAACATCTATTTCTGCTTTATTGACTATGCCAAAGCCTTTGACTGTGTGGATCACAATAAACTGTGGAAAATTCTGAAAAAGATGGGAATACCAGACCACCTGACCTGCCTCTTGAGAAATCTGTGTGCAGGTCAGGAAGCAACAGTTAGAACTGTACATGAACAACAGACTGGTTCCAAATAGGAAAAGGAGTATGTCAAGGCTGTATATTGTCACCCTGTTATTTAACTTCTATGCAGAGTACATCATGAGAAACGCTGGACTGGAAGAAACACAAGCTGGAGAGAAAAATCAATAACCTCAGATATGCAGATGACACCACCCTTATGGCAGAAAGTGAAGAGGAACTAAAAAGTCTCTTGATGAAAGTGAAAGAGGAGAGTGAAAAAGTTGGCTTAAAGCTCAACATTCAGAAAATGAAGATCATGGCATCTGGTCCCATCACCTCATGGGAAATAGATGGGGAAACAGTAGAAACAGTGTCAGACTTTATTTTTTTGGGCTCCAAAATCACTGCAGGTGGTGATTGCAGCCATGAAATTAAAAGACACTTACTCCTTGGAAGAAAAGTTATGACCAACCTAGATAGCATATTCAAAAGTAGAGACATTACTTTGCCAACAAAGGTCCGTCTAGTCAAGGCTATGGTTTTTTCTGTGGTCATGTATGAATGTGAGAGTTGGACTGTGAAGAAGGCTGAGCACCGAAAAATTGATGCTTTTGAACTGTGGTGTTGGAGAAGACTCTTGAGGGTCCCTTGGACTGCAAGGAGATCAACCCTGGGATTTCTTCAGAAGGAATGATGCTGAAGCTGAAGCTCCAGTACTTTGGCCACCTCATGCGAAGAGTTGACTCATTGGAAAAGACTCTGATGCTGGGAGGGGTTGGGGGCAGGAGGAGAAGGGGACGACCCAGGATGAGATGGCTGGATGGTATCATGGACTTGATGGATGTGAGTCTGAGTGAACTCCGGGAGATGGTGGTGGACAGGGAGGCCTGGCGTGCTGCGATTCATGGAGTTGCAAAGAGTCGGACACGACTGAGCGACTGTGTGTGGGTCTCTGGCTGTGCTGGGTCTCCGTTGCTGCACGGGCTCTTCTCTAGTTACAGCGAGTGGGGGCTGCTCTCCAGTTATGCGCACAGGCTTCCTAACGCAGTGTCTCCTCTTGTTGCCGAGCACAGGCTCTAGGGCACACGGGCTTCCGTAGTTGCAGTTTCCCCCGCTCTGTAGTTGTGGCACATGTTTAAGGGAAGGGTAGTTCTCCTAACTGTGGCCACAAAAGAGGGCATCTAATAACCCCTACTCCCCAGACTCATTCCCCTTCCCTAAACAACCCTACTTATAAAGATGTGGCTCTTAGCTTCTTTTCAATGCATCTCTCTTTTGCTTAAGGAAAGCCAGAGACCTTTTTTTGTTGTTGCATAAAACCAAGGAACCCTGATAAAGCCAGGACTCTAAATCCTGTTTAAAAGTCTCTTAAGTTTCCAAGAAAGACCACTGCCTCCCAAGCTAGGTCCCAGACACAGATCCAGGGAGAGCTTCGATGTGATTTTTACCCTAGTGAGCTAAGTTCGATTCCACTACCTCTTGTGTTTCCAGACAATTAAAACATTCTAGCTTCTGCAGAGACATCTCTGTCCAAAGTGATGATTAGAACAGGATAGTTTTGGACTGAGGCTGCAGGGCAGAATCGCCTGGAGGACTCTTCACAAGACAGCCTTGTCAGCAGCTGCATGGGAGGGGCAGGCCTGGATGAAGTGTATAACCCAGGTTGAAGACTTGGTCTTGACACTTGGGACTGTCAGTCAGGGACATTTTTAAGAGCACATCCTTGCTTCTATCACATCCTTGCCTCTCACGATAAACATTCACAACTGTTAATTCTATTGTTCACTACTATTCTGAGTGGACGCTCCCCCCACAGGCTTGTTTAGAAGCAGTAACAACACTGCTTGACACAATGTTTATTTATTTGACACAATGTTTATTTATTTAAAAGAACTGGACTGCCAATGCAGGAGGCCCAGTGGGAGGCCCAGTTTTGAACCCTAAGTGGGGAACATCCCTGGGAAAAGGAAATGGCAACCCACTCCAGTATTCTTGCTCGGCGAATCCCATGGTCAGAGGAGCCTGGTGGGCTACAGTCCATGGGGTTGCGAAGAGTTGGACACAACTTAGCGACTAAAACAACAATAGGAAAAGACCCATAATCAGTCTGCATAGCACTTATTTTACAGAAACAGGGACAGGGCATGATCTCTTTTAAGCAAATTTATTCAAAAATCTCTTTGTAAGTAACACAGTCATCTCCTTACCACCCTAGCTGGCCACAGTATCAGCACTGGCTAGCTGGGTTGTAATGAACTGGATTAAACAAAAACTCTCAGCCTTAGGTTTCTATCCAAGTAGTTAAACTTCACAAGATAAGAGGGAAGGAAGGAAGGGGTTTCTTGCCGAATCTGCCCAAAGAATCTGTGGGAGTGGTCACTGGGGCGCTGTCCCTTAGCTCCACCCAGGTTCTCTCAGGAGAGTCTGAACCCATGTTCTCTAATCCCACTTCCTGGGTCTGCACCCTCAGCTTTGCACTGGAGCCACCCATCGCTGACTGACTCAGCCTCCTGACTCTGACCTTTGCCTAACTTTGCAGCTTAACTGGAATGACTCTCTACAAACCCTCCCATATATGTGTACACAAATTGGGTTTGATTCTGTTTACTGATCATGCCTGCCCATTCCCATTCCTGACCTTAAGTCGATTTTGTCTTCCAATCCCTCTCCATTACCATTTATTGGGTGAGTGCCTACTGTGTGCCGGCCACTGTTTACAGGTGTTTCATAAACATTATTCCCATCACCCACAATTCAAATGTTCTTCCTGCCTCCAGCTGGAGAAAGGTTCACTGCTACCCAAGGTCAAGATTAACCACTACTGCAGGGTAGGTATAGGGTGTGAGCCCAGCGAGACACAAGTGACTGAAACACCATCCCTGAAACCCCCAGGGTGGGTACAGGGGGGCAGAAACCCATGTAGGGTACTTAGGATGTCACAATGCTTAAGATGTTTCAGGTTTAACGTAAACATACTTGCATTTTAAAGTGTGGATCCTGTCTTCCACTGGTCTTGGCAAGGCCAAGTAGCCTTCTCTGAAAAGAACACTTATTTCTATAGTCAACTCAAAGTACTAATAGCTGAAAACAGAAACTATTCCGAAGTTTATACTAACAAAACCCACAAGAAAGCTATAAAAATATTTTATTTAAATATTAAGAAAAAAATTACACATACTTAAAATGATTAAAAGTTCCTATGTTAAACAAACACTAAAAACCCAATAATTTACACAGTGATAAAATCCCAAGTTGGGAAAACACAAATCCTTTCAATTGGTCCTCCCCCTAACAAAACTATTATCAAAATGAAATTTTATAGGAATTGCTGAAGTTGGATTAAAGGCACATGACACTATCACACCTTTAAATACACAGCCAGTCACTTCATACAATGAACTGTTGCCCTTAAATGCTCTATAATACTGGAGTATAGTATGCATCTCTATGAAAATTTGTTTAAATTTTTACACCAACAGTTTCTCCAATGATCCAAACAGATTAACATTGCAAATTAAGTTATTCCTGTCTTGAATAGAATACTTTGAGTCTGAAAAATTCGCTAATCACTTGAGTTTAGAAATATGCAAATGAAATATAATTTATTCTGATTTCAACTATAAAGTTATAAAGTTAAAATTCTTCCAAGGAAACCATTCACTTTGTAGGATGCAAAAACACACTGTAGCTTCACCATTGTATCTGTAGTGCCTTCAGCTAGCAGGATGTTAATCACTGACACGCCCTTCCCCCTGAAAGAAAAACCAAATGAGACAACCTATCTTAGACTGTTGGATTTAATATTTCAAAGCACAGTTCAATCTCCCCGTCTACAACACACTGTGGCTCTCTTACCCGGTATAATTTGATGTGAGCAGTAAATCAAAAGCATAGAATTAGCATCTCTTGCACACTTTTTCGGTAAATAAGAAGGCATAGTCTTCTGTTACTCGATTCACAATCTAGTGTTTTTTCTAAACTATATTTATAATTCCCAAAAACGTGGAAACAGTCAATACTGAACAGCCAGAGAGTCAAAGAAGAGAGGCTCAGAGGAGGGAACGTTTTTGTGGCAATAGGTCAACACGGACAGAAGCCGGACTGTGAGAGTCCAAACGGTCCCAGACACAGCACAACATGTGGAGGTGACTCCGCACAGTGGTATGTGTGTGCGAGCAACTATTTTCAGACAGATGACCAATGAGAGGACAGCCATTTCTCCTTTACCTGGTTACAGGGACTTTCCTTACAAACTCCAAAGGGAGAACACTCTGTGAGCTGAAATGTCAGTCATTTGCACCCCAGTAACTGAGCATATTAACTTTTACTTCTCTGGGCCCCAGTTTTATACTTGTAAATGGACACATGGAGTACATTTCCTCTGAGTTCTGACATCAGCCACATGAACAGAGGACTGCCTTTTTACCAAGCCCCTGAGCATTCAGAGAGTAAGGGCTCTCAGGACATTCTTATTTAGTAAATGAGTTATCTGACAACCAGCAAACAGACCCCACTGTGAGGTGGCAGGCCCAGGGATGCAGTGGTCTGTGGGGAGGCAGAAATTCTATAACTTGGAAGGAAAAGGCTGATGTGCCATCCATCAGACTTTTATGTGGCAATCAGGACAATTAGAAAACACACCTTTTTTCTCAATTGGGTAAAACTGCCCATTAATCCTATACTTCCATTAACTAAGAGTGATCCAGGCTTCCCAGATGGTGCAGTGGTAAAGAATCCACCTGCCAATGCAGAAGAGGCAGGTTTGATCCCTGGGTCAAGAAGATCCCCTCGAGTAGGAAATGGCAACCCACTCCAGGATTCTTGCCTGGAAAATTCCATGGACGGAGGAGCCTGGTGGGTTACAGTCCATGGGGTCATAAAGAGTCGGACACAACTGAGCTACTGAAGATGCATGCAAGAATGATCTAGCTAAGAGTCATCTGCATAGAAGCTGATGGAAGTCGGCCACGATAGAAAATGGACTAACGTGTGAACTTATCTATAGTGGAAGGTACCCTCTTCATGAGATCTTGGACGGGCGGGGTGACTTCTCTAAGAAGCAGCCACTTAGAACTAAATAATGCAAAAGGGAAGGGATCACAGTCCCTTTCATTCCAGAGTTCCATGGGCAACAGCTTGGTGCAAACATGGCTGAAATAATCCACTCGTCTGTTACTGCTATGCCTACCTGTGGCTCAGCTGGTAAAGAATCCACCTGCAGTGCAGGAGACCTGGGTTCGATCCCTGGGTTGGGAAGAACCCCTGGAGAAGGGAAAGGCTACCCACTCCAGTATTCTGGTCTGGAGAATTCCATGGAGTGTATAGCCCATGGGGTCGTGAAAAGTCGGGCACAACTGAGCAACTTTCACTTTCACTGAAAGCTGTCAGGAGAGACTATTTCCTTATTAGAATTACAATTTCAGAAATCTTACCTTTAGAAGTCATCCAAGGAGTGAGGTCAACATTACAACCCCCATAAACTGGGTAAACAGCAGCAGTGGAGTGAAAAATGACCACACGTGCCATAAAGCAACATTGAAGCTGAAAAGGACAAAAAAACCACACCGCTGACAACTGTGGCTGTTCTCTATGCAAATACACTGCACTGCAGATTCTAGATTTAGAAGACTCACTTTCTACCCAGGCTGGGAAAGTTCATTCAGCTGGTAACTTTACTTGTATATATACAGCTTCTCAGATATGTGATTTAGGCAATACTGGAAATATCACAACCTGTTCACAAAGTACTTGGAACTGGAATCACGAAAGCTCATCTAATGAGCACTGGGCTGGCTCAACGGAGACATCAGTCTCTTAAAGTTAAGTGTCTGTGAAGGAACATGAAATAAAATGACCATAGCCTGGTGTTACAATCTCACACACCACCAAAATATCACGAGAAAAAAAAAAAAAAGATGCTTATTTTCCTATTAGAAATAGACTGAAAAACATTTATAAGCTGCTATTAAATTTTCCATTGAGAAAAACACTATTCCTGTCACCAAGGTAAGAATAAAATACTTTCTAAAGTGCAAATGATTTTTATAGACTGCATTTTTTAAGAGTTAAAGCTAATGAAGGAAAATTATAGTCAATTAAGTGTTTCAGAGAGTTGATGATTAATATATAACACTTTGACAAGTAGAAATTTAAATAACTATAATCCTACTGTGCTAAAAATAAAGTAACATTCTTGGGGGTGATGTTAGCCTTCTTAAGAAATTGTTGAATAACACACCTGTCTACACTTGTTCCTGAAGAGTTAATAATAACATCACAATGTAACATGTCAAAAATCCATAAACTTCAACTACATAAAATAAATCACAGAAAAATTACATTTACACTGAATACTGGAAAAGACCCTGAAGCTAAGAAAGACTGAAGGCAAAAGGAGATGGGGGCGGCAGAGGATGAGATAGTTAGATGGTATCAGTGACTCAATGGACATGAGTATGACCAAACTCTGGCAGACAGTGAAGGACAGGGAAGCCTGGAGTGCTGCAGTCTACGGGGTCACAAAGAGTTGGACACCACTTAGCAACTGAACAGCAACAAATGTACAAAGGTGTGTGGTTTTCCCCAAACTAAAATTCCATTAATATAAAGGGAGGAAAAAATCCTAAAAGGCCATACACCATGTTCAATATAGTTTTCTCACTGGCTGGCAGGAACCATGGGATTTACTTCCTTTGTGTTTTTCTGTAATTTACAGATTTTTCTTTAATGAGAAAGTTATAAAATACTTTTATAAACATAAAAAAACCATCTTATTCATTGACAACGTACTAGTTTATGAAAAGGGATATTCAGTTCTGTTCAGTTCTCAGTCGTGTCCGACTCTTTGCAACCACATGAATCGCAGCACGCCAGGCCTCCCTGTCCATCACCAACTCCCAGAGTTCACTCACACTCATGGCCATCAAGTCAGTGATGTCATCCAGCCATCTCATCCTCTGTCGTCCCCTTCTCCTCCTGCCCCCAATCCTTCCCAGAATAACAGTCTTTTCCAATGAGTAATTCTTCGCATGAGGTAGCCAAAGTACTGCAGTTTCAGCTTTAGCATCAGTCCTTCCAAAGAACATCCAGCACTGATCTCCTTTACAGTGGACTGGTTGGATTTCCTTGCAGTCCAAGGGACTCTCAAGAGTTTTCTCCAACACCACAGTTCAAAAGCATCAATTTCTTGGCCCCTCAGCTTTCTTCACAGTCTAACTCTCACATCCATACATGACCACAGGAAAAACCATAGCCTTGACTAGACGGACCTTTGTTGGCAAAGTAATGTCTCTGCTTCTTAATATGCTATCTAGGTTGGTCATAACTTTCCTTCCAAGGAGTAAGTGTCTTTTAATTTCATGGCTGCAATCACCACCTGCAGTGATTTTGGAGCCCAAAAAAATAAAGTCTGACACTGTCTCCACTGTTTCCCCATCTATTTGCCATGAAGTGATGGGACCGGATGCCATGATCTTCGTTTTCTGAATGTTGAGCTTTAAGCCAACTTTTTCACTCCCCACTTTTACTTTCATTAAGAGGCTTTTTAGTTCCTCTTCACTTTCTGCCATAAGAGTGGTGTCATCTGCATATCTGAGGTTATTGATATTTCTCCCAGCAATCTTGATTCCAGCTTGTGCTTCTTCCAGCCTAGTGTTTCTCACGATGTACTCTGCATAGAAGTTAAATAACAGGGTGACAATATACAGCCTTGACGTATTCCTTTTCCTATCTGGAACCAGTCTGTTGTTCCATGTCCAGTTCTAACTGTTGCTTCCTGACCTGCATATAGGTTTCTCAAGAGGCAGGTTAGCTGGTCTGGTATTCCCATCTTTTTCAGAATTTTCCACAGTTTATTGTGATCCACACAGTCAAAGGCTTTGGCATAGTCAATAAAGCAGAAATAGATGTTTTTCTGGAACTCTCTTGCTTTTTCCATGATCCAGCGGATGTTGGCAATTTGATCTCTGGTTCCTCTGCCTTTTCTAAAACCAGCTTGAACATCTGGAAGTTCATGGTTCACGTATTGCTGAAGCCTGGCTTGGAGAATTTTGACCATTACTTTACTAGCGTGTGAGATGAATGCAATTGTGTGGTAGTTTGAGCATTCTTTGGCATTGCCTTTCTTTGGGACTGGAATGAAAACTGACCTTTTCCAGTCCTGTGGCCACTGCTGAGTTTTCCAAATTTGCTGGCATATTGAGTGCAGCACTTTCACAGCATCATCTTTCAGGATTTGAAATAGCTCAAGTGGAACTTCATCCCCTCCACTAGCTTTGTTTGTAGTGATGCTTTCTAAGGCCCACTTGACTTTACATTGTAGGATGTCTGGCTCTAGGTGAGTGATCACACCATCCTGATGATCTGGGTCATGAAGATCTTCTTTGTAGAGTTCAGAGTTCTTCTGTGTATTCTTGCCACCTTTTCTTAATATCTTCTGCCTCCGTTAGGTCCTTACCATTTCTGTCCTTTATCGAGCCCATCTTTGCATGAAATGTTCCCTTGGTATCTCTAATTTTCTTAAAGAGATCTCTAGTCTTTCCCATTCTGTTGTTTTCCTCTATTTCTTTGCATTGATTGCTGAGGAAGGCTTTCTTATCTCTCCTTGCTATTCTTTGGAACTCTGTATTCAGATGCTTATATCTTTCCTTTTCTCCTTTGTTTTTCACTTATCTTCTTTTCACAGCTATTTGTAAGGCCTCGCTAGACAGCCATTTTGCTTTTTTGTGTTTCTTTTCCATGGGGATGGTCTTGATCCCTGTTTCCTGTACAATGTCATGAACCTCCATCCATAGTTCATCAGGCACTCTATCAGATCTAGGCCCTTAAATCTATTTCTCACTGCCACTGTATAATGGTAAGGGATATGATTTAGGTCATACCTGAATGGTCTAGTGGTTTTCCCTACTTTCTTCAATTTAAGTCTGAATTTGGCAATAAGGAGTTCATGATCTGAGCCACAGTCAGCTCCTGGTCTTGTTTTTGCTGACTGTATAGAGCTTCTTCATCTTTGGCTGCAAAGAATATAATCAATCTGATTTCGGTGTTGACCATATGGTGATGTCCATGTGTAGCATCTTCTCTTGTGTTGTTGGAAAAGGGTGTTTGCTATGACCAGTGCATTCTCTTGGCAAAACTCTATTAGCCTTTGCCCTGCTTCATTCCATATTCTAATGCCAAATTTGCCTGTTACCCCAGGTGTTTCTTGACCTCATACTTTTGCACTCTGAGAGGAGCTACCCCATGCCCGAGGTCAGGGACGGTGGCCGAGAAGAGCAACCCCACGTCCAAGGAGCAGTGGCTGCGTGGGCACAGGAAGGCCGAGAGGAGCTACTCCACGTTCAAGGTCAGGAGGGGTGGCCGTGAGGAGATACCCCTCATCCAAAGTAAGGAGCAGTGGCTACGCTTTGCTGGAGCAGCCGTGAAGAGATACCCCACATCCAAGGTAAGAGAAACACAAGTAAGACGGTAGGTGTTGCAAGAGAGCATCAGAGGGCAGACACACTGAAACCATAATCACAGAAAACTAGCGAATCTGATCATACGGACCACAGCCTTGTCTAACTCAATGAAACTAAGCCATGCTGTGTGGGGCCACCCAAGACGGGCGGGTCATGTTGAAGAGGTCTGACAGAATGTGGTCCACTGGAGAAGGGAATGGCAAACCACTTCAGTATTCTTGCCTTGAGAACCCCATGAACAGTATGAAAAGGGATATTAATTGTGGCATTTTTAATAACAGCAAAAGAATTTTTTAAAGAAATAAAGCTGGTTAAATAAATCATGCTATGTCCATGCAGTGATAACCACGTAACCATAAAAATAATGAACCACATCTACACGCACCAAAACGGAAGAAATACAAACTCAGTGTAAAAAGGAGATCACTTTGGACAACAGTTTGGCACTATTTACTGAAGTTGGAGGAATGCATACCCAGTAGGCCAACGATTTCCCTTCTAGAGAGACCTATATATACATATGTATGCGTGTACACAGACGCCCAACAGAATTATACAGAGGCACGCATACAAGAATGTCTTGTATACGTCTCGAACAACTTACTTAACAGCATCACAGATGATAACCTCAAACTGGAAACAATCCAAATTCTATCAAGAGCAGAATGGATCTATTGGAATTCAGTTATAGGACGGAATGCTGAACAGCAATGAAAATGAGCAACTGTTACGCACAACAATACAGAGGAATCATACACCGTGTAGCATGTAACAGCCAAGGATAAAAGAACACATACTACAGCAACCCATCTCTATAGAGTTCAAAAAAACGGACACAACAAAAAAAGTAAAAGTTCTGAAGAGATGCAAAAGAAAGGAACTACCAGGAAGGTGGGGTCAGTGTCCTCCTGTGGGCAGGAAGGAAGAGGGAATGACTGGGGCAGGGGGGCAGGGGAGGGGTTACAGTTCTTCTGCCCTCGTGAGGGTTTACACAAAGGCTCACTGCATGATAATTCTCTCAGCCATACAATTTACATTCTTCCACTTTTCTGTATTAAACTTCACAATGAAAGTGATTTTAAAAGCAAAATGCAAAATATATATAGCATGTCACCATTTGTATTTTAAATTGCTATATAAGTAAAGAAAGACACTACTGAAAAGAGAAATCAGAGACTACTTTCTCATTATTCCTTTTTTCCCCCTGTTGAATTCTGTACCATGTATATCACTACTCGATCAAACAATCTTTATTCTTATTAGTCATTCCAAAGGTAACTCACCAAATTCCTGCTACAATAAAAGTAGCGGTTGTAATGGGTATCAGTGCTGGATACTTGATATCATAATCTTCAATTCCACGATACCACTCCAGATAGACGATGCAGAAAAACGCAATCGACACGCTGATGAGCAGCAAGGCACTGCCGAGGAGAAACCAACTGTAGAGACAAAGTAACACCCTTCCGTCAGCCGCTCATACGTCATCTCTCAGGCCCAAGGGCAGAGAGTCTTTTCTGACACATCTCCAGTGTGACACAGGACAGCTGCTGGCTAACCATACCAATGGCAGCAATCCCGTTCCTAACAGTGTGTGTACCTGACGAAGGTTTTGTAAGCTCTTTGCATACAGGCAGTCTGAATTGGGAGACCTGTGCCATCCACGGGGGGACAGCTTGGTTTTTCGTGCTCTGCACCCTTTTCCTGGCTGTACCTGTGTCTGGTGTCCCACCAGCCAGCTGTGACTCAGCCCTGCTACTAGAGCAAGGAAGTGTCTTTACGATTCTTCGGATCAAGCCCGTGTTCTGCAATTTTGCTCCCAACTGTGTGCACATAACTTGGGTGTAGACAATATAAACTACTTATAAAGGCTCTTCAGTTCCCTGAAGCTGGCCTAGACATTCAGTGACTATTAAGCAAATATGGACACAAAATTAAAATGATTTATTTTTTAAAGTGCTGAATGACAGCACTTAGCACATCAGGGATCTTTAAAGTTTTCATTAATAGACAAGATACCTATTTCTAAGAAGGTGTCAACTGGGGAAGGGGCACACAGGGACCCCGTTACTCAATCCCAGGTTTCAGAAGATCTAGGTCTAGTAGGAAATGGGCGAGAAATACGGGAGTGATACGCAAGAAAGGATGAAAAAGGAAGGCTTTAAACACACACGCACACACACACACACACACTCTTTCATAAACTAACCAACCAAAAAAGAACCCTTGTTACGGTAGTGCATTTTCTTTAAAAATACAGGAAAAACAGCAGTTTCTGGTTGTTTCTGAAGCTTTGAGTGTGAGATTAATAAATATTTCAACAGATACCATCAACTTCTCCAAGTCAGGCAGGGTTTCTTGGAATACTGAAAATCAGTTTGGAAGGAGTTAAACTGCCTGTCATAAAAGACTTCTAAATGAAACCCTCCCGTTCCTAGACTATCTCCCAGTACTCCCCCAAGGGGCAATGGCTTTTTCCTCCTTCCAACTCCATCCAAGACCTGGCTCAGTGTATGTGGGGAACCCTCATCAGTCCCGGCCAGTCACCGGGATGTGGCCAGATCTGGAAAATCAGAGGAAAAAACCCTTTTCGAGGAAGCAGAAGGCAGCCTCCACGGACCACCTCTGGGCAGCGCTCTCACGCCTTGGCTGCTCCAACTCCCCGCGAACTGAGGCCTTAGCCAAGAACACAACGCTGTTCAAAGTTCTCAGCCTCTGAGTGGGTGTTTCTGTCTCTTTTCCTCTAAGATGACACTTATTCAAGGACAGACCTATGACTTCCACTTCCTTTTCATGCCCCACTGCCCTGGTCTGGCGGTTGAGTCAGGTTCTGCCACACACCTGGGCATGCCTCTTACTCCTGCAGGCGCCCCCAAACATCTCACAGTGGAAGGAGCTATTCCTCACCTCCCATCTCCCTTAACTGCTAATACTTAGTATTCTCTTATGTAAGGATATAGAAGGACACAAATAGATAAATACTCTCATCTTTCCTAAAACCTCAAAGACACCCACCTCATGAGCTTGGCGCACAGTTGTGATAGCTGGATGGTAAAGAAGGTAGAACACCGAAGAACTGATGCCTTTCAACTGTGCAGCTGGAGAAAACTCCTGAGAGGCCCCTGGACGGCAAGGAGCTCAAACCAGTTGATCTTAAGGGAACTCAACCCTAAATACTCCTTGGAAGGACTGATGTTGAAACTCCAGGATATTGGTCATCTGATGCCAACAGCTGACTCACTGGAAAAGTCCCTGATGCTAGGAAAGATTGAGGGCAGAAGGAGAAGAGGGTGTCAGAGGATGAGATGGCTGGACGGCATCACAGATGCAATGGACATGAACCAGGACAAACTTCAGGAGATGGTGAGGGACAGAGAGGCCTAGTGTGCTGCAGTCCATGGGGTCGCAAAGAGTCAGACATAACTGGGTAACTCAACAACAACCCTAGGTTGGGCAAGACGAGGCGCCCCTTCAAGGCACTCCTATGTCATCCCACACACACTCATACACTAACACAGTACATACCACGTGACCTGTTCATCTATCACAGCCTAAAATGAACTGGTGGAGGGTGAGAAATGTGCCTTGTTCATCACTGGCACCAAAATTGGACACACTTCAGGTTCTCGTTAAATATTTAGTGAACGAAGGGGCAGCTGATACGAGTGGTGTTTGAAGTGAATGTTCCCTCTTTTTCCAGCCAACTGAGAGACAAAGGAGCCAGGCTGATGAAGATCAAGTGTCAGCTTTTTTTTTTTTTTTAACTAATGGAGCTATGGAAAGAAGATGGCTTTGGTGAACGGTCACAGAGTGCTTCCTCACACTGAAACCCAGGAATAGACAGACTTAGCCACTGGCTTCAAGACACAGTGAAAACCTAGAGACCTTCTCATCTTAGTGTTGCCCCACGAAACGATGGTGCAGGGATTTCCCTGGTGGTCAGTTGTTAGGAATCCTCCTTCCAATGCAGGAGACACAGGTTCAATCCCTGGTCAGGGGACTAAGATCAAACACGCCTCAGGGCAACTGAGCCGCTGCACCACAACTACTCAGCACAAGTCCCTAGAGCCTGTGCTCGCCAACAAGAGAGGCCACACATAGAGAGAAGCCCCCACGCACCGCAACTGAAGAAAGCCGTGCACCACACCGCAACGAAACCTCAGGGCAGCCAAAATAAAAAACAATTAAAACTCTAATTTAAAAAAAAAAATTTAAGAAAAAGAGATCCAAAAATACTAAAACAAACAACAACAAAAACTATGGCACAGACAAGCATCCCAGAATCTGCTTCCTGTGAGCAGCTGGCTCTGAAGAGAAAGAAGGGGCTGAGTTACAAGTCTGGTTCTCATCCCAAACCCCATCAGGAGGTCCAGCACCTCCCAGGGAAGGAGCAGTGATGGGGCAGGACGGGGAAGCAGTGATGGGGAGTGTTCGGGGAAAGCCCCTGCTTGTGGAGATAAGGAAAGTGAACAAGCTCTCTCCCTCCCACAGTTTACATCAACCCCCACCCCTGCTGTCCCCTGGCTGCCTGCTCCCTCACTCTCCACAGGCGCCCCTCCAGCAGTCACTGCCCCTCCTGAAGGCCTTGACAGAGAAAAACCATATGCCCCCATCCCCAGTGAAAACACCTGATCGGCAGTCCTGTCTGCACCTTTCTGGCCTCACTGAGGTGTGTGTGTGCCAGTCACTTAGCCGTGTCTGACTCTTTGGGACCTCATGGACTGTAGCCCACCAGGCTCCTCTGTCCATGGAATTCTCCAGGTTAAGAATGCTGAAGTGGGTTGCCATTCCCTTCTCCAGGGGTTATTCCCAACCCAGGAGTTGAACCCAGGTCTCCTGCATTGCAGGCAGATTCTTTACCATCTGAGCCACCAGGGAAGTCTTACTGATACTTCCAGACAAGTACACTTGCTCTCTAAGAGAACCACCCGTCCCGATGGAGCTCTAACGCTCACCAACACCTCCCCACCTTTTTCCGTTATCTAGGGGCCTCCAGAACACTCTCAAACATTCAGTGAAGACTCAGGAGGGTGATCAACAACCTTTCCCGCCCAACCGCCCCCACACCCACCATCAGCTCCTGAAAGAGATCTCAATTTACGTGAATGATGGACTAATTGACATCCTGCCGCACTTCTTGCACCAGTGAACTCAACTCTAGCTCAATCACAGCCTGTACATGTACCTCACTGGCCATTAACTACTCTCTAAAAAGGAGCTCTGAGACCTGATTCTCACCCACCACAGTTCTCATTCCTTCCTCCCAAGGCTTGTGGCTCTGATCTCCTAAACACCTTTAGTCATTCTCTCTCCATGTTTTACAAATGATTAGGTCCTTCTTCGGAGAAGGCAATGGCACCCCACTCCAGTACTCTTGCCTGGAAAATCCCACGAATGGAGCCTGGTAGGCTGCAGTCCATGGGATCGCAAAGAGTCAGACACAACTGAGCGACTTCACTTTCACTTTTCACTTTCATGCATTGGAGAAGGAAATGGAAACCCACTCCAGTGTTCTTGCCTGGAGAATCCCAGGGACGGGGGAGCCTGGTGGGCTGCCGTCTATGGGGTCGCACAGAGTCGGACACGACTGAAGCGACTTAGCAGCAGCAGCAGCAGGTCCTTCTTAAATTCACTGCCTTCTTCATCCTACAAAACGTCTAGGCTGAAAAGGCCCACTGAAATAATGTCCACTCTGTTGTACATGCCCAGGATGTGCACTCTTTCTCAACTTTGTATCACCAGCCCCTCCGACACCCTGGCTGGCAGAAAGCAGGTGCTTACTAAGAGTCTAACAAAACATAATGTGAAAAAATAAGAGCCATCAAGTTTTCTTACCTACTGGTGTGGAAGTTTTCTTTAACAGTTTGAAAGAAGTCAACATAATAGGTAACAACAATGGATGCCAAAATCCAGAACCCAGAATGGATATTAAGTCTTGGAAGAGGTTTCTCCTTGTTCTCAACAGCTGTAGAGGTTTCTGCAAATAAGGGAGATTTCAACTGATCAAGTAACCATTAGCTTCACAGGAAAAACTACACCTATTTCAAGTCAAATAAAATAACTTCCTAGAGCTTTCTAACAGCCAGATTCTCTATTAGAGTATCAATTTCTTCTGTAAAACCACCAAAATAGGTTTATATTTTTGGAAATAATAGGAGCTGCTATAAAACTTGTTCAGTATTATCAACTTTTTTCCACCAAATCAATTTTGGAGCTAAATTTACTTAAACAGTCTTTTGGAAATAATGCTATCCTGTAGCGTAGGAATTTTCACGTTGTGCTTCATATATTGCCTAGGAAAGTGATTATTCCTGTTAATTCAGAAAAATGCAAGTGACAAACATTAGAACACAAAATGGACTTTGATTTTCCAAAAACACTACTTACAAACACTACATATCTACTTGTTTTAAACAAACACAACCTTTGAGGCACCTCAAAAGTGGAAAGGTCACACTGGAGGTACAGTTCCAACACCACACTGTCTAGACTACTGATGGACAAGTCAAATTCCTTCCACCGGGGACCTGATCTGAAAGAACAACTGGCTGGCTCTGGGTCAAATGGGGTCGAACAAGTTCCCCAGGTGACTGATATACCCGCTCTCCCAGTTCATGTGAGAACCACTGGTATGCATCCGAGGTTCCTGACTTTAGCTGACCATCAGAATTCCCCGGCGCCTTACTCATAATACAATTTCTGGGAAACATCCTCAAAATTTATAAACCAGAAAGTCTGATCATGAAGTTTTCTGTGTTTATTTTTTAAAGGTAATAAATACAGAACGTTTTAACATCATACAGGACAAAAAAACATCTAAGATGTAATCTCTTTCGATCCTTAACCCCAGTTCCCCAGCCCAAAGCAATTACCAGCATCAAAGTCTATTGAGTTCCTGCATATTCTATGCATCTACAGGAGGGCATACACCGCATGTTATCTGGGTTGAACCCAAGCGGTGGTATATCATACTTTGTTCGGCGCCTCCCTTTGAAAATTACCCACATTGGTACATAAAGTCGGCCTGCTGTGTGACGTACGGATATCCAAGAGTATTTAACTAGCTCCCTGCTGACGGACAATTAGATGCTTCCAGTCGTTCGCTATAACTAGCAATAGCAATGCGGAGATGAAACACTTTGCACGCACATACGTCCTTGTGTACTGCTACAAATATGCTTCTTTTCCTAAGAGACACAACTAGTGGAAATTTTTTTTATTTTAATGGATACTGCCAAATAGGTGTTAAACCAGCTCTCCAGGGAATCCTGAAGCGCAGCTGAGATGAAGATGCGGAAGGCTACCTGACCTCTAACGCTCTTTTACGATACTTAAATACCTAACTTGCAAAACTACTTGGTAAGCCTTGATAAAAACAAATCCCAGTCCCTCCGGAATGGGTGGGCCTGCGGGAGGTCGGCGGGGCCGGCCGTTTCCTGGCGCCTTGCCTACGGGAACCTCGAGGCGGCTCGAAGCGTGCCCGGGGAAGCGCCTCACCCGGCCTGGGGTAGCCTTCGTGTTCCAGTGGGACCTCCGCGTCGGGCGGGAACAAGTACCGCCGCCGCAGCTGTTCCCGAGCCCGTAGAGCATCCATCTTGGCACCACCCAGAAACGGGGCGGAAGTGACGTTAACCTCCCCGGAACTTCCTGTAGCGACATCCGGGCGGAAGGAGGGGGTTCCCGTCTATGAAAAGTGGAGACTATGTTGTCTTCTAGGTTTTAGTTGGTAAGAACGTAGGGTAGCGTTGGCTTCGCTGTCTCCGTGCTCAAATTTGCGAACAGGATTTGAATTTCGAAACTTTGACCTTTCTCAAACGAAAGACGCTCCGTTTATTCCTAGCTACGGAAGCCCAGAAGGATCAAACTTAACAGGCCGGCGGATGCGCGCGGGCGGGACTGTCGGTCCCTGCCTTGGTACTTGACTGCGTCCCGCTCTCTGCATCCGGGAGCCCTCCGTGGCTCCCCTGTGCCAGTAGCGTCTCAACCCGTCAGCTTCTTTCCTCCTCAGGAATCGCCCAGCTAGACTTGAAAGGGTTGGAGAACGCCCAGGAGGAGGGAAGGACCGCTGGGCCGGGGCCGGGGCCGGGAGCCTGCGGTGGAGCCGGGGCCGGGGCCGGGAGCCTGCGGTGGAGCCTGGGCCTGGCACTGACCGCTTGGACGGACTCCGGGCAAGAAGTAAAAACTTTTCTGAGCCTGTTTGCTCTTCTGTACCATGGGGATTATACCTGCTTCATGGATATATTTGGAGGTTTAAATATGAAGCACCTGTGTGTGGTTTGTGTTATCTCCCTTCTTAGGACTTTTGTGAGAAATTGCCCCCAGTCAGGATCGTGGAAGCTAAACCGGTGGTTGTTCAGTCACTAAGTCGTGTCCGACTCCTTGCGACCCCACGGATTGCAGTATGTCAGGCTCCTCTGTCCTTCACTGTCTCCTGAAGTTTGCTCAAACTCATGTACATGGTATTTGGCCAGGAACCCACCATTTCCCATCAGTCATGCTCATAAACTGAAAAAGGCTCTTGCCACAAATTCACAAGTTTTACTCCATCAATAGTCCTGTTCACAGGACTTCCCTGGCAGTCCAGTGGTTAAGACTCTGCCTTCCAATGCCAGGGACATGGGGTTCCATTCCTGGCAAGGGAACTGAGATCCTACATGCCCCAGCAGTATGGCCAATAAATAAAATTTAAAAAAGATTTCAAAGGCAAATACATAAAGTTATAGTTATGAGTTGTAAAAAATCAAGCAAAAGAATTAATCCTGTTTACTAGTCTCCTGCCTCCTTGCTACCCTGTCATTTGTTGAGAAATTTTGTTCTTAACCCTTCCAACCTTTGCTGAGCACCTACCATCTGTTTCTGCTAAGTCTCTTCAGTCGTGTAGGACTTTGTGCGACCCCATGGACTGCAGCCTACCAGGCTCCTCTGTCCATGGGATTTTCCAGGCAAGAGTACTGGAGTGGGATGCCATTGCCTTCTCCGTAAGGAACCCTTAGGCACCTTGCTAGACAATGGAGATAAGATGGATAAGACATGAGGTTGCACTTGAGCAGCTCCTTGGGCTAAAAATGACCACAGAGACTTACTACAGTAGAGAGCAGTTTATATAAATGTGTGGAAGCATTTTATTCATTCAGTCAACAAACGTTTTCTGAGCAGCTACATCTGCTAAAATGCTGAGGACAGAGGTAAGTTAGATCTAGTGGAGGAGAAAATTTCCATACAAGGCCATGACAGAGATATTGTATACGGGCTGAATAAAGGGCTTCCCTGGTGGTTCAGATGGTAAAGAATCTGCCTGCAATGTGGGAGACCCGAGTTTGATTCCTGGGTCGGGAAGATTCCCTGGAGAAGGAACTGGCAACCCACTCCCCTATTCTTGCCTGAAGAATCCCATGGACAGAGGAGCCTGGTGGGCTACAGCTCACGGGGTCGCAAAGAGTCAGACATGACTAAGTGACTCAATTCATAAAGGGCAGCCCTTCATTCTGCTGGACTGTGTGGAGATCACAGAGTGGCTTGAGGTGGGTTATATTCAGGGATGGATAGTCTGAAAAGTCACCCCAGAAGTAAAATTTGAATTACTGGTCACTTTTTAATATCTTCTATATGTCCTGAGTATTTGCAGGAGAAATGTAATAAATATTCAAGAAAAGAATGTCAAGTTTCTACAGGTTTATTAGTATCATTTCCTCAGCCTTTATAGCAAACGCTTCTGCGCATAGGATTTAACAGCTGGGTGGATCATATGGCCTTTCTACACAATACCTTCTTTTTCCTGTCTTGCTTTTTTCCCCCCCTTTTTCTTTTCAGACTCGTAAATAACCAGAGTTCACCTCTTCAAAGCCACCTGGGGTCTTTGCCCTCCCTTCTCTTCTCTCTGGTACAAGGTTAGAAGCCTTGTTAACAGGAAGCGAATTCCTCATCAAATACGGTCTCCTGTTGATTGTCTCCTTGCGAAAAGGTCAGCGCTGGGTCTCCCTGTAATTGAATATTCCCAAGAGCATCTCAGGCATTCCAGGGTTTCCATATGTAGTGTGTTCAGGTCCGATCAGTTTCCCCTTTGGTGGTTTCAGAGTCTTTGTATTTGGATCTGAACTCCTTTCAGCCCTTTTTTCCCCCTAATATTTTAAATGCACAACTTGCAGACCACGTTGATGATACTTAAAAGCAGGTTGGAAAAAATCCAGGGTTTAATGACCACATCTTCATTGCTGGGGCCCATTAAATAAGTTCTTCAATGTGTGTACTGTGCACCATAATGATAGATACATGATATCAGATTGCTACCAACCAAGAAATTCCCTTTTCAATGTGGATTACTTGTGGGGGAAAAATAAATTTGACTGTGATCTTTGCTGGGCCTCCCCTTAGCAATGTGGTTAGGTCCAAGGTGTTTATAGACTATTGAATCCTGGCTCCATCGTTCTGGATCCCTTGGGCAAGTTGTTTCATCGTCCTAGGTATCAGTTTCCTCATCAGTGACACCAGGGGTACCAGAGTGAAGATAAATGTATGCTGACTGTTTAGCCTAATGCTTCCCATGGTCAAGCAGGGTTATGTTCAGGTTAAGTCATTGTTCACTACTTAATTGGGCTTGCCAGCTCTTCTGGATCTGGTTCCTGCTTACCTCCTTATCAGTTCTTCCTTTCTCCTTGGGCTCCAGTTTCTCTTTGTGGCAGTTTCGTTTTGCTTGGCCTCTCCCAGTTGACTGGGGGCTACAGTCACATCTTAGCAGTGCTTTGCAAACACCTAGCATGTAGCATGGATTATATTACCTGATTTTCAGTTTGATCCTTGTCACAATTAAGTCTGGCCTTTTCTCCCTTCTGTAATAGCCCTGTAATATTCTCAGTAGACTGATTCTGTCCTTGGGGAGGGCTCAGGACCTAGACCAGAACTGTCAGCCCCCAGGACTCAGGCTGGGGCTGTTGGGAAGATCATTCAGAGGTCAGTGTGGGCTTGGGGATGCCACCCACTGTGGAGACACACAGAGGAACCCACCCAGAAAGGAAGCTCAGATGCAAGCTAAGCTAAGAAGTCTCATAGCACTGTTTCAGCTTCCAAATCCAGCCAAGACCTAGCTGATGTAGTTAAGAATAAGAACTCTGGAACCAGCTGCCAGCTGTGCCGGGCCAGCTGTCATAACTGGTTTTGTCATTACTAGCTGTTTCAGCCTTGAGCAAGTAGTGGATCTTCTCCATTGCCTACAAGATTGGGTAAAGATTAAAAGTATTAATATATGCAAATTGCTCAGCACAATGCCTAGCCCATAGAAAGCTCTTGATATGCCTTTCTTTTTTTTAGTGGAAATACAGATGATTTACAATGCTGTTAGTTTCTGCTGTATAGTATAGTGATTCAGTTATACATATATACACACACATACACATATATATATAAATATATTCTTTTTCATGTTCTTTTCCATTATGATTTATTACAGGATATTTGGGCTTCCCTGGCGGCTCAGACGTTAAAGAATCTGCCCACAGTGCAGGAGACCCAGGTTTGATCCCTGGCTCGGGAAGATCCCCTGGAGAAGGAAATGGCAACCCACTCCAGTATTCTTGCCTGGAGAATTCCATGGACAGAGGAGCCTGGCGGGCTATAGTCCATGGGATCACAAAGAATCAGGCATGACTGAGTGACTACACACACACAGGGTGTATTAACTATAGTTCAATAAGTCTTAGCTGTTCTTATTATCCATTGTTGACATTTCACAGATTTCTGAGCCAAAAATAAAAGAAGGATTTTTTTTTCAAACTAATGCTAGTTTGAGTGGTTTTCTGATACTTGCAATCGTGAGGCCATACCAATACCACCCTCTCATGTACAATGTTCTCTCATTGTGCCTGGTACCTGCCCCCTTGGTCTTTCACTGGACTGCAAATGCCTCCAGGAGTGAGTTCGTATACGTAAAGTTCTTAGAAAAGCACCTGCCATGTGGAAAATGCTCAGTAAATGATAATATCTATCATTTGGAATGCAACCCTTTATTCCAAAGAGAAAGGCAGTTTTTTAAAAGTCTCCCTTTTATTATATAAATAATTCAGTGAAATATGTCTCTCTGCATGTCTGTTTCTCTGATAAAAGCAATAGAACCGGAATCACTCAGTTGAAAGAAAGATCTACATTTTAAAACTAGCTTCATTCAGAAAGTGCAGACTGTACTACTTAACTCCTAGCAGCAGTGCACAGGAGCAACCATCCTCATCATTCACACCAACTGGCTTTATCATTTTGGTAAAATTTTCCCAGTTGATAGTTGGAGGGAAAAATCTATCATTTCAATTTTTTATTAGCAATTCTTTTCACACACTAATTGGCCATTTGTACATCATTTTTCTTTGGGGATTTTCATCTATTTTTTTTTATAGATCAAGGATATCATTATATATTTTTCCAGTTTATTATTTACCTTTTGAGGGTGATCATGCTCATACCTCTATTTTGTTTTGTCTTTCTTCACTCCCCATAGCCTGTGATGAAGAGTTTGGATGAATTTGCCCAGTGGGTGTCTAAATGGATGATCCAGGCAGGTGGAAAGTGCCCAGGCAGTGCTCGTATATATTCACTCCACAGTGACTATAACTTGAACCCTCTTCTAGTGGACCTAGTTATTCCCTGCCCATTTGTTATTCAACTAACTACCGGGAGAAGTTATTTTAGTAAACCACAACTGAAAATAACTAAGCAAAAATAATGACAGCCATAATAATAATCCTTACAAAATACATGTACAATTTTAAAAAAAAAAAAAAAGCAGAAAGAAAAGAACCTTGGAACTTCCCTGGTGGTCCAGCGTTTAAGACTGTGCTCCCAACGCAGGGGGTATGGGTTCGATCCCTGGCCAGGGAACTAAGATCCCCCACGGCCAAAAAAAAGAAAAAAAAACTTGTTGGAATTCCTCTGAAGTATTTCACAAGACTGAAAGATGAATAGGATTTCAACCAAGTCTGGGTGAGGGTGACACCCAGGATGGCTCTGGGAAAGCAAACAAGAATAAGTCTATAGCAGATGGCAGTGAGCCTGCCCCATTCCTCCGGCCCTTAGCATTTCTGTGCATGCCAGCTTGCTGCTGACTCAGCTCAGATGTCACTCTGCCTGGGGTTCTCTCTGGTCCATCCTTTTTAGCAGTGAGAGAGAGGAAATTCTCGCAGAAGGGAAATCAACATGAACCAAACAGATGTCTACTGAACTAGCAAAAGAAGCCTCCAGGCACCCTTTAAGGCCATGCAGCATGCTGTTTTCTTGGACAGGGTGTTGGGGAGAAGAGTGGAGAAACTTCCCTGTGGCTGCCAGCTCATCCGGCAGAAGAGAGACAGGTGCTGGTCTCAACCGAAAGATCAGGACACAGAAAAGGATCGTTCCTAAAACGAGAAAGAAGAGGAGGTTGGTAGGTGGGGACTGGCCTAACACTGAGAGGCTAGGTAGGCAGGAATCCTAGTCCGTGTAACACTCCTGACATTTCTGGCTGTGTGGCCAGTTTGGGAACTACATTTGGGTCCACTGGGTTCTGTGGGAGGACTGTCCCTTGTATTAAATTGCTGTTGAAACCTGCTATCAGGCTTACAAACCCAGAGCAGGATGAAGGTGTGTCCTGGCTTGCCTCTGCTCCACAGGTGCCCAGAATCTTGCAGGCTGTTAATGCCGGTCGACCAGCGACACGATCTAAACCGTTCAGAGCCTAGAACTTGGCCTGTTACTAATGTCATCAAATAAAACAATTTTTTTCCTTTCATCCAACTCCTGTATTTTTAATAATATATTCTACTGTTGTAGCCATGCGTTCTGGGAAGAAAACTCACTCAATGCAGATAGTGGAGTGACGTTTATTACACTGGTGGGCCCAAAGCAGAGTCTCCTCTTAGCCAAGGACCCCAACCGACTTTGGTGAAAACCTTATATACCTTAAGTGTTACTGCTCACGCCCACATCCCCAAATTCCTTAAACCTAGCCTGGAAAGTGTTAAAGGGAGATACAATCAGGTTACAGCCATGATTCATAACCAGAAGGGTCAGCTGGGTATACATTGTAGCCTACACCAGTGGCTGCCATAAAGATTACAAAGGTGATTGACTACACAGGGAATTATTACATTCTTTTTGGCGTCGGGAAATCTTGGTGTGGAATCTGGTGTTTATCAGTCCCAGAGGCCAGTTTGGCCATAGGTATGTTATCCCCATGGATACCAGGCATATAGTCCAAAGCTCACTGGAAGTGCGAGATGGAGTTTCCTTCTTTTTCAAGATGGAGTCAGCTTGGCCTGTTCCTTTTCTCCCTCACTACCTCACATTGTCATCCATTTCCGCTAAATATACAAATTTAGAAGAACTATTTTAGCCATTTCTTGAAAGCTTTAATTGGTAGAGGGGATGAAGACAATACATTCTGAGATCCAGTCACCACAAAGTATCTTGAATTAGATAAAACCATGAAATTACGGAAACCACTTGGGAATCCTTGGCCTGGACTTTTTTTTTTTATTTTAAAGCTCTACCTGGAGTTTATAATAATGATCTAAATCACCAGTGCTAAGAAAAGACAGATGCAAGCAAAGATGGGGATCCTGACCAAAGAGGGAAAAAAATCTAAGTTATCAGAGAAACACCGGAGTTTGAATTGATTCTGCTACTACAGTGTGACCTAGGGCAAGTCACTTAAGCTCCCTGCAACTCATCATCCGTGACATGGATATGGTAATATCACCCTCCCAGAGCTGTTGAAAGATTTAATTATATGTATACGCATGCATATACATATACACAAAAGGCTTAGTGTATGCCCAAGCCTGCTACCACAACAGTGCTTTGGAACCACTCCCTCTCTTTCCAGACCCAGAATTCTCAAACATCCTCAAATAGTAGAATACCAAGCACTTTGGGGGACCTCATGAAATATGGATAAATGAGGCAAAAAGTTTTGTTGTTCAGTAGTGAAGTCGTTTCCTACTCTTTGCAACCCCATAGACTACAGCACGCCAAGCTTCCCTGTCCTTCACTATCTCTTGGAGTCTACTCAAATTCATGTCTGTTGAGTCAGTAATGCCATCCAACCACCTCATCCTCTGTTATCCCCTTCTCCTTTTGCCTTCAATCTTTCCCAACATCAGGGTCTTTTCTAATCGAATTGATTCTCATTAGAAAACAAAAAATAAAAACAGCCATACCCTATAAAAATTTATGTCAATTCTCACAGCATCTAAACTAGAATGGAGGGTGATATGGGCCAAGAGGCTGAAGAAATTCTAGGCAGGGACAGCTTAACAATGAGAAAATTCTATTACGTTAACCTTTCTCTAAAACTGAGAAGAGAGATTATCTTTCCATTTTTAACTATAAAGTCTCCCTCTGTTCAGGATAAAATTGGATGGAGCAGGGCAATCCTATAATGTTACCATTAGTATCCGATGTCAATGTGATGCCAGATCCCAAGAGCAGTGTTGTTCAAACTATCCAACAGAACGGAATCTTTACCTACCTTTGATCTACAATGGAGAAATCTAATATATGGATGACCACAGGCCTCCAGCAGGTCACCAGGAAGGCGAGCAGCAAAGGTCATGTTTCAGCGGCTCACAATACCTTCTCTGTGGACAAACAATGGCCTGACCTTCCCATCAATGTCTGACCTTTCAACTCTTGACAAATGTATGTATTTTCTCAGCAATTACAACTTAAGCTACTAAAGCAGCAGTTTAATCACTTTTATCAAAGGGAATAAATTAAAACTTCCCTGGATCCCAGAACAAAAAGAGCTCAACTAGCCTTTGCAGTCAAAGAAACCTCTCTTTTTTCACTGGTGCACACAGCTTTTCTCAGAAATCCTTACTGTTTGAAAGCAAGACAGAGAGTTAGAAGGAAGGTTCAGCCCCAAATTACAGAAGTTAAAAAAATCTAAAATCTAAAAGGACAGTCGCAGAGTATCTATTAATAAGCAGATGTCTTTTTTTTTTTAACTGAGGGAAATTGTTATTCTGATTTATCTTTAACATCATTCAAGACTGAAATCTGTGAAAACTTGGAGATGACCTTTTCCAGTTTTATAACCTAGTGGTAAACCCCAGAGATTATACTTGACAGTGTTGAATTTTACAGCTATTTTGAGAAGCTAGATACAGAGATGGGCTTTCCAGGTGGCACAAGGGTAAAGAGTTCACCTGTCAATGTAGGAGATGCAAGTTCAATCCCTGGGACAGGAAGATCTCCTGGAGAAGGAAATGGCAACCCACTCCAGGTATTATTGCCTGGAGAATCCCATGGACAGAAGAGCCTGGCAGGCTACAGTCCATGGGGTCGCGAAGAGTTGGACACGACAGCATGCATACATGAAGATACAGAGATGGAATTTAAGAAATATTCAGTTTCAGTGCATCTGGGGCAAAGTAAACTGTTTAGAGTTTATCATCTCCTGTTGTCTCCTATGTACATAGGAATGGGTGTCGGGTGAAAGGTAAGTGATGTTGCTAAAATTCTGCCTCTGTTCACAGGTACCAAATAGGAACTCAGAGACAGAGTTTTGGGTGAAGTAGAAAAGAATGGTTTTATTGCTTTGCTGATCCCTGGATTGGGAAGATCCCCTGGAGAAGGAAAGGCTACCCACTCCAGTATTCTGGCCTGGAGAATTCAATCAGACACGATTGAGCGACTTTCACTTTCAGAAAAGAACGGTTTTATTGCTTTGTCAGGTAAAGGGGCCCACAGTGGGCTAATGTCCTCAAAACTGCATGTCCCCAGCTGGAGGGGTTAGTGAAGAGTCTTACAGTGTTCAGGGAGCAGGGCGTGGCCAACTCGTGGGCATTCTGATTGGTTGGTAGTGAGGTCACCAGGAGTCAGTATCATCAACCTCTAGGTTCCAACTGGACTAGAGTCTAAGTGCTTATGGTCAGCAGGAAGTTAACCTTTTCCACCTGGTGGGGGTCTTAGTATCTGCAAAACAGCTCAAAAGACATGGCTCAGGATATTATCTATAGTTCTTGAGGAAGAACTAAAGGTCCTTGACTTTGTTTAATGGCTAAAGTATGATTATTCTGTCTGATTTGACATTTTCTCGCTCCTCTGATTAAAATTTATTCTTTGCCTAAATTTTTCTACAGACAAAAGGCAGGTGGAGGACATGGGTGGTGGGGGGTTCTATTCAGGGAAGGCCTCAAGGGTCCTGCTCAGTTACAGCGAGGTGGCAGAAGTAAGAGAAAGACGATCCCATCAGCAAGTAGTTAATAAATAGCCATCACTTAATCCAGGGGGGCTGGTAATAACCCAACCATTCTATCCTCATGCTAGGCAGAATGACTCCCTCCCTCCCTGAGTACACCCTACAACCAGTTCAGCCCCCCAGGACTTCTGAGATTGCTTCAGGGTCTTCTGTCTCCTTCTCCCTAAAGACAGCACACAGCCCAGTCCAGGGTGGACCCTCTGGAATTATCTCATTAGTTCCTGTGACTTAGAATGATTTCAACAAGAGTTTACAGCAGAACCACATGACCAGCACTGGAGGATTCAGGCCCAAACATGTTTGTGAGGAAAAGCAAAAATCAGTGTACGCAAGACAACTTCCCAACAGCATCTCTTCAAGGAAAATCCCAATACATGCTTATGATCAATGATTCCTTGTCTAAAGCTGAAAGGGGCAAGGTTCTCACAGGGACCAGCTTTTCTGGAGACAGAATCTTAGTTCTCTTTAGTAGAAATATACTAAAATCCAGCTTACTGGAGAGAGAACAAGGATGACCTACATAACCAGCCTCCTGCCCAGGTGCAATTTAGGAATCAATATAAAGTAACACTTCTGTTCCAGTGTAAATGAGAAATACAATGTGTTCTTCTTGGCTCACTAAGGAGAATAGCAACTTAGAAGGCCTATTCTAGCCATCTTGAATGCTTAATTAGAAGAAGGGATAAAAGCTGAATATATACTGTTTCAGTAACCATGTATGTGTTAGCTGCTCAGTCCTGTCGGACTCTGCGACCTCATGGACTACAGCCTGACAGGCTCCTCTGTCCATGGAATTCTCCAGGCAAGAATACTGGAGTAGGTTGCTATTCCCTTCTCCGGGGGTTCTTCCTGACCCAGGGATTGAACCTGGGTCTCTTGCATTGCGGGCAGATCCTTTACCATCTGAGTCACCAGGAAAGCCCTTCCAGCAACCACAAAGTACTCGTAAATATATATGCCTTTTCTTTCATGTGAATGAGCATAATAATTGATCTCTAATTTCCTTCCACAGGGAAGGAGTTATAATCTTTAGAGTGCTATGGCATCATGGTTCTGTATTGAGGTAAAAATCAATAATGTATAATTACTCATGCTGAGTCCTGGTTCATCACTGAGACCAAAAAACCCTATAACAAAAACACACAAAAACAAACAAAAAACAGCTAGGAAGATCAGTTTTCAGTGATGGAATAAAGAACTAAGATACACTATCAACGTGCTTTCACTAATAAAACCACTGATTTCTTAAAACTTTCTTTATTCAACTGCAAAAGTGCTCTCTAAAAGAAAACAGTCTATATTAAAGACTGCTAATCTTTTTGTTACTCCTAGAAATTTTTTGGGGAAAGACAAGTAATTTCAGGCTGCTTTGATACTATCAAAGTAAATTGTTTTAATAGCAATTGGTCAGTTCAAGTTTTAACTTCAAAACAAAAATGACACATTTTGAAGGATACTAGGATGGCAACCCATGGCTGCCGTCCATGGGGTCGCACTGAGTCGGACACGACTGAAGCGACTTAGCAGCAGGAATTTTTAAGGATATTCATAAAATCTGCAGATCTGTAACAATGTTATTAATCTTGACGTTTATTACCTTATTCTTGTAATCACCCTGTGAGGGTAGGTTTAAACAGAGAACTAGGAACAGGGTCCTCTTTCCTCAGAGGGGTCGTCTTACTTCACACCAAGGTAACAAGTCACTTATACCTGCCTGAAGCAAAACGAACCTGGGGAAACTCCAGTGCTTTTGCAATTTTTTTTTTAAATTTAATTTTATTTTTTATTTTATTTTTTTTTTTCACTTTATTTTACTTTACAATACTGTATAGGTTTTGCCATACATTGACATGAATCCAGCACGGGTGTATATGTGTTCCCAAACACGAACCCCCCTCCCACCTCCCTCCCCATAACATCTCTCTGGGTCATCACCATGTACCAGCCCCAAGCATGCTGCATCCTGCATCGGACATAGACTAGTGATTCGATTCTTACATGGTAGTATACATGTTACAATGCCATTCTCCCAAGTCATCCCACCCTCACCCTCTCCCTCAGAGTCCAAAAGTCCGTTATACACATCTGTGTCTTTCTTGCTGTCTTGCATACAAGGTCGTCATTGCCATCTTTCTAAATTCCATATATATGTGTTAGTATACTGTATTGGTGTTTTTCTTTCTGGCTTACTTCACTCTGTATAATCGGCTCCAGAGCCACAGTCATCAAGACAGTATGGTACTGGCACAAAGACAGAAATATAGATCAATGGAACAAAATAGAAAGCCCAGAGATAAATCCACACACATATGGACACCTTATCTTTGACAAAGGAGGCAAGAATATACAATGGAGTAAAGACAATCTCTTTAACAAGTGGTGCTGGGAAACTGGTCAACCACTTGTAAAAGAATGAAACTAGATCACTTTCTAACACTGCACACAAAAATAAACTCAAAATGGATTCAAGATCTAAATGTAAGACCAGAAACTATAAAACTCCTAGAGGAGAATATAGGCAAAACACTCTCCGACATAAATCACAGCAGGATCCTCTATGATCCACCTCCCAGAATACTGGAAATAAAAGCAAAAATAAACAAACGGGATCTAATTAAAATTAAAAGCTTCTGTACAACGAAGGAAATTATAAGCAAAGTGAAAAGACAGCCTTCTGAATGGGAGAAAATAATAGCAAATGAAGCAACTGACAAACAACTAATCTCAAAAATATACAAGCAACTTATGCAGCTCAATTCCAGAAAAATAAACGACCCAATCCAAAAATGGGCCAAAGAACTAAATAGACATTTCTCCAAAGAAGACATACGGATGGCTAACAAACACATGAAAAGATGCTCAACATCACTCATTATCAGAGAAATGCAAATCAAAACCACAATGAGGTACCACTTCACACCAGTCAGAATGGCTGCGATCCAAAAATCTGCAAGCAATAAATGCTGAAGAGGGTGTGGAGAAAAGGGAACCCTCCTACACTGTTGGTGGGAATGCAAACTAGTACAGCCACTATGGAGAACAGTGTGGAGATTCCTTAAAAAATTGCAAATAGAACTACCTTATGACCCAGCAATCCCACTGCTGGGCATACACACCGAGGAAACCAGAATTGAAAGAGACACATGTACCCCAATGTTCATTGCAGCACTGTTTATAATAGCCAGGACATGGAAACAACCTAGATGTCCATCAGCAGATGAATGGATAAGAAAGCTGTGGTACATATACACAATGGAGTATTACTCAGCCGTTAAAAAGAATACATTTGAATCAGCTTTTGCAATTTTTAAACTTTCTCCACCTCAATGCCGCCTGTCATCAGCGCTTCAATTTTTAGACTTCTGCATTTCCTGAGTCTGGCTGCTACAACCGATCAGAGGCAAGGGTAGCCCTGGGTTCACTCCTGTGTGGCCTCCCTTCACTGTTTTGAGGCTCAGTTTCCTCATCAGACTGCAAGATATCTGGTGTGTCTGACACTGAGGAGGACCCCAGCCTGCGACACATCTTAATCTTTTGTTGGGCAGAATACAGCCCATCTTCTCTCAAATCCTGTTTGTAAACAGCATCACAGAAAATGGCCAGCTGACAAAACCAAGAATACTAGAAAGAAATGAATCAAAAAAAAAAAATTTAATGACATGTCAAAATGCATCCCTGGCAGGTTTGGGGAAAGTCAGGTACCAGACCCATCAGACCAAGGGGACAGAACAACATATAATTCAATCTTACTCTCAACTTAGACAAACAAAGCTGTAAAGCCAAAACAAACATCATTAGACTGGTTCCGAAGTTCCCGGAGTTCCAATATCGTGTGTGTTTGAGTTCAAGTCAAGCCGGCAACTGACCAAAGGGTGGTCTCTGAGCTAAGACCACGGGAAGGACCTGTGGGTTGTGCTTTGCAGTTAGAGCCATGGGCAACAGCAGACACAGGAGCCGTTCTTGCCAACTGCAGTTTCTAATGAAGAGACGTGTGGCTGTGACTCTGACCGTCAGAATCACTGTCTGCTGGCCTGGCTTCACCAGGGAGCTGAGGGGCTGCTACTTCGTTCTCCAGCCCCGGTGCTCTGCCAGCATTCCGACACAGCCAACCCTGTGTCCTGTGCTGCCAGCAAGCTGTAACACCGGAGACTCTTGGGTGACGGCTGACACGGAAGGCAGAAGTGAGGACCCACCCCAGTTCAAGTATGAGTTTTCTGTCACATTTGCCAAACTCTGCCTTAAAGGCAAGGCAGCAAAACTGACAAAGAATAAAAATCCACACAAATCCTGAAATACCGTGGTGCTCGTGCACTCAGGAAATAGTGCTGCACACCCAGCCCGCCCCACCGAGGACGGCGTCGCTTGCTTCTGCTCCTTCAGCCCTGAGACAGGAAGATGTCCTGGGCTGGACGCAGGGCTCTGCCCTGCCCCTGTGTCCTGGGTCTTCTCAGGTGGTACTAGTGGTAAAGAACCTGCCTGCCAATGCAGAAGATGTAAGAAATGCGGGTTCAGTCCCTGGGTTGGGAACATCCCCTGGAAAAGGGTATGGTAACCCACTCCAGTATTCTTGCCTGAAGGATCCCATGGACAGAGGAGCCTGGTGGGCTACAGTCCAAAGGTTTGCAAACAGTCAGACACAACTGAAGCGACTTAGCACACCTGCACGTGTTCTGGGTCAAGCTTCACTTTCCCACTTTTTCCCCTTTACTTCCAAAATGTCTAAAGCCGCTCATGGCTCAGAAGTTGTTCTTGCTAACAGTAGTTGGCAACCACGGAACGGATGCCTCCGGCCTCCAGGTACAGTGCTGTCAGCTTTTCACAAATCAGTTCCTTCAGTCGCAACCAGAGAACACCCTTTACTGTCTGACTGTCTGGATGAAAAGAGGGAGGCTCAAAGAGGTTAACAATGAAGGGACCAAGCCAGGGCCTGACTCCAGGCCTGATTCCCAAGAGTCTTCCTTCCTCTGGACACAGTGCCCCTGCATCCAGCCAAGACACAGCAGCTCGTCCCCAATCAGACCAGAACGTGGGGAAGGTCCAGGGTAGGTAAGCGGGCCTATCTGAGACTTAGAGGCCCACAGCATATCTCCATCCACCCCGCTGCCCTTCCTCCTGTTAATTCCCCCTGGCCTAATCCTTCCAATACTTGTTCCATGTCCCACTCTTGCTTTCACCTCTAGCAAGAGGTATTAAGGATGATAGTTAACACTGGTAAAAGGGATGATTCTTTTCTTTTAAATTTTATTCTATTTTTTTTTAAGTTTTTTTTTTTTTTTCACGTGGCTGCGCCGGGTTTTAGTCGCAGCATGCACGATCTTCGATCTTCGTTGCAGTGTGTGGGAATGTGGGATCTGGTTCCCTGACCATGGATGGAGCCCAGCTCACCTGCATTGGGAGCGCAGGGTCTCAGCCACTGGACTATCAGGGAAGTCCCAAAGGAGTGATTCTCACCACACATACCAGCTGTTGAGGGACTCGTGGGCAAAACCTACCCAGGTATCAGAAAGTGGCCTGGCTCTCCTCCTGCACAGTGAACTAGGACTGAGACCAATCTAACCAGGGCACTGAAATGGTAAGACAGCTGAACAATGGATTAGCTGTATTGTTAATATGGCTGGTTCCCTATACTTGGTCACAGGCCACACCCCTCAAATCCAGCCACCGACCAATCTGTCTTTGGCTGAAGATGAACTGGGTCACAGTGGATGGGCCAGACTTACACAGGAACCCCCAGTGAAGAGCAGAACTCCTGGCTGGGCAAGGGTTGTTACACAGAAAGGACTGTTTCCCCCGCTCCTGGGTGAAACACCACAACTCTCACATGCATTTAAACCACACAAAAAATTAACTCCCGTAAGCCCTCTAAATGTTTAGAAAATGACGTGATAAAAACAAATGCTTTCTAGTCTGACCAAGTTATTTTTTGACTTCTCACATTTGGTACTATTTCCCATACGAGAGTATTTTAAGTACAATAATTTTCGCTGCTACAGAATTAGAACTTGGGATAAGAATATATTTTATTTTGTCATAGAAGTTCTACCAAAATATACTTTTTTCTTAACTTAAAAATACGGCTTTGGAAGGCAAAATTCGAGTTGTTACAATTCATTACATGTTTTACAAACAACTATGAAAGGAAAGAGATCAACAGAATGGACTCAACTGTTAAATAAAAAAATGTTCATTTTAAAAGCTTGACCTTGTCCTTCAATAACTTCAGGGTGGGGTTCTTGCTGATTTTCTTGTTGAAGATGACCAGGAGTTCCTCTTCAGATTTGTGATGTTCATTCGTCACCGCATAATACTGAGCTAAAACCTTCACAAAGAAAAACAGTGGTCAAATACGTATTTGTCCGGAAAATTTACCCTCTGTGTGAGTTCTCTGGCTCCCAGCACAGCAGACAGTGACAAATGAAAGAACCCAGGTGCTGGTTACATGGGGGTGTCCTGCTTGTGGCAATTCACACAGCTGCACACGTGTGACACCAGGTAAAAAAAAAATTACAAAGAGGGAAGAAAACACTGTCCTGGAAAAATCAAAAGACAGTAACATGTCTAGAGCAGTGGTTTTCAGATTTAACGCTGACGCTGCTCCGGCTGAGACGTGGACTGGGGTGACTCCATCCCCACCCGCACCCTGAAGGGCTAAAAAGGAGAAGCTTGAACGTCACTGAGACATACACACACCTTTGTTTACAGTGTGTACACACACACAAGTTTACAGTGTTTCAGATGTAGAAAAACAGAACAAAACTATACATTTTAAAATAAAGAACTGATTCTCCCCAGCATTATATACCTGATTCACACCCTTCATACCTTTTTCCTTAGCTTCTTGATTGTTATTTCGTTGTCTGGGGACTGCTTCAGAACTGCTTTAATAGTTCCCTTCCAGTTGAATTTACCTACAATATAGAAAATAATATGTAAAATACTGTGTTTTGTGGTACTACCAAAAGGGTTAAGAAACAACAGCTGTGTGTGAGAGATCCAGTCTCCCTACACCCCAGTCAACATTTGGTAGTGGTACGACGTTTGTAGAGCAAGTTTTTGGCCTCGATGAGGCCTCATTTCTGCACCACCTGTTTGCTACACAGGAAATGAACAAGGCCAGAATGAACAGGATGCCACAGCTCTGTGTAGCAGGCACCTGACCTGTCCAATCACAGTGGCCGAGAGGCACTGACTATCGCCTACAATACTCATTCTCAGAGTGAGCAGAAAAACTAAGTGTCATTAGGTACCACCATCCTACAAATTCCTGTAGAAAGACATGAGTTATGTCTAATGAACTCAAGATTTACTAAGGATCTGCTGAGATCAAGGGGCTGTCTAAACACAGTAAGCAAAGCAAAGACTGTCAGTAGGCTACGACTCATCTAGGGAACCTTTGCTTCTGGGAAGATGAAGACGAGTATACAGAAGGTACATAGTTCTGATGAAAGAAATCAAAGATTTAAAGCAACAGACATGCCATGTTCATGGCTTGGAAGACAACACAGTAAATAAAGTGATCAATTCTCCCCAAATTGATCCAAGTCCTCTATCATCACAGCAAGACCTTTTATAGATGTAGGCAAGATTATTATAAATCTTCTAATTTTGCAAAAGAATAAAGTGAGAATAAGCCTACCCCTTTTCAAGACTTTGGATATACCTACTCTAGTCAAGAGTGTGTGGTGGACGGACGGACACACACAATGAGAGAGAACCCAGAATAGACCCACACCGATACTGGAGAAAGGCCCTTCACTGAGAGAAAAGACAGCCTTTTTAAATGGTGTGGACCAACCAGACACTGATGAGCAAAGAAATAAACCTTCAACCAAGTTTCATATCTCATAAAAATTAACTCAAAATGGATCATGGACTTGAGTGTAAAATATGCAACTATAGGACCTTTAAGAAAAAAACAGAAGAAAAAAGAAAAAAACCTCCATGGATTTAAGGCTGGCAAAGAGTTCTTAGATGACTTTAGAAGTATCATCTCTTAAAGGAAAAACTGACAAATGAGGCTTCATCAAGACCAAAAACTTGATCTACAAATGCAGCACCACCAGCAAATGCTGACTAGGGTGCAGGGAGACTGGATCTCTCACACGCTGCTGGTGGGAATCCAGCATGGTGCAGCTACTCTTGAAAAACCTGTTTCTTAAAACACCAAACATGCAAGTAATGTGCCACACAGCTGCTGCACCCGCTGAACACTTCTTCCAGAAAACACGACGCAGGAAAACCTCTACATGAGGGCTTACAGCCACTTTATTCATCAGGACCACGAACCGGAAATAACCCAGCTGTCCGTCAACAGATGACAGATAACCAAGCCGTGGGACACTCACCCCACAGACCACTGCTCACAGTGCAGAGGAATGGACTGCTGAGATGCGCAGCAACCTGGATGAATCTCCCTAGAATAAGGCTGGGTGAAAAGGGCCAGTCTCAAAAGGTTACACAGTGCGAAGTCAAAGTCGCTCAGCAGTGTCCGACTCTTTGCAACATGATGGACTATACGGTCCATGGAATTCTCCAGGCCAAAATACTGGAGTGGGTAGCCTTTCCCTTCTCCATGGGATCTTCCCAACCCAGGGATGGAACTGGGGTCTCATGCATTGCAGGCGGATTCTTTACCAACTGAGCTATCAGGGAAGCCCATTACACAGTAAATGATGCCATTTATGTCACATCCGGAAACAACACAATTCCAAAATGGAGAGGAAAACGGAGAGGTACATGGAAGTAAGGGATAGGCTGACCTCTGGGGTAGAGGGGGCGAGAGGAGAGTGGGTATGGCTATAAGAGGGCAGTGGGAGCATTCCCTTCGGGGACAGGAATGTTTGTCTAATGTCTGTCTCTTGACTGTTTAAGGTCAACACCCAGGGAAGTTTTGTCCTACAGATGTGGGCGGTCTCAGCCTCAGAGGAGGCCACAGAAGGATCCTTGAAGTCTAATTATTTCTTAAAAATGCACATGAATCTACAATTATCTCAGAACTGAAAAAAAAAACTTCACATGTACAAAATTATAAACTAAGTAATCTAACTACACTTGGGCAGTTACTGAACTTCCCGTAAATAAAATCTCAAATCCCATCTGGGTGCTCGGGCGTGTTCTTAGTGGCAGCCCTGGGGAGTGTTCCCGGTCTGAGCAGTGGGAACAGCTCTGTGGAGAAGACAGTATTTAACAGGAGCTCTGGACTTCCCAGGTGGCTCAGCTGGTAAAGAATCAGCCTGCGATGTGGGAGACCTGGGTTCAATCCCTGAGTAAGATCCCCTGGAGAAGGGACAGGCTACCCACTCCAGTATTCCTGGGTTTCACTTATGGCTCGACTGATAAAGAATTTGCCTGCAATGTGGGAGACCTGGGTTCAATCCCTGGGTTGGGAAGATCCCTTGGAGAAGGGAAAGGCTACCCACTCCAGTATTCTGGCCTGGAGAATTCCATGGACTGTAATAGTCCATGGGGTCGCAAAGAGTCAGACAAGACTGAGCAACTTATACTTTCACTTTGGAGTTTGACAAGTACACATTCTGGCTGAAAGAGATGGTGGCCGTGGGGCTCCAAGCAAGGGGACACCAGGGACAGACCCAGAGACAGAAGGAGGAGTCAAGCCTGTTCCTGTACCTTGGACCTCAGGGTACATCTATGGGAGTGATGAGAGGCAGGGACAAGAGGCAGGGACAGAAAGGGGCTTATTTAAGCTCCAAAGACAATACACGTCTCCAATTTAGACGGCTCTACATTCTATCCTTAAAGCTGGAGAGACCCTTGTGAGACTGACTAAGTGCTCACTATTACTCTGAAGTCACACCTTGGAGTATGGGTTTTGCTTCAGACTCTTTTCCCTGCATCCAGAGGGCACGACCCACCCGACGGGCCCAACCCTCCCCCTTCTCCCCCAACCTAGAGAGGGCAGAGCTGCAAAGCACAGCAGCCATACCTTTAGCAGGAGCCTCATGGTTTTCCGGTTCTCCATCCTCGGAATTTTCTGGGAGCTTAATCTTTTTCTTCTTAGAATCTGCTTCAACTAAGTCATTAGGAAGATTAAAAAAGAAAAAAAACCAGATTTCACATTTATAACAGCACCTACTATTTAATGAGAGCCCTACAGGGCCAAGGCCCTGAAAACAAAACACCCATCACCTTGCTCATGCCCCCAGGCACCCCAGCCCCGAGGTTTCTCCTCCAAAGCAGATGACAAAACGGGCAGTTGAGAGGTGGTGTCGCCTGCCCTGGACTAAGCCCAGGCTGGCCTTATGCTTTTTGCCGCAAGTGGTTTCAAACAGCAAGGTCTGACACATTTTTATCCATCCCCAACTCACCGCTCAAACATTCTTTAACAAACCCTTGGAGAGTAACTGAGCCACAAACCTTCCGAGTGCTTGCGCTTTCTTTTCCCTGGACCAGCATCTGCCTGCTCCCCGACCTCAGCGCCTCCATCCACCGCCCCATCCTGGGCGCGCACGGCCTTGCTCTTCTTCCTCTGGCTGTTCGTCCCCAAGGAGCCGTCAGCCGCCTCCTGCTCGGCCTCCTGTGCCGCTTTGCGCTTTTTAGGCTTCTGACTCTTTGTGTTCTCCTGGTGGTTTTCTAGTCTTAGTTCTTTCTTTTCTTTTTTCCTATTCTTCTGCCGTTCTGCCTTCCTTTCTCTCTTATTCTTCTTGGCCTCTGCTGGCTCTTCCGGGCTGCTGTTTGCTTTGGAGGGCGGGCCCTCGGTGTTCTCTGCACATGGCTTGGTCACTGGCTCTGGTGGCTGCTGATCTGGCCCCTTACCGACGGGTTCCTTATTATTAAGCAAAACCAAGACACACATAAATACTCATTCCAAACATATATCATTGTGTGTATCTACTGAATAAATTCCTCTAAGGAAACTATTACTTACCATTTTATAACTATGACCCTCACCCCAGCCCCATAGCTCACATGTAGTAAATACACAAAATGAGAAAAACTACCCCCAGCCCACATTCCTCTCTGCCTTTAACAGATATTTTCATTCCACTGGAAAAATGAAGGATCTGTATGTCACGGAAAAGTCAGACCTTTAATTCTGGCTCACTAGCCACCTGTTAGATAGAAGACAGGCATGTAGGTGTGGCAGAAACCACCAAATTTATGCATCTGCAGGCCTGGGTTCAAGTTCCAGCTCTATTCACTAGCCAGGTGACTCAGAGCAAGTATTTATCTGCTCCAAACCTATTTCCTCATCTATAAAAAAAACCTACCTAATACAGTTTGAAAGAAAGTGAAAGTAAAGTCGCTCAGTTGTGTCTGACTCTTTGCAACCCTGTAGACTGTAGCCTACCAGGCTCCGTCCATGGAATTTTCCAGGCAAGAATACTGGAGTGGGTTACCATTTCCTACTCTAGGGGATCTTCCCGACCCAGGGATCAAACCCAGGTCTCCCGCATTGGAGGCAGACACTTTAACCTCTGAGCCACCAGGGAAGTTTATGTACAAATAAAATGAGAAAAGCTAAGCTTGAGAAAGCAGCTGGATGTACAGGAAGAGTTTTGTAAACTCCTGAGTACTAGACAGAGGTGCCCTTATCACCATCACTGTTCAGATGGATGGCTACCGAGAGGAATGTCAGGGAGGGACACCTGGGCAGAATGTCAAGAATGGTAAGTAAGGAACCATGGAAACACGTGCTGGAATAAGACAAACTTCTTATTTACTGCACCACCTGACTCAAACCGAGTGACTTCAGCACAGCCAGCCCCACTGCCTGCTACACTCTCACTATAAATATGGTGTGGCCTCCATGCCTGCCCCTTCCCAAGAGAGTACATAGAGCAATTCACTGAACTGCTCCGTGAGCCCTGATGCGTCTGCAGCTCCGGGGCCGCTGCAGGTGTCCTGCAAACCCCGGGACTCACGGTCAAGCTCCATCTCCTAAGTAACTGGCCAGGTGGCAGTCCTCCTCCTTTCAGAGGCGAGGTCACAAGGGGACCAAATGGAGGAGGACTGGCTTTCACTCCTGTACAAGCACTCTGCTGAGTTCACGAAGTCTGTAAGACCCAGTCGTAGGCTCAAAGAGTAGTATTTAGGGTATTGAGACTAAACTAAACAACTGGAGTTTTTTCAGTAAGAATTCAGAGATCAAATCATCCAGGCACATGCGGGGGAGGCAGGCGATGAGTTCAGAAAGGACTCAGGAGGAAGGGGGACCAGGACACCTCGCCCTGTCCTACAAGTTCCATCCTATGGTACAGTGTGTTGTGAGCATCAACCCACCAGGGTCTGAGCACCGCAGCCCCAGGCCTGCCCCCTTCAGCCCAGTCTCCGGCTGCTGCCCCGCCTCCACTTCCTAACCAAGTCCTCCCCCTGCATGCACCCCAGCTTCTGGGAGAGAGGGGAGACAGGAGGGAAGGAAGGAAGGAGGGAGGGAGACACACACTCACCCACCCAGCAGCCCCTCAATCAATGAGTGAACAAACTCACTCCCCATCAGCTTCCTACTCCGTTCCAGACTCTCCTCCAACGTGGTCTCCTCAGACACGATTTCACTGCCTCTGTCTTGACAGCGAGACGCTCCCCTCCTTCCCTCTCTGCCCTGTCCTCTGCCTCCCATTTCTTCCTGGCCTGTGTCACCACCCGACATCACAGCTTCAGCTCTTAGAGCAGGTGTCGGTCTCTCCTGCCAGCATACAGCTCTGGAGGGAGGGACCCAGGTCCAAGGAAGGCTGGGTCCACAGTGACCAGGAGCGCTGTGCACTGGGGCAGTGAGTGTTTCACCTGAGAAGGATACAAAGCCTCCAGCCCAGCACCCCCAGAGCCTTGGCACCATCTCCACCTCCGACTCCAGGCACATGCCGGGACGTTCACTGCCCAAAAGCAACAATAAGCTACATTTTGCAGAGCTCAGAGTTTACCACGAGCTGCTTACTGGTTATCTTATTTAATTCTTTTATATTCACAGCTTCAAAAATGAAATTGGAGAACTCTATTTTTTGGACTCTGGAGTTAAGCTAAATAACCACAAACTTTTATGACTGTTAATTAAAATAATGGAAGTGATAATGAAAGTCACTCAGTCGTGTCTGACCCTTTGCAACCCCATGGACTATACAGTCTGTAGAATTCTCCAGGCCTTTCCCTTCTCCAGGGGATCTTCCCAATCCAGGGATCGAAACCAGGTCTCCTGCATTGCAGACGGATTCTTTACCAGCTGAGCCACAAGGGAAGTCCCAAATAATGGAAATAACCTTTAAAAAAACAGGTGCCACACAAGTGCCAATTGAATGATTGGTTATAAGGTTTCAAGGGCCAATTTGTGTGTTTAGAGACAAATGCTAGATGCATGCCAAGAGAAAGTTTCATTTTTTATCCCAATTTGTGGTCAAAACCATTCTCTCTGCATAAAGCACATCAACTGCTGACAGCTGTGAGGAGAATAAAAGACCAGTTGGACCCCACTGTTGTTCTGAAACACTAATAATGTCTTCAGATGGGATATAAGCCCCAAGTAGGGGCAAAGTACAACTGAGTTAACGAGAAAAAATGTTGAATTACGGAAGCAAGGACATGCCTACAAGGTGTCACACTACAACTTTCTGCAGGTGTATTCCACATCTGGGGCCTCGTGGATCAAAACATCTTCTCGGAAGGTGGTCTACTGATGTGCTCCAAGCAACCCCTCTGGCCACCGGAAGGAAGAAAACCAGCACCGACCAAGCGCCCACGCCCTGCTGGGCACGAGCTGGGAGGCTTGTACTCCCTCATCTGCTTTAGTACTAGGACACGTCCCCTCACCCCACACCTACCAGAATACCTGGTCACCCTCTCTCGTCCTCACCCTGTTTATTTTTCCCTCCTGCCACTATCACCCTCCTGAGATGTTTTTCTGTTTTTTGTTCAGGGCCTGACACGTATTGGGCACAGTAAGTACTGGGTCTTTTCTGTTGTTGCTTAGTCGCTAAGTCACGTCCAACTCTTTTGTGACGCCATGGACTGTGTTAGCCCACCAGGCTCCTCTGTCCATGGGATTTCCCAGGCAATAATACTGGCGTGGATTGCCATGCCCTCCTCCAGGGGATCTTCCCGACCCAGGGATCAAACACAGGTCTCCCGCACCGCAGGCCGATTCTTTCCACTGAGCCATCTGGGAAGCCCCTACTTAGTCTAACGATCCACCTCTATTTAAGACAAGGAAACGAAGGCTCAGAGAGGTTAAATAAAATGTCCGAGAGCAAACGCCTGGCGAACAGCAAAGCAAGGATTCAAATTGGGTCTGTCAGAAACCCAAAGCACCTGTTCTTTTCCAATCATCCCACTACTTGGTGTCTAAGCCGATCAAGTCTAGTCAGCTGGTATTGCTATCAAACATCGGGATTGTTTGATATTGTTATCAAACATAGGGATTAAACACCTTTCTCTGCACACTAAGGAAATCTCTGCAGTGCACTCAGTGTACTCCTTCCCATTAATGAAGGCACAAAGAGGCTTTCTGAAAAAGAAGGCTGTCTTGACCTCCAAAAATAAGACATTCCCGTTTCATTTTTACTAACCACTTTTGCCACACTGCAAGTCTAGAGTGAGATCAGACTTACATTGCTGGAAGCTTCGGAAAAGATATTCCACACCTGCTCCAGGATAGATTCATTATGAACTTTTAAACTGTTCTTCATCCAATTCTGAATGGGTGAAAAAGAAAAAAGAAAAAAAACCCACTTATCCCATATGCTGACAGGTACACAGAAGCTGTCACTGAAGTGCCCATATCCCCTCCATTCAGGGAAGTCCAGTCAAATACATACCTGAAATTTTGCCCTTTTCCTGGGAACGTTGTCAAAACCACTAATTTGCTCTAACAGTTCCCTCACTTTGGGGCTGACATTGGGTCTTTTTATTAATTCATGAATTTTCTACAGAAAAGGAAGATAAAAGCAATAAACAATCGACAGATGAGTTTCATGAAAGCCAAACTACTGGGTTCACACCTCAAGTCCAGATTCTGGGTTAACGCCTATGTTTACAGATTCAACAGAGTGCTCAAAGTCCAGAGCAATTTATTGTTGCCGTTCAATTGCTAAGTCATGTCTGACTTTTTGCAACCCCATGGACTACAGCCCGCCAGGCTTTCCTCTCCTTCACTATCTCCCCAAGACTAGGGCAAGAAATAAAAGGCATCCACACTGGAAAGAAAGTAGTAAAATGATCTCTGTTCCCAGATAACATGGTCTTCTTACAGGTCAAAAACCCAAAAGATTGCACAGAAAGAATCTTTAGGACTAATTAAGTTCAGCAGTTGCAGTATACAAAAATCAACACTCAGAAATCAAGCTGCATTTCCCTACATTAAAAAAGAACAAATTGGAGAGGAAATTAATAAACAATTCAACTTATATTACTATCAAAAAGAATAAAATACTTAGGGATAAACTTAACTAACCGACGAGGTAAACTACATATATACTGACAACTAAAAAACACTGCTGAGAAAAATTAAAGAAGATACAAGGAAACGGAAAGACATCCCATGTCTAAGAACTGAAGACAATATTAAGATGTCAATACTACTTAGAGAGAGCTACAGGTTCAGATGTAACCTCTATCAAAAGATGAAACAGTTCTGGAGATGGATGATGGTGATGGTCGTACAACCCTGTGAATGTACTTGGTTGCATAAGATGCATTAATTCTTGGCTATCTAGGTTTCCCAAGAAAGCAGGTGACAGATGAAGCTCCTTGGTGAATCAGGAAGACCTTACCTGAATCCAAGCCTGCTGTTTAATATCGCCTTTGTGGGTTTTGCCTTCATATCCTTTGCCACCATACTTCTGATCTTCGCTTATGCATTTCACATGGTTTTTATAGTCATCACCCCTTAAAGTGAGAGAGTTCCACCGTTACAATGATCCCCAAATCGGAGTCTCTGTGCAAAGCTAGCATGCAGTGCACACCTACCTTCCCATCTGTGCTCTGCACGGCCACCCCATCCCTTTCACTTACTACGCTGATAACCTCCTCATCACGTCACATTTTCCTTCCTCCCAACTGTTCAAATCCCATCACCAAACTTTCCACCCATTTTTATATACAAATGTCTTAAAATCATATTGATAGGCACTATTTTTTTTAAGTCATAAGCAAATAAATTAAATAAATAAATAAAGTCATAAATAAAAAAGAATTCTCTGCAACAGGAGGGCTTTATCTTAAGTTACAAAGCCTGTAGGGTTTCCTGGTAATATATAGCGAACAATCAATAATCAGCTATAGACTAAGTTAAAAGGTGGTATAAAATGGTAGTATCAGGTCATGAGAAAGTTCTGGATCTTGGGAGTCTTGGAAAAAAAGTACACTCGATTTTGTCTTATATGATCCTTTGAAGCTCTACAGGGTCCTTGGGGAAACATTGGGAAGAGGTCAGGGGCAAAGTCCCTTAATGAGTAACAGCCCAATTTTCACCTGTTTCTGTATATCCTTCCTCCTAGGATTAGGTATGAACAAAGACTTTATCCGTTTCCGAACTTTTTTTTTTTAACCACTGCTTTAGAATGAAATTAAAAGGGACTGTTTGCAAATATCCCTCAAATGCTACAGAGGCCAGTAGGGCCCATGTGCCAAAAGCTGAACCCTCTGAAGCTGAAGGCAATCAGTGCAGGAATGAGATTAGCCAACTGCAGACAACCCTCCCTGAGAAACACTGGATGGGCAGGACCCACCCTGCCCCCTCCCCTCAGTCCTCACCTCTCCAGAGACCCCTTCACTGGAAGCACCTGCCACACTCGGGGCCAGGAGCTTCACTCCCTCCATCACCTCTGATTTTCTGGGGGAGGACCAGGTCTCTTCTCCCAGGCATCTCCACTGTGAATGAATAACTTCATTTTCTGGTCTGTAAATCCATCGCTTCCCTGTGATCAGCACACCACACCCAGAAACCCTGCTCGGCATGGTCACCTCCCTGGCTCCGGTAACGGTGCCAAGGACAGGTCAGCAAGTGCCACGGACTCATCAGATTATGACCAAACCCGCAACTCCCTTCTGAGTCTTCTCTTTGCATCACCTTTAAAGAGCAAATGGTCCTGGCAGGCTCTACATTTTTTTCTTAATTTTCTTTCCTCAAATTTGCCTCTTGCTCTTTTTTTTTTAATGCTTTGTGGAACCAACGATCCCATCACTGGTTTGGACATTTCGTACAGATCCACATGGACTTACCAGAAGTCTTTGCCGCAGTCGATGCAGGAAAGACATTCGCAGTTTCGGCAAAGAGCCACGTGCTTTTCCACTTGTACCTTCTTCACTGATTCACCACATGCATTGCATGTAAAAAATACCATTTTTAGCTAAATGATTAAATAGGTTTGTTTTTTTTTTTACCCAAGATGGGTTTTAAGCCCTGTCCTAAAAAAAAATTAAAAAGGAAAAAAGATAATTATCATTGTAACGTGAAACTTCTTTTCCAAATATATGACTCAGACAGCTAACTCTTCACATGAAAATAACACAACAGAATCAAAGCTGATTCGTAATCTACATTAACCTTTACCATCACCTAAGTAAAACTATTCAACAATATTAACACAGCTAAAACTGGTTGAGTGTGTGCTCACCACGCGCTGGGCTTTATTCTAAAAGCTTTAGGTGTATGGACTTCATTAACCCTCACAGCAACCCTATGAGGGAAGGACTATCATTGTTCACAATTTACACTTGGTATCGGGACTCAGACTAAGGAAACTGTCCCAAGTCACGCAGTAGCAGAACCAGGATTTAAACTTGGCAGGTTGGCTCTAGAGATGAAGTTTGGGGACGTCATGTGCAATATCCTACTTTTCCGAAAACTTTAAGTGCACACATGCAGTCTCTTTCTCTCTACTGCCTCTAGGTGAGCACTTAAAAGTACTCCAAGTCCCCAAATACAATAAGAACACAGCCAAAGGGGAATCACGGAAAGTTTAGAGAGTGGAGAAGAGGCCTGAAAATCATTACTATAAGCACAAACAGCACTCATACAGGCATAACCATGTATCCACAGGTGTTAAAAATGCAGATGTGCACCTCAGTTTCAGTGGATGAGAGCAGGCGTGGTCCCCTGTTGGATCAATCAGAAACCACGGAGCCCTTCCAGGTGTCCCAATGCTGGGTGCGCAACTACTGGAGTGGGCTCCCAAACCCAGGCATCTGGAGCACTGCCCCATGATTCAGTGGGTCCACACCTACACATAACTACTGTTTAAAAAGTTCATGGAGGTGCTACTGCCCTCAACAAAACACAAATTCATTTACAAGTGTGCCAGAAATCACTGTAACTTTCGAAGATTCAGTTCAGTTGCTCAGTCGTGTCCGACTCTTTGCAACCACACGGACTGCAGCACACCAGGCTTCCCTGTCCATCACCAACTCCTAGAGCTTGCTCAAACTCATGTCCATCGAGTAGGTGATACCATCTAATCATCTCATTCTCTGTCACCCCCTTCTGCTCCCGCCTTCAATCTTTCCCAGCATCAAGGTCTTTTTCTATAAGTCAGTTCTTCGCATCAGGTGGCCAAAGGATTGGAGCTTCAGCATCAATCCTTCCAATGAATATTCAGGAGTGATTTCCTTTAGGATTGACTGGTTTGATCTCCCTGCAGTCCAAGAGACTCTCAAGAGTCTTCTTCAACACCACAGTTCAAAAGCATCAGTTCTTCAGCACTCAGCTTTCTTTACAGTCCAACTCTCACATCCATATATGATGACTGGAAAAACCATAGCTTTGACTGGAAGGACCTTTGTTAGCAAAGTAATGTCTCTGCTTTTTAATATGCTGTCTAGGTTGGTTATAGCTTTTCTTTCAAAGAGCAAGCATCTTTTAATTTCATGGCTGCAGTCACCATCGGCAGAGATTTTGGAGCCAAGAAAAAAGTCTGTCACTGTTTCCACTATTTTCCCATCTATTTGCCATGAAGTGATGGGATTCAATGCCATGATCTTAGTTATTTGAATGTTGAGCTTTAAGCCAGCCTTTTCACTTTCCTGTTTCACCTTCATCAAGAGGCTCTTCAGTTCCTCTTCAGTTTCTGCCTTAAGGATGGTGTCAGCTGCATATCTGAGATTATTGATATTTCTCCCAGCAATCTTGATTCCAGCTTGTGCTTCATCCAGTGCACCATTTTGCATGATGTACTCTGCATATAAGTTAAATAAGCAGGGTGACAATATACAGCCTCATCATATAACCTTCCCAATTTAGAACCAGTCCATTGTTCCATGTCTGGTTCTAACTGTTGCTTCTTGACCTGCATATAGGTTTCTCAAGAGGCAGGTTAGGTGGTCTGGTACTCCCATCTCTTTAAGAATTTTCCAGTTTGATGTGATCCACACATTCAAAGACTTGGCATAGTCAATAAAGCAGAAGTAGATGTTTTTCTGGAACTCTCTTGCTTTTTCAATGATCCAAAGGATGTGGGCAATTTGATCTCTGGTTCCTCTGCCTTTTCTAAATCCAGCTGGAACATTTGGAAGTTCTCAGTTCACATATTGTCAAAGATGTGTTTGGAGAATTTTGCGCATTGCTTTACTGGCGTGTGAGATGAGTAGAATTGTGCAGTAGCTTGAGCATTCTTTGGCATTGCCTTTCTTTGGGATTGGAATAAAAACTGACTTTTCCCAGTCCCGTAGCCACTGCTGAGTTTTCCAAATTTGCTGGCAATTGAGTACAGCACTTTCATAGCATCATCTTTTAGCATTTGAAATAGCTCAGCTGGAATTCCATCACCTCCATTAGCTTTGTTCTTAGTGATGCTTCCTAAGGCCCACTTGACTTCGCATTCCAGGATGTCTGGTTCTAGGTGAGTGATCACACCATAGTGGCTATCTGGGTCATTAAGACCTTGATATTTTTAATCACTAGATTGTCATTTTACATTATAAATAACTTTCAGAGCAAAAATACTGAGAACAAATGTTTAACCCAGCATGTTCTTTCTCATCACGAAGGTAAGGGTCAAGTACACTGTTCAGGTTAAGACTTCATCTGAGACTCCTCTGGCACAAATGAGAGACTACTCCTGGTTCATGGAAAATTCTCATGCACGAGATCACCATCTCTCCTGTACTCCCACCTTCTGAGTCACCGCTAGAGAGGACAAACCTAAGAAAGGAGCAGGGCTATTCCCCTCCATTCAGCCTCAAATGAAAATGTACATCCTGGCTGCAACTCCAGGGTTTACAGAGGCTCAGCTGGTCTCTCTTGGAGGTTCTCTTGCCCTGCAGTTTGATTAATGTGCTTATAAAACGTGGGCCCCTGACCCAGAGACCCCCTTCTTCAGCCCTCCATCAGGGTTACATGGGGTCAGTTACAGCCGAACAGCAAATCCAAAGGAAAGAAAGCCTGACTGTTCTGGGATGTGCACCAACCAAGAGCATCTTCTCACCTGGTTACGGTGAAAGACGTATGAAACAGTCACAGGTCCGGGGGAGCTGGTCTCACGTGGACTGTGACCCACTCCCCCAAAGCCAGCATTCTGCTCTCAGCAAAAGGATGACCAGGTTGCTGGCAGGCAACAAAAGCAGCCGGGCTTCCCCAGTGGCTCAATGGTAAAGAATCCGCCTGCAAAGCAGCTTCGGTCCCTGGGTCAGGAAGATGCCCTGAAGAAGGAAATGGCTAACCCACTCCAGTATTCTTACCTGGAGAATTCCATGGACAGAGAAGCCTGTCGGGGTACAGTCCATGGAGTTGCAAAAGAGTTGGCAGACTACTGAACACGCATGCATACAAGGGCATTTTGGTCTCAAAACGAGAGTAAACCATAGTCAGCGAGAGATGGACTGCCCCCTTACACACAGGGGGAAGCAGCTGGGACAAACTCAATTACCTGCTGACAATGTTGAAAGTACTTTCACAGTGAGATTCGACCATGAAAAGAATAACCCCCTCAAACTGCAGCTACGGCCTACAGCTTTCCAACCTTTATTTTTGAGGTCTATTCCGTATCTTGTTTGAGGCAGAGAGGGGAGGGGAGGAAGGCTTTGCCAAACTTTGAGATCCAGTTGAGAGATGCAGCCTGTCATGGAAGGTCAGTAATTAAAAGTCCTGAGAAGGACGGCTGGAGACAAAATTTCCCTACTGAATGAAGCCAGTGATGTGGACAAAAAATGGTGCTCAGCATATTTGTGCAAAACATGTCTTCTCTCTAGTGATTAGACACACACAGCATAAACATCAGTTCAGGAAAGAATTAGATTTGGGTCACATGTAGATTGGAAAGATACCTCTCCAATCGTTTTCATTTGGTCTTTTGTGGCATATGTTCACATTCAGAAATCTGTTGGGATTTTTTTCAAAGATAGAATGGGTAGCTTGCACAGTAAGCTGGAACTCATACTCCTAGGGCCTTCCTCTGGAGTTCTAGAGCCACAGCTGCATACTGAGCCTTGATCTACACCGGGCAGTGTGGCTGCCTGCTTGCTAAGGAGATAAGCTCTGAAAGGAGCTTACCCGTCCCTCTTCACCCAGCCCTCCAGGGAAGTATCTTTCTTTTGCACATAAACACTGATATGTGTGTCTGCGGTGGGAGGAAGGGGCTACAAACAACGGTAAGATCAAAACCATCCAAACTGCACAGCAGACTCAAGTGTGGCAAATCCTAGTGCAGGTTTGACAATTTCAGAAGTGGACATCTTACAAACTTACAAAAAGACACACCTGTGAAAATGCAGCCCCTCCAAATGAAAACAGCAAGCACCTCCTACACACAAAAGACAACTCATTCAAACTTCACAGGACTCAATAAATGTGAAAGAAATTTAAACAGTCACATTTTCAAATGATGTTTTGGTAAATTTGTAACATTTGGACTTCACAAGTTAGAAAAGCTAAAACCATGTTCCATTAAGACTTTCATGACACCTATATACCCGGCTAAGGGCCCTGTTAAGTCATGACTGTTCATTTAAAAATATTACAACCGTAAGTCTTTTATTCTTAAGCTAGGCCACACTGGACAAGGAGACCACCCATGTCACAGCAGAGGATGATGGGTATTGAACACCAGTGCTGACCTGATGGGTAGCAGACAGCATCCCTAGCAGCTGGGAACGAGTGAAGCAATTCAGGGACCTCAGTCTCCTCTTATCAACCTGGTGGCCACCTTCCGTTGACCTGGGCCTGGACTCAGGGCCAGAGGATCTGAGCTGGAATCTGCATCTGCCAATTAAAAACTAAATGACCTGATACCTAAGCTTCTCAGGATCTGTTTATCTATAAAATGGGTCTAATACCATACAGTATTGTGTGGAAAATTAAAGATACCAGATTTGAAAGACAAATCCTTACTTAATGGTAAAATTTCTTGTGGTCTATTTACTTGCAAATCAGTGATATTTCTCCCAGTCCCCTCCAAACACTGCTTCTTTAAATATGACCCTCAATCTACCCATCTTATCTTCATAAACTCACCCGTCTCTGCTGACTCCCCATCCCCTGGGTGCCTAAACTTCCATCCTGTTCCCTGATAACATGAACTCAAATTGGTTCTGGGATTGTGAAGTGAACGTGTAAATCGCTCAGTCGTGTCTGACTCTGCGATCCCATAGGCAGTAGCCCGCCAAGCTCCTCTGTCTGTGGAATTCTCCAGGCCAGAAGACTGGAGTGGGTTGTCATTCCCTTCTCCAGGGGATCTTCCTGACCAAGGAATCCAACCCGGGTCTTCTGCATTACAGGCAAATTCTTTCCCATCTGAGTCACCAGGGAAGCTTGTATTTGCAGTGATTTATTTATTTATTTTTTCAGTTCAGTTCAGTTGCTCAGTCGTGTCCGACTCTTTGCGACCCCATGAATCACAGCAAGCCAGGCCTCCCTGTTCATCACCAACTCCCGGAGTTCACTCAGACTCACATCCATTGAGTCCGTGATACCATCCAGCCATCTCATCCTCTGTCGTTCCCTTCTCCTCCTGCCCCCAATCCCTCCCAGCATTAGAGTCTTTTCCAATGAGTCAACTCTTTGCATGAGGTGGCCAAAGTACTGGACTTTTAGCTTTAGCATCATTCCTTCCAAAGAAATCCCAGGGCTGATCTCCTTGCAGTCCAAGGGACTCTCAAGAGCCTTCTCCAACACCACAGTTCAAAAGCATCAATTCTTCGGCGCTCAGCCTTCTTCACAGTCCAACTCTCACATCCGTACATAACCACAGGAAAAACCATAGCCTTGACTAGATGGACCTTAGTCAGCAAAGTAATGTCTCTGCTTTTGAATATGCTATCTAGGTTGGTCATAACTTTTCTTCCAAGGAGTAAGCAGTTTTTAATTTCATGGCTGCAATCACCATCTGCAGTGATCTTGGAGCCCCAAAAAATTAAGTCTGACACTGTTTCCACTGTTTCCCCATCTATTTCCCATGAAGTGATGGGACCAGATGCCATGATCTTTGTTTTCCAAATGTTGAGCTTTAAGCCAACTTTTTCACTCTCCTCTTTCACTTTCATCAAGAGGCGTTTTAGTTCCTCTTCACTTTCTGCCATAAGGGTGGTGTCATCTGCCTATCTGAGGTTATTGATATTTCTCCCGGCAATCTTGATTCCAGCTTGTGCTTCTTCCAGCCCAGCATTTCTCATGATGTACTCTGCATATAAGTTAAATAAGCAGGGTGACAATATACAGCCTTGACGTACTCCTTTCCCTGTTTGGAACCAGTCTGTTGTTCCATGTCCAGTTCTAACTGTTGCTTCCTGACCTGCATACAGATTTCTCAAGAAGCAGGTCAGGTGGTCTGGTATTCCCATCTCTTTCAGAATTTTCCACAGTTTATTGTGATCCACACAGTCAAAGGCTTTGGCATAGTCAATAAAGCAGAAATAGATGTTTTTCTGGAGCTCTCTTGCTTTTTCCATGATCCAGCGGATGTTGGCAATTTTTTAACCTTCCTCTTTACACATTTTTGTATTGTCTTACTATTCTTAAAAAACAATTCCTTCACAAACATACACACACAGACCTAAATCCCACTGACACCATCACCACCAAAACTGCCCACTTTAAGGGCCAAGCTGTCAACAGCCTCCAGTGAGCCCTGAGACCTGAAGCAAGTCATTGACCCCTAGGGACTTAAGTTCTCCAGGCTGTGAAACAATCCATCAGGCCAACTAGGCTAGCCCCGACCTCCTCCCAAGAGGAAAACTCCAAGAAACCAGGGGCATGGTGAAAGGGACACACTTTACACTGTACACCATGACGCCGAAGCTCCTGACTGTAGGGTATATAGTCAGGCAGGATCTCTTCCTTGCTCTGCAAAGACTCTCAAGGAAGGCACATCCATCTCCACTTGACAGATGAGCCAAGGCTCACAGAAGCTGAGCGGTGTCTCTCGAACCCCAAGTTCCAGTCTCACACCCTCCCCACATACTACATCAACAGCAGTGGTTTAAACAGCATCTATTCACTGGTGTAATAACTACCTGTGGAAGCCGACACGTCAGGCACTACGTTAGGCACTGGGGGGACTGGAGGTGCTGTGTGTATAAGTCCCAGGTAGGCACTCTGCAAGAACAGTAGGCTTGCAAGCATCAAACCCCACCTCGCGCCTCTAACCTCTCCACAAAGGCAGGGGCTGCAGCAAATCCGGACATTGACGGATCATCTACTATGTGCCAAGCCCTGGCTCCTGTAATACTCACAAGAATCCTCTGAGTTCGGTAGGTTCTATTATTATCCTCTTTTGACAGACCAGGCACAAAGGGGTTCAGTAACTGTCAGCAAGCTACACGTGCAGTTGGTGGCAAACCTGGATTCACAACGCAGCTACTCCCGGCCCTAAAGCCCCGCGCTCTCAACCACTATGCCCTAAGGGCCTCCTCCTTAGGGATCGAGCTCCCCAAGACTCAAAGAAGGCAAGCGCCTCGATCCCAACATGCAGCAAGCCTGCACAACGCAGTCCAGTGGGGGAACCAACCAACCATCCCGGCTGGATCCCCCTCTGCGGGGTTCCCGGCACCGACTTTTCCATTTTAAAATCCGGAGGAACTGGTCATTCTAACTCCAGGACTTCTTCCATTTCCCCCAGAGCACGAATGAAACTTGAATGCACTTCTTTCTTCCATGCGTTTAAGCCAAAGGAAAGACTCTCTAACGGTGGAAACGCAGGCAACGGCCACAGTGCGCCCACCCTACCCCATTCCACCCCCCGCCCCAGAGCCTGAGCTCCAGCCTCCCAGGTAGGACCTCTGAGCCACCGCCCCTCACCTCTCAGCCAGCGCCCGCCAACGGTTTCAACCCGCCCGGAGAGGAGCACGTGGAATCGCGGCTTCCCGCAAGGCTCAATAACCTGCACCTCCCTCCAGGGCTTCCGCGCGCAGAATTCGCTTCGGAGGCGCCCGGCGACCACACCTCCTGGCGGAAGTGAGGCAACCGGAAGTCAGAGGGCGGGTGCCGCCGGCCCAATGCTGTCGGAGGGGCGGTGTTGTCGCGATGCTTCCGCTGCCGGCTGAGTCCGGCCAGGAGCGCTGAAGGCGGCGGTGGCGGCTGCGGGTGAAGAAGAGGCGACGGGGCGGGAAGCGGTCTCTGAGGGTAAGGTGGGGATTGCCGGACTGGTAGGCCGGCCTCGCGAGAGCGTGCGGGCCTAAGGGCGATGGAAACGGCCCGGAACCCCGGGCTGGGCGCCCGAAGGGCCGGGCCGGGCAGGTCAGGGCAGGGACCGGCCGCCGCCCCGCGCATCCCTCTGCCACCGTGAGGGGCCGTGGAGCTGCTGCTGGGTCGGGCGTGTCTGCCCGTGGCCGTGAGGTGCTTCTGCTAGGAGACGCGACGACCAGGCCGGGCTCCGGAGCGCGTCCTTCACGGCGTGTGCAGCACCTTCGGCCTGGACGCCGCACCCGCTTTCCCCTCCCGGCCGCCCGGGGCACCGCCCGCTGGAAGCCGCGGGTCCCCTCTCCTCGCCCCGGCTCCCTCCATCGCCGTGTAAAGTTGAGAGAGTTAGCGCTGAAGACCCCAGAGCTCCTAAAGCCCAGCCCAGTCCCGTGGCCGTGCGACCTCTCCGTGCCTCGGATCCGCGTCTGTAAAGGCGTGTTACACTGCCGTGCTTAACTCGATAAGATTATTGTAGGATTTCCTGCAGAGCACTCAGTAGAGTGCTTATCTGCTCTTCTCAACCCTTAAGGAGCTTCCCTGGTAGCTCAGTTGGTCGAGAATCCGCCTGCAGTGCAGGAGACCCAGGTTCAATTCCTGGGATCGGGAAGATCCGCTGGAGAAAGGGATAGGCTACCGCACTCCAGTATTCTCGGGCTTCCCTGGTGACTCAGCTGGTGAAGAAGCCGCCTGCAACCTTCACTTGGGTAGACCTGGGTTCGATCCCTGGATTGGGAAGATCCCCTGGAGAAGGGAAAGGCTGTCCACTCCAGTATTCTGGCCTGGGAAATTCCATGGACTCTACAGTCCATGGGGTCGCGAAGAGTCAGACGCGACTGGGCAACTTTCACTTTCACTTTGGGGCTTCCCTGGTGGCTCAGATGGTAAAGAGTCTGCCCGCAATGCTAAGGAGTTGGCCAGAAATGTGGGAGCCCCGACTTCAGCTTCTATAGCTCAGTTAGTAAAGAATCCACCTGCAGTGCAGGAGACCCCCGTTGGATTCTTGGGTCGGGAAGATCCGCTGGAGAAGAGAAAGGCTACCCATTCCAGTATTTTTGGGCTTCCTGGTGGCTCAGCTGGTAAGAATCCGCCTGCAATGCGGGAGACCTGGGTTCGATCCCTGGGTCGAGAAGATCCTCTGGAGAAGGGATAGGCTGCCCACTCCAGTATTCTGGCCTGGAGAGAATTCCATGGACTGTATAGTTAATGGGGTCTCAAAGAGTCGGACCCAAATGAGCAACTCTCACTTCAACCCTTAAGACAGGTCCCGCACATAGCAGTGGTGGTCACTGTGGGGCTTCACTGAGCAAATGATGGTTGAACCTGGTGTGAACAGAGAACTGTGAGAAGCTAAATTAGGACTAGGGTGTGGGTGTGGGGGTAATAAAGAGGGTTTCCCTCTGGAGGTGAGCAGTGTCAGGAATGGAATAGAGGGTGTATGGAAGGGCTCCAGTAGCAAAATACCATAGCCTGGAGGGCCTGAACAACAGACATATATTTTCCTCACAGTCCTGGGAGCTGGAAGTCCAAGATCAAGGTGTCAGCAGGTTTGTTTGCTCCCGAGGCTGCTCTTCTTGGCTCCCAGCCGCACATCTTCTGGCCATGCCTTCTGGTGATCTTGCCTCTGTGCACAGCATCCCTGGTGTATATGTCCAGCTTTCCTGTTTTTCTATAAGAACAGCAGTCAGACTGGATTAGGATCTACCCTAACTTTCCCATTTTAACTTAATTACCTCCTAAGGCCCAATCTCCAAATACAGTCTTCAACATATGGATTTGGAGGGAAACACAATTCAGCCCACAAAAGAAGGAATTTACTGGATGGACAGAGAGGGAAATATTCTCCAACAGAAGTGACAGGTTGCCCGGGTTTAAAAGCTGGATACTCGAGGTGGGTTTGTGTGCAGAGCACATGTGTGAGTCTCTTCCTTGTTTGTGCTCTTCTGCACTTTTTTGTTTGTTTGCTCCCCGTGAAAACTCAGGGTGAATTCTCTTTGCTCTTTCTCTGGCAAACTTAACCTTCAGGTTTCAGCATAGATGTCTTTCCTCCAGAAGGTTTTCTTCTGACCCTCATCCCCCAAATTAATTTGTACCTTCCCCATTTAATATCGCCAATACAGCCCTATTTTTGTTTCTTTCACTAAACTGACTCTTTGTGAAAGCATAGGATGACTATATCTGAGTTGTTTACCACCTCATCTCAGTGCCTGGTGTATAGTGGGCACTCTGTGAAGTTATGTGAGTGACTCAAACTGAGACGCAGCCTGTGGAGGGCAGGGAGCATTCCATCCTGAGTTTATCAACTTTGCATCCTCACCACAATATCTTGCCATGTACTAGGCACACAACCGGAGAAGGCAATGGCACCCCACTCCAGTACTCTTGCCTGGAAAATCCCATGGACGGAGGAGCCTGGTAGGCTGCAGTCCATGCGGTCGCTAGAGTCGGACATGACTGAGCGACTTCACTTTCACTTTTCACTTTCATGCATTGGAGAAGGAAATGGCAACCCACTCCAGTGTTCTTGCCTGGAGAATCCAGGGATGGGGGAGCTTGGTGGGCTGCTGTCTATGGGGTCACACAGAGTTGGACATGACTGAAGTGACTTAGCAGCAGCAGGCACACAACATCATCTTAACTCAGATGGTCTCCATAGCATCATAGAGTCATTGTAGCGCTAAGACAGGAACCTGGGCTTATGTGCACGTAGCCAGTGTTTTTGTCATTAGGATTGGGTTAGGGGGCTGGGGACCAAGCCATTTAAGAAGCTTGATGGCCAGAGAGGAAGGGAGGACCACTCTAGGCAAGTGTGTGTGTGGACCTCGGACACCTGGAGAAGTCATCTGTCAGTGGCCCCACTGAACAGACTGCCCACATTCTTTCCTATGGTGTTTGGTCATGGAACCTAAGGGCCTTTGCTCTAGGAGCTGTCGCTACAGGATAAAATTCCATTCTGGTTCTTATTCCCAGTAGAAGCACCTCTTCGTTCGCGCGTGTCTAAGCTTTTTCTTATGATTCCTTTTTTCTCCTTCCCCATATTTGATGCCATTCAGTCCACCATCACATTCTTGATGTAGATTTAGAACAGGAAGATACCTTAGAGATTATCTAACCCAATAGGGGACCCTCTATTTTTACAGATTAAAACACTGAGGCCCAGAGTCTCCATCCATCTTAAAACCATGTATTGAACACCTACTATGTCCAAGGCACTCTTCTGGATACCAAAGATATGCTAATCGATAACAGTAGATTTTTGTTGCTCGTCTAAAAGTGAGTTAGCCGCAAAGACAGCGCACCGTGCTCCTTGTGTCATAGCACAAAGCCTGTGTTGCACACGTTTGTCCTCATGTGTGTTGTGCTTTACATTGGTGCTTATCTGTGGGGCCACCTGGACAGTCAGGCGTTGGTAATAGACTGAAGACGGTGCTGATTGGATTCCAAGGAAGGCCTTTGAGCTATTGCACGTAACTTGGAGTAGCAGTTAAGCATGTGGGCTTTGGGCTTTCCCTGGGTTTAAATCCCAACTCTGCCTCTTATTGATACCTATTATTATTAGCCGTGTCGGTCCTCTCTAACTGTGGTCAGGTTATCTATTTGCTTTGTGAAAGACTACCCTAAAACTTGGTAACTTCAAAACTGTTTTGTTTTATCTCCCAGTTTTATGAGTCAGAAATTCAGGCAGGGCTCTGCCGGATGGTTCTCCAGCCCTACACTGGTGTGGGTGGCGAATGGGGTTCAGCTGGCGGTGGGGCTGGTCTGGAGCTTTCAGCGTGACTTTGCTCCCATGTCTGGTCCCTTGGAAGGGATGACTGGAAGTCTGGGTTCAGCAGAGCCCTTCTCCTGCCCCATATACTGGCTCCAGCTGGACGTCTTACAGGCCTGTTGGCAAAGCAGGCCTCCCGGACCCATCGTCCGGCAGATGGAAGGTGGGAGCTGTTGGTTCAAAGGCCTTGGCCCAGAAAAGAGCGCAGCTTTACACCCTTCCTTTCACCTGTTCTGTTGATTGAGATAGAGGCTGCCCCAAGTCAAGGAGAGGAGACCTAGATCCCACCTCCCCTTGAGTCGTAGATGTTGTGGCCATCTTTAATCTGCCATGTGCTTCATTGTCCTCATCTGTCTGTAAAGTGAGGCTAATGGTACGTGGTATCTCTCTTACAGTTATTCTGAGAACTGAATGAGTTAATATGTGTAGAGGGCTTAAAATAGTGCCTGACGTAAAGGAAACATTGGATAAATATGATGATTATCCTTATGAGGTATATGATACATTATGATTCGTGGTGGTTATTTGTAAGACACATAAGAAATGTAAGATGCAAATTCTCTTTCTGGAGCTTTTTATAATCTAATTTGGGAAGGTACAGGATGGATATCATGAAGCAGTTAGAGAACTATACTAAGTAACATAATAATAGTTACAGTTTTTATAGTCAAGTTGTGGGATGGTTCATAACTTTGCGTGTCATTCCTGTATAGCCAGAGAACGTGTGATGTAGACTCAAGACATTTGCTGTATTTTAGCATTAAAGTCTTTGGAGGAAAGTTCTGTGTTGTGTTTCTCCTGTCCCTTTTCTCATGGGCATAGGAGCATGGACTTCAGGGTGTAGGAACCAGGATTTAAGTCCTGGCTTTGGAATATAACAGTTTTCCGATCATGGCCACGTTACTTTAACTCCTCGTTTCTTAATTTCCTCGCTTGTAAAATGGTGATCAAAGGGTTCTTGTAGCATTATTTGGGTTAATGGCTGCAATGTTCCGGGCACAGTGCCCGGTCTGTATGAGTCAGTAAATGATAGCTAATAATAATAATAAACCAAAATGGCTTTTCTTTTCAGGCAACCGTGGGGCAGGGTAGATAACCGATCACTCAGTCATTTGGACATTCAGCACCCTTGAGGGTTCGGCACTGTGGACCGCGCCATGCCATCTGACATAATGCTCGCTTTTCTGCGTCCGTGTGGCACAGGAAGTCATGACAGTGAAGCACAGATCAGTCGGTCGGTTTGGGTGCCCTTTAGTGATCAGTCATGGCATCAAGGATCACTCCTTATGAGCACCCTTTTTCCTAGGTTTCCTGGATGGTGGAGCATGGACCCAGTTGCTGCCCACAGCTGCCACCTTCTCCAGCAGCTGCACGAGCAGCGGATTCAAGGCCTGCTCTGCGACTGTATGTTGGTGGTGAAAGGAGTCTGCTTTAAAGCCCATAAGAACGTTCTAGCAGCTTTCAGCCAGTACTTTAGGTACGTGTTTTAGACTGTTCTAATTGTACAGAGAGAAAGCTTTTCTGGAATGGAAATCTTTTGTCTAAATTTTATTTTTCCTTGGATTTCATTCTCCTTATCTTTTGTAGCACATTGTGGGCTTTTTCATTTTTGTATTTGGAGTGACCTGAGCGGGAAGATCCCCTGGAGGAGGAAATGGCAGCCCACTCAGCTATTCTTGCCTGGAGACTTCCATGGACAGAGGAGCCTGGTGGGTTGCAGCCTGTGGGGTCACAGAGAGTCGGACACGACTGAAGCCACTGAGCGTTCATGCACACATATATTTAGGGCTGTGAAAGTAATTTGGCACTTTGTCTTTGATTTTTGAGTTGTAATTAATATCAGGCTTCTGTATGCATTTCTTGTCCTTTCCAGGTAAAAAGATTGAGGAATAGAGTTTCTGATAAGAACATTTCTGTAATAAGAAATCTGAGAGGGGAAAACATCCTATATGCCATTTTTAAAAAACTAAAACATTTTCATTTTTGTTTGCATTTTACTATTCTAAGAAAACAGGTTTGAACTCAATTTACTTATCCCTATAATTGTTTTTGCCTCAATGAAAGATTTACTTATAAACAGTAAGATCAAGCAATAGTATTTCATTTAAGTATTCTACACACATTTTCTGGTTAACTGGATTTATCTGTCCTGAAGCACTTTTTCAGGACTGCCCTGTAGGTCAAAAGGTAAAGAATCTGCCTGCGAAGCAGGAGACCAGAAGAGAAGATCCCCTGGAGAAGGGAACAGCAACCCACTCCAATGTTCTTGCCTGGAGAATCCCATGGACAGAGGAGCCTGGCAGGCTACAGTCTGTGGGGTTGCAAAGAGTCGGACACGACTCAGCGACTAACACACACACAAGCACTTTTTCAGAACTTTTCCCCTTAAAATATATACTATTTTACTACTCTAGTAAATGATATACGGAACAGTATTTACTCTTTCCTTGATAATCCTGAATCATCAAATTAAGTCTCAGCTGTCATAAGTGCTGCAAGTCGTATTATAGTGGATTGACTCCCTGAGGCAGCATTCTGCCCATGTGCAAAGTGGTCCCCTGCTTGGGCTTTGCCTGTTTCTTCTGTCTTTCCAGGACAGTTAGGTCTATATATTATGAAACATTGGCTAGTTTATTTGATAAAATGTCTTTAACAAACTTGCAGGACAACTCACCTGACTCAGTATTTTTACAGGAGACACATTCATCCACCTGTGAACTTGACTTAGGCCCAGAACAAAGTGCCTGGGCTTTATGGTGCCTTTTCCCTGCATTAACTTTCAGGGCTCTCTCACTGCTGGTTTATGGACCATTGGGTTTCTGAGAAGCATCAAGTACCTAGATCAGTCACATTGACAGAGATAGAAAGTGGAAGGGTGGTTGCCAGGGGCTGAGGGGTTGGGGATAACGGGGGTAATTGTTCAATGAATAGAGTTGCTTTTTGGGATAACGAAAAGATTCTGGAAATGGGAAGTGGTGGTGGTTACACAATAATGCAAATGTACATGGTGCCACTGAATTTATCATATGAACCATATAGCCAGATGTTTGACATTATGTGTGTTTGGCCATGGTTAACAAATTAAAAATATTTTTTAAGAGTCTGTATCTGAAGTATATCTAGAGTTGGTTTATTATAGCTATTTTCATTTTCAGATGTTTTTAAGACGCTTAAGATACAGAAGTATTTTTGTATGTGTTTTATGGTTTGAGATAGATAATTTGTCAGACTAAACAAAATATTGAAAAGTGTCTTCTTTAGTTTTCTGTAATCTATCTGTATGCAATGAATAATGCATATGAATAATTATATTTTTTAAAAAAAGAACAATGAGTATATTTTTAAATCTTACTTTAAGATTTCCTTGGAAGTTTGGATATTCAGCATACGAATTCAGTTAATCCGAATTGCTTTATTGACTAGCTTGCAAACACTTCTTAAAGGATTGAAGCATACTTAATTATTTTTTTTGCTTTTAAAAAGGACATGTTTTATTTTGAGTGATTGGAAAAATACTGAAAAACATTGAGAATCAATAATATCACAAACACACCTGGATCTTGACTCAGAATTGACAGACTTAACATTTTTTTGCTGTGGTAAGAACACCTAACATGTGTTTAAGTGTGCGGCACAGTGTTGTTAACGTGGGCACTATGCTGCGTAGCAGATCTAGCACTTATTCATGTCGATAACAACTGTTACCTTTTCTTTCTATTTACATATTTTAATCGGAGGATAGTTACTTCGTAGTATTGTGATGGCCTCTACCATACATCAACATAAATCGTCCATAGGCATACATGCATCCCCTCCCTCCTGAACCCCACCTCCCTCTCCCCCCCCACCTCATCCCTCTAGATTGTCGTGGAACACCAACTTTGGGTTCCCGACGTCACACATCAAACTCCCACTGGCTATCTGTTTTTACATATGGGGGTGTATATATCTCAATGCTGTTCTCTCAAATCATCCGGCCCTCTTCTTCTCCCACTGTGTCCCAAAGTCTGTTCTTCGTGTCTGCGTCTCCTTTGCTGCCCTGCACACAGCATCGTTGATACTATCTTTCTAGAGTCCATATATATGCATTAGTACATGATATTTGTCTTTCTCTTTTTGACTTACTTCACTCTGTATAATAGACTCTAGGTTCACCCACCTCATTAGAACTGACTCGAATACATTCCTTTTCATAGCTGAGTAAGCGTCTACCGTGTATATGTACCACAACTTCTTTGTCCATTCATCTGCCAATGGACATCTAGGTTGCTTCCATGTCCTGTGCTGTGCTAAGTTCTTTAGCTGTGTCTGACTCCGTGCGACCCTGGGGACTGTAGCCTGCCAGTCTCCTCTGTCCATGGGATTCTCCAGGCAAGAATACTGGAGTGGGTTGCCATTTCCTCCTCCAGGGGATCTTCCCGACCCAGGGATCAAACCTGTGTCTCCCGCATTATAGGCAGGTTCTTTACCACTAGCACCACCTGGGAAGTCCTGCTTCCAGGTCTGAGCTATTGTAAATAGAAGTGTGAAAGTGTTAGTCGCTCAGTTATGTCTGACTCTGTGACCCCATGGACTGTAGCCCGCCAGGCTCCTCTGTCCATGGAATTCTCAAAAGCATACTTAATTTTTAATCTTAGCATTTATCGAAGGATAGTCATTTTGAACATTAGCATGCATATTACTTAAAAGAAAAAGCTATCAGAATGTATGGATTGTTAACCCTGTAAGCAGATATCCTTTCTTTTATCAGGAGCCTCTTTCAGAACTCTTCAGGCCAGAAGAATGATGTTTTTCATTTGGATATTAAGAATGTGAGTGGCATCGGGCAGATCCTGGACTTCATGTACACGTCGCATCTGGATCTTAACCAGGACAACATACAAGTCATGCTGGACACAGCCCAGTGTTTGCAGGTTCAGAACGTCCTCAATCTGTGTCACACCTTTTTGAAGTCAGCCACCGTCGACCAGCCTCCAGGCCTGCCCTGTCACAGCACCTTCTCCCTGCAGAGCACCCTGACTCCCGACACGAACTGTGTCCTCAGTGAAAACTACCCGCCTCACTTGCTGCCAGAGTGCTCCGCGGGCACCCAGCAGGGCAGGGCCGTGGACGGGTCACTCTCGCATGCCCCACCCTCAGTCGGCCTTCACCCGCCCACGGCCGAAACCTCCAAACAAGCCCCCGACCCGTTCGATGGCAGCTGCACAGAACTGTCTTTCAAACAGCCCAATTGTTACTATAAGCTCAGAAACTTGTACAGTAAGCAGTACTACAAACACGCCGGCTGTCCCAGTCACGAGCGAGTGACCGAGCAGCCTTTCACCTTCAGCGCCTCCGCAGACCTTCACACCACGGATCACCAGCCCTGTGCGGTCGGCCACGCCGAGTGTGTCCTCGAGTCCTCCCAGCACCTGCCTTCCAACTTCCTGGCCCAGCCTTTGGGTGAAAATGCCCCAGACCCCGCGTCCGACCACGCCAGCCAACAGCCTACCCGGCAGATGAGGCTCAAGAAGGCCATTCACCTTAAGAAACTCAACTTCCTAAAGTCACAGAAATCTGCAGAGCAAACCTCTGAACCGAAACCCAATGACAGTTTAACCACGAGGCTTGAAGCTGCCAGGGAACATGGTGTGGAGAAAGTGAACAGCCCCAGCGCCGAAGAAAAGGAAAGCGAGGAACTCAGCAGTTCTGAGAACTTTAATGGCGTGAGTGAGACAGAGAGGCCCGAAGACGCCGCGGCCCTGGAAGACCAGACCCAGATGCCGCAGTCCCAGAGACAGTACGCGTGCGAATTGTGCGGGAAACCTTTTAAACACCCCAGCAATTTGGAGCTGCACAGACGGTCTCATACAGGTACACTGATTTGGTCCCCGCAGGCAGAAGGAAAGCAAATAATACCAGACGATCAGACACCACTGCCTGCTCCCGTTTTTGTAAGAAGTTTTGCTATTGCTTGATGATGTCATTGATATTTACCCCCCAAATCAAAGAGTGTTCGCTATCTTCTGCTTTGTGTTTTTGGTGATGTCTTTTAAAGAATAATCTTAAGTTAGTAAAAGCTTTCATAGAGCCATTTTTAAAAGATGGTGCACTTTTCATCTTTTAATTGTGGTTTTCTATGAGAAGCTTTCCATCTCAAAGTATGGCAGATTCTTTTGATTCACTCAGATTTTCAAATTAATTCTAAAACAGATAAGCAATATTTAGTTCTTTCTTCAGAATTAGATTATTTTTTTTTTTAAAGCATGATGTTGGTTAATTCAGACCAAAGTAGTTTAGTTTGAGTAATTCTGAAAACTTTGGAAAGTAATTTGAATGTCAGGTTTTTTGTTTGTTTTTAATGTGTTTTTTAAATTTTATTTATTTTTAATTGAAGGAGAATTGCTTTACAATATTGGTCTCATTTCTGCCATATATCAACATGACTTAGCCATAGGTGTACATGTCCCCTCCGTCTTTGAATGTCAGATTTTAAAAATTGTGATTTGGGAGGCAGGAGGTAAACTTCTGAATGAGGATCAGCTTTAACCATTTGGTATTTTCAAGTGAAAAATTCTTCCATTTGAACACTGAATTTTCAAAGTTCTGTTACCTTAGCTTATACCTCTTCCCCTTTCCAAAATATTTATTTTTTCCAAAGCTTTTGAAAAAGTGTTATACAATATTTATACAGTATGTAATATAACACGTGTATATTACTTTCTTTCTTGCACTTAAGCCTGATGACCCTAGTACACATTACACATTATTGGCAGTTATCTTCGAGGCATGAGAAGGAGTATGTTCAGGAGGCTTCTAAAGTAACTGCTTTCAAGGTGCTTGTGTGATTGTGACTATTGGTGTGATGTCCTGTTATCACTCCTGATTCCCCATTTGCTCCCTTATTGCATTGTTGAGACTGAACTAATATTTATGAAAGCCTTCTATAAATTTTGTTGTATTTGAATATAAACTACTATCATTATTTTTACTAGTTGCTCAAAATTATTCCATACAAAGACAGTACCATTGACTAAATTTTGCCCTGCAAAAGCTTAATTTAGATCATTCTGTAATATTCTGGAGCCTAAAGATCAGTATAATTTTTATTTGAGAAACTTACCTGCTTTAGCTTTAAAGGAAACAAGAATTGTTTTTATCCTGCAAGAACATCTTTGAATAATAGCAGTCAGTTCTGTGGCACACTTGCTTCCTGGGACATAAGTAGATTGAGAAGGGCAGCAGTTCTCAGTATGGTTTGGGGAATCCTTTCAGGGGGTCAGTGAGGCCAGAACCATTTGTAGCCTCATGTAGGATGCTCCTCCTTCCCTCCTGCTTCCCCAACAAGTGTACAGTGCCCAGTCCCTCAGTCGTGTCTGACTCCTTGTGGCCCTATGGACTGTATCTCTCCAGGCTCCTCTGCCCCTGGAATTTTCCAGGCAAGAAGACTGGAGCTGGGTGCCGTTTCCTCCTCCAGGGCAAGTGTGCAGTGGGGTCAGTTCAAGGCTGCAGAATGTGTGATGAGGGCTTCACCTGGTGGCCAGTGAAAAATGTCTGGCCGTTTCTTTCAAAAATCATTCCGTTTTGATTTCTAATATAGACTGTACCCTCAGATACGGCCCACATAAGGAAAAGCTCTTTAGGGTCCTCAACTGTTAAGAGTGTGAAGGGGTCCTGAGAGCAAAAAGTGTGAGAACCACTGGTGTAGGGTTATTAACCCTGGTCACCTGAGACTCTAAGGAACTAGTAACCTCTTTTTTCAGACTCTCGTTTCTCATAGTGGGGGCTTTAATGTAACGTTATCTATTATCTCCCTTATCTTCAGACATAAATGTAGTTCAAAATGCCGCATCCATGTGGTTATAATTACAGTTACCCTTGAACAACACGAGGCTTAGGGGTGCTGCCCATCTGAGCAGTCAAATCCTGGTATAACTTATAGTTGGTCCTGCATGTACCGGTCCCTCCACAGCTGCAGATTCAGCCAACCTCCATGATGTAGTACTGTGATACTTACTATTGAAAAACATCCACGTGTGAGTGGACTTGCACAGTTAAAACCTTGTGGTTCAAGGGTCACCTGTACTTGTGCTCAGGAGCTCCCCACTCATCCCTGGGGAAGCCATTAAACAGTTTCAGGAAAAGATCAAAAGTACTTTAGCAGAAGCCCAGAAAGCTAGCCAACTCCAGCAACACAATAGGAGGGGAAACATTTTTTAGAAGGGATCTTAATGAAAGCACTTGATTTGAGGGGATGGGGAAAGTGAAAGGTTCTTGGCCTTCATGGGGTCTGTTTGTTTATTAGGGTTCTATAGGTTAAAGGCAGTACCTGAAGTATGTCTTTAAACAGACCATTTTCTGGAGACTGTCTTCAGAACCGTTGTGGTTTCTTTGTAGTAGAGTTCCATTCTCTACATCTGTTCTGTCCCAACATGTGATCATTCAAAGTTAGTGAAGTCAGAGGGGCCAAGCAGTCAGCAAGGGAACACGTCCCATGGTGGAATCTTCTTTTCCTCTGTTAGCACGTTTCAACCAAGGCTAAAAGGCAGTGGGGAGGGGCATTTTCCCAGCACATGCACAGGAGGTCCTGCTCTCTTTGGAGCAGTTTGGGGTTCATACCTCATGTGAAATGGATGAGTCCCCCTGGTTCTGTTAGGACTCACCTGTGGTCAGTGCAGGAGCCAGGCTAAAAGATGGGTTTGTGCTGTTCAGCAAGAAAACTCACATTTGATTTTCGACTGAAGGGGAAATCTGTCCAAAGCCCCAGTGTACTTTGAGTGCACATAAATGTGTTTGATTTCAATACAGGTTTAAATTTGAAGAACCACTTTTTTTTTTTTTTAAAGAGAGAAGTAAATATAGATTGGGACTTCCCAGGTGGCTCAGTGGTAAAGAATCCGCCTGCTGATGCAGGAGACATGGGTTTGATCAGGAAGATCCCCTGGAGGAGGAAATGGCAACCCCTTCAGTATTCTTTTTGGAAAACCCCATGGACAGAGGAGCCTGGCAGGCTACAGTCCATGGGGTCACAGAGTCAGACATGACTGAGCACACACACAGATATAGATCTCACTTTTATCATCTCTGCCTGTCATCTGAGGGTGAGAGAGATGGTGAGGACAGAGGCTCCCCATGTTCATACCCTGATGGTGAAGTACGTTATGCTCTGTTTTGAATGGTGGGACACAGAAGGCAGTTTAAACATTGTAAGTGGAAACCTGTCGTGCAGGTATTACTAATGATTTTACCCGCTGTTGTTTTCTTTTGTTTTAGGTGAGAAACCTTTTGAATGTAACATTTGTGGGAAACACTTCTCTCAGGTGGGAATACTTTTATTTATTGTTAATAATCAGAAACCTGAAACCCAGTGTTTATTTTTATTACAGATGAGACATAATTTTGGGACTTGTGAGAGAAGACTGATGATATCTGTAACTTAAAAGACTTCAGACTAAATCAGGAGAAAATAATTTTCAAGAAAAAAAATTTCTAGCTCATTGTGGGGGTTACCATTTTTTTATAAGCATAACTGAACTCTCACAATACCTTATCCCTCATTAACGATGGGTCTAATTCTAGTGTATTTCTTCTCTTCCTGTGCATGATATAAACCATACTGAGCACCACTTGAGGGCTGGGGGATTCCTAGAAGGCTCAGTGGTAAAGAATCCGCCTGCAGTATGGGAGACATGGGTTTGATCCTTGGGTGGGTAAGATCCCCTGGAGAAGGAAATGGCAACCCACTCCAGTATTCTTGCCTGGAGAATCCCATGGACAGAGGAGCCTGGCGAGATACCGTCCGTGGGGCCGCAAAGAGTCTGAACAACTGAATACACATGTGGGGGCTGCAGTTTATGCCAGCCTGGACCCAAGACAGATGCCTTTTTACTCTGATTGGGGTTGTAGATGTTAGGGTGTTGGAGAAAAGACCACACACTTTGCATTCCCTGCCTCTCACTTGGCCGGTGTGTGTGTCCTCATGTAGGCTCTGTACTCATCTGGGCACCAGACAGAGAGAGCGAAGGTTTCAGAGGTATTCTGAACACGGTAGAATGGCTGTGGGAACCTGCTTATCCTTCTGCAACAGAAGGTAGCTGTTCCCAGAAGCTGCTCGAAAGGCCCAGTGCCCAGAGGAGATAGTTCACAACCGTTTCTACACTCGCATGGCAGTCATGGAGTAAGAGCATGTACAGATGCTCCTTGACTGGGGAAGGACCCTGGGGCTGGGCCTCGGTGGAGGAGCTGGACCCCTTCGCCCCATGGAGCACAGGAACCACAGGTTGGCCCCAGCACTGACGCCCACTTCAGCCTCCCACACGCCCACACCTGCCATCTGGCTGCTTTTCACTCTTCCTGCTGGCTGTGAGCCATAATTCACCATGCCCCAGCGTGGTCCTTGGCGTTATCAGTCCAGGCAGGGGCTGTGGGCCCCACCGAGTGTTCCGTAAGCCTCTGCTGAGCTGAGTGGAGGGATTGCTGGTCTACCTGCCGTGCACTCTAGCTGAGGCCTGTGCTGCTTCCTTCCAGCCTGCCCTGGAGGTCAGAACTCGGCCTCTAGAGCCAGCCAGTGTGGATTTGGATCCAGCCTCTGGTTTTCTGCTTTGACCTCGGACAGTCTCCGTGTTTGGCACTTTGGCTTCCTTATCTGTGAAGCAGGTGTGTGGGACCACTGGCCCTCATGGTGTGTGAGGAGTAAATGAGTTTATAAGACAGTCAGCTTCCCAGGTGGCTCAGTGGTATAGAATCTGCCTGCATTTGCAGGCAGGAGGGTCTGATCCCTGGGTCGAAAAGATCCCCTGGAGAAGAATGGGGCAACCCACTCCAGTATTCTTGCCTGGAAGATCCCATGGACAGAAAAGCCTGGTGGGCTACAGTCCATGGGGTTGCAAAGAGTCAGACACGACTGAGCAACTGAAGATGTTCAGCATCACGCCTGGCCTGTGGTGAGTCCTCAGGACACATCAGTAGCCCCTCTCCCGTGGCCATTGCCCCTCATTTCTCTGTCCTCTCTGCTCTTACAGACCAGTCTTCCGAAGGGACACTCCCCCGCTACTCCACCCCCCACTTTAATCTTTCCAGCTTTGGTGTCATGGGAAGCCTTAAAAAAGTGGCTTAACGACCATTAATAATTAGCAATCACAACTTCTCTGGGTCTCATTTTTCTAATTCTTAGAATAGAGATGATACCACCTCATGGGAATATTCGGAGGATTAAATGAAAAAAAAAATGGACGTGAAAGTCCTTTATGCATTTACACTGTGGTAACAGTTTAGGTTCTATCCTTTTCTTGCTCAGAATCCCGTGGGTTTTCACTGTTAGTCAAATAAAGTGAAACCAGACACTGAGGCATTGGGTCTGCCTTCAGCCTTCTCTCTTGGAGTTAATGCCGGGCTCACCCTCAGAGATTCTGGCACTGCTGCTTGGGGCTGGGGCTTCAGTGTCGGCGCGTTTGAGTACAGTGGTTTTGGTAGCACCCCGTCCTCTGCTTCAGACCTTTCCTACATGTTCCCGTCAAGTCCCACCAAGGGCAGCAGTGTCTGATAGACGCTACAGAAATCCTCCTCTTCTATATCGGTGTCTGTGTTTTTATCAGACTTTTATAAACATCGAGGTTTTTTTTAATGAACATAACCATATATTTATGGTTTTTAGATGTATATTGCTGTTTTACTTCCTAATGTAATGATGAAGTTTTTGTGAATAAGGACTCTTTGAACAAGTATTTATTACAAACCTGCAATGTCTGAGGAGCTCTGCCTGTGCTGCAGCACAAAGATAAATAAGGTTTCAAGGAGCTTTATGTTTAGAGGAAGAAACAGGTGCATAAAGTGGTAAAGCACAATGAAACGGTGGAAATTCCATGGCTTTTGTGCAGGGGACAGTTTGGGTGAAGAGGGCAGTGGTCATTCCTGCCTGAAAGTTGTGATGTTTGGGTGGTTGAGGTCCTGGGAATTGTCCCGTGACTGGGGCAGGGCCCTGAGGATGGGAGCCCTTGATGGGCCTGAGGCTCTGGCATTCCAGGCGGAGGGAGCAGTGGCGGTGTTTATACTTTAGTAACCGGGCCTTCATTTCTCATATGAACTGGAAAACGTGGTTACAGTGAACTGGAAATACCCTCCCTTCTGGAAGATTCAGAAAGTGGACCTACCAATAAGAATTAACTTTATTCATTGTAGTATTTAATAGGGTTGGTTAGTCTTTAAAAAAAAATAAAATTAGCCACAACCTTAATAATGAGTCAGCAAACAGTTTACTTCAGCTTTGGAAAAGCTGTGACAAGCCTAGATTGTGACAGCCGGCTCTGCGTGTATTAACGCAATTTCGGACACGGCCCTTGCCCGGATGGCAGCAAGTGAGAGTCACGCAGTAGCTGACAGTGTGCATGAGGCCCCGTTGGGAGCCACATGTCTCCCATGTGCAGGAGAACCCGGGCTGTTCAGTGCAAACAGAGGCGAAATCTAAGACCATGATGGGTCGGGAATACCTGTCACAAGAAAAACAGGCAAAGGGAAACCCGGTGTATTCAGCTGTCTTGGGGGAGGGGAGGGGAGTCGCCTCGCCTCTCCAGTGAATCAGAATAGAGACCCTGAACAGCTGCTGCGGAAGGTCGGGTTCTGAGAGGTTCAGTACCCTCCCCGCATCTCCTTTGTGCAGGGTGTGACTGGCAGGGCGCTGCATCCCTGGGAGGCTGCTGAGACATGTTCCAGGGTGCTGATGCGGCCCCATGCCAGAGGTGGCAAAGCTGCATCCCATCTGTGGTGAATATGCCAGAAGCAATACTTCAGTGAACCTAAATTATTAAATCTTCCGACTCTGCGGTGGTGTTTCCCACACTTTTGATGTTAAATGTCCTTTTATCAGTGGAGTAATCATTGTCCCTTAGGTAACAGCCTTCTGCTAATCTCCAGATTTTTTTTTTTTTTCTGTTTCATAGTCTTAAAACTTCTCAAGATGACTTTTAAGATCTGACTTCTCTTTGGTCTGTAAAGTCTCACAGTTCCCGATTTTGTACAGAAACAGTCACCCACCACTAGAAGGGTACTCTGCTCGAGAACATGTGCTTGATTTGATCACGGTTAAATACTGAGGTTCAGGTACCTGTTGGAAGGAGTTTATTTTTTAAATTATTCAGCAAACCAGGTGTTAACTTCTTTTCTGCAGCAGAGTTTTTGAGTTCTGACAACTCCATCCTAAACTAAAGTGGTGTCCACTTAGAAAGGGTAGAATTTCCTTTTTTGCTAATGTTTTTCACCCCAACAGCAGCACAAGCTTTTTGAGTCCACAGACAAAGTCGAATTGGGGAGTGTTCCATGCCAGCTGTAGGGGCCATGGCTGCTCCCCTCCCAGGGCCTCTGTTTACCTCCTGGAGCTGGTGAATGGCACTTTATGAGGACATTGTAAGGACTCTCTGAAAGTCAGTTTGTAACTGGTGAGCAAGTGTTCCACTCGTAGTAAACTCTTAACAAAGGAGACCTCCTGGTATTTACCCCCTGCTGGAGTTTTCAGGGATCCAGCAGTACGTAGATAATTTCTAAGATGTCATCCATGTACTTAGGATATAATTAGTAACCTGGTGGCTCAGTGGTAAAGAATCTACCTGCAATGCAGGAGCCTAGGGTTCAATTCCTGAGTCAGGAAGATCCCCTGGAGGAGGGCATGGCAACCCACTCCAGTATTCTTGCCTGGAGAACCCCATGGACAGAGGAGCCTGGCAGGCTACAGTTCATAGGATCACAAAGAGTCAGACATGACTGAAGTGATTTAGCATGCAAGCACGCAGAGCATAGCAAAATTACTAAAAATGACGACTTTTGACTAAAGGGCAAATAATCGGGGCCCCAGTTTGCTATGTAATTTGGTATACATTATCTGAATGCATGATTGAAATTTTTTTGCCTGAATCTTTCCATTACTTAATCTACTTTTATGCCATTTATCAGACTAATATATGCTCCTTTATCAGGGGGAATGATAATCATTTTCATTATACATTTTCAGTATTAAATAGCTAAGAAAACATCTTATTTTGTTTTACTGTTGTTTACTGTAATATTTAAGCTTCCCTTGTAGCTCAGTCGGTAAAGAATCTGCTTGTAACGCAGGAGACCTGGGTTCGATTCCTGGGTTGGGAAGATCCCCTGGAGAAGGAAATGGCAACCCACTCCAGTATTCTTGTCTGGAGAATTCCATGGACAGATGAGCCTAGGAGGCTACAGTCCACGGGGTCACAGGAGTCAGACACGACTTAGCGACTAAACCACCACCACTGTAATGTTAAGTGGAAGACTATTCAGTTTTATTTACTTTGAAAACAAGTAATTGTTAAGCTGTATTTAAAAAGGAAAGATGCACCATTGCTAAGAATTGAATCCGAATGTATTTTAACCATAATACATGGTTTATATAAGAACTTGAAACGAAGGATCTAATTAAACCATTGAGCAGATGGTGCCATACAAATTGTTATTTAAATGACCAGCTTTTCTGAAAGTTGGAAGTGACTGATATAAAATGTGTGTTATCTTAAATCCAGTGAGCCGTTTCCTGGATAGCACAGTCACTGTCATACTGAGAATTCAGCACAAGCTAGCTTATTCACAGAAGCTTGCAGGCCCTCATGGAAGACAAGAGTTTAAGCTCAGATCAACCAGCATTAATTTCTGGCCTACTGTGTAACCAGAGCAACTGATTTATTTATCTGAATCTCAATTGTACACCTAGAAAACAGAGACAATAATACCAATTTCTAGGGGTAATTTGGTTATGTGTGAGTAGACCAAATGTCTATTGCTGTTGACATTTGCTGTTTTATTATTGTTATTAATAGTCATTCAGTTAAAAGCTAGGTATTTCCCATTGTTTTGCCAAATACTTTCTCTTTGGTTACCTAAAAGAAACCAGCTTTTTTTTCCTTAAGCCATATTTATCATATTTTGAAATACAGTATCTAACTCAGTTTTTTCAGACTCTGATAGACTTAAAGAATCTTCTGTGTTACATAACATGAAATCCGCAGTTTTCTTTATACTTTCAGTCCTATAACCATGAACTATCTTTGAATCTCATCTAAAATGTAGTTTAAGCCAGCCACTCGTGCCTTCTGAGGTGGCCCACAGTGTCTGTGTGTTTCTCTCTAAATAAATCCACTTCTTACCTATCCAAAAAAAAAAATTACAAGCCAAATTTATGAGTTGGGGATTATTGTTCATTCTCTTTTTTGGCTTATTTTGTACGTAAGGCCTGCACATTATTACCTTGGATGTCTTCGTCCTCCTCAGTGTTGTTCATAGCAGAACACTATGAAAAATTAAGTTGGGAAGTGGCAGATTGAGACTGTTAATGTAAATCACAGCGATGGAAGATTGTGTTTTCCAGTCCTAATTTGAAACATTTGCCAGTAGCTTTTGTAAAGTCAGGCATTTGCAGGTTTAATTTCACTGTACTTTAGGCAATTTAGTGTTGATTTCCTGTTGATTAATTAGCACATGGAAATCTATTTTGTGATCTCCATTTAAATCAGTTATTCTTCGTAAAGCCCTGCTGTTTCAGAGATTAGAAACATAAAAGGCCTGCAGCTGAAGGACCACCGTGAATCTCCTGATTTGCTTTTTTTGCACAGAAGTAAAAATGACCAACCTGTCAGTAAGAGCAACTGTACCACCAGAAGAAATACTTTTTGTAAATGTCTTACCTTCCTTATGAACAAAAGCATGTTTTTCAAGAAAAAACAATGAATACTGAAATGACCAAGTACAAATGCTACCTTTTTTCAAATGATGTTTGCATGTAGGTGGTCGAGGTTAAAAAAAAAAATATATAATACATCAACAGCTGTTCAAAAGACAAGCTTAGCAAACCTAAAAGCAGCCCCCACAGAATGTCGGGCCCATTTTACAGGGACATGGCGGCCTGTCCCCCTGTTGAGGGATGGGCCAGGGGCTGGCATGGAGCCGAGCTGAAATCAGTCGCCCCCTGTTCAGTTCATTGCCAGGTAGGGCCGCTCCCAAATCAGAATCAGGCTGGGCCTCCATCTCCTTGCACGTGGCTGCTTCTGAGTCGTGCATCTGGGATCTTCAGTGGGAAGTTGGACTGGAACCTGGCTAAATCTGTCAGTGTCCCTTTTGAATGTATGTGCCCTTAAAAAAGTTTTTTTTCCATTATTGGCATATTTTTTCTTTTCCTTTCCTGCAGGCGGGTAACTTGCAGACTCACTTGCGTCGGCATTCTGGGGAGAAGCCGTACATCTGCGAGGTCTGCGGGAAGAGGTCAGTGCAGGGCTCGGTCAGCCGCCCGAGGGGAGCCGGCTCGGCAGCTCCGAGCCCCGCGGGGCTGCTGCCACCCAGGGACACAGCAGAGCCCAGCCTGCTGGCCTTCCTTGTGACACACATGAGAACGGCGGAAAGAGATGGACATGTTACTCAAAGGAGAATCTAGGACACAGTCGTAGGAAATGGGATTTTACGGGAAACAGAATTACGCTAAAATTTCCATTCATTCCAGAAACGTCTATTAAAAGATGACTGGTCCCATGGAGGTGACCGTCTGGTAGGGAAATGAGACTTGGCAGCCTGAATGCCTGGAATCAGGAGAGGGGGTGCTGGGGGCACGCCAGACCCGTGAAAAGGCAGAGTGCAGCCGCAGGAAGAACAGGCGAGCCTCAGGGCCGGGGAGGCCAAGGACTTGGGGGACCACAGTCTCCCCCTGGAGGTGGAGGTGCCCCGTTCTGTGGGCACACCAGCCTGCAGCCTGTACCCCCTGCCCCTCGGAGGCATTCGTTGGGATTCCACTCCCTCTGTCATCTGGGGGTTGGTCATCATCTGGTGATTGGTCATTCTAGAAGAGGAGGCAATGGCCAGGCCTCTACCACAGCCATTCAGCATTTATTAGGCACCTGCTGTATGCTAAGTGCTGTGATGGGAACACTGACATTTTCTGCTCCTGATACGTTTGTATTCAGGAGTCGGGGGTGGGGGTGGGATGATATGGGGCAGTTATAGTCACAGTCTTCTACTGGCATGGGACAGCACCCTTGATTCAGTTCCAGAAAAAGCAGTTGTCTCTGCAGATGGTAGAAAACAGAAATAAAGGCTTCCTGGCCTGATAGTGTCTCTGCAGCTGCCCAGACACTGAAGGCCAGGTTTAGCACCCAGGTCCTGGGTCCTGCCTGTCTGGGGTGCCTTGTAGCACAGGCCCTCTGCTGTTTCGCTGCGGGGCGGGTCCTTGAGAGTCTTGTTTCTCAGGGTGTTTTCAGTGTGAGCCTTCTGAACTCCCATTTAGAAGTTAATGTGTTTATAGTGTTACCAGATACATCTTCCCAGATGCAACCTGTGGTCCTGAAATCAAGTGAGGCAGGACAGAGAGGAACTTAGCTCCACAGTGGGGCTTGGGTTGGGCCAGGATTGCCCCCCCACCCCCCACCCGCAGCCCACCTAGCAATCACCTCAGAGGAAGAAGGGTTAACGCAAGTAGGTAGGGAAAAACTGTTTTAGAAATGAAACATTAGGATCATTCTCTACTCTTCCTTTAAAAAGAAGAGGAAAAAAAGATGTTCTTTTCTAATGAGCATCACAAACGAAATCAGGCCACTCCTGGTCACATTCCGAGGGAGCAGCTCGTCCCCTCCCTGGGTGACTTGGAGTTAGAAAGGTCTGCAGTGACGCAGGCAGGCTCTTAATTGACTTTCCAAATTGCGTTTGCAGGTTTGCAGCCTCGGGAGATGTCCAGCGTCACATTATCATCCACTCAGGAGAAAAGCCACACTTGTGTGACATCTGTGGTCGAGGTACGGCCGAGCGTCTCCCTTCGGAAGATTTCCAATTAAAATGTTCTCCATCCCTCAGCCTAACCCCGGTGTGTGGTCTCCTCTAGGGTTCAGTAACTTCAGTAATTTGAAGGAACACAAAAAGACGCACACGGCTGACAAAGTCTTCACCTGCGATGAGTGCGGGAAGTCTTTTAACATGCAGAGGAAGTTGGTAAAGCACAGAATCCGGCACACGGGCGAGCGGCCTTACAGCTGTTCTGCCTGCGGTAAGTTTCCGCCCACCCCAGACCCCGCGGGAAGGATGCTGGGCTCTGTGCCCACACACTGTCCTGGGTCATTAGGGGTGCTTAGATAAGTCACCCCTCTTCTCATGGGTAACATGGAAGTGATTGCTATTTCTTGATCACTTTGGCCTTCTCTGATTCATCTGTGTTCATGTGCCATTTACCCAAGGTTTCGGCAACTGCCCTAGATACAAAGATGACTGATAACAGAGTCCCAAATGCCATGGGGCATTGGCAATGGGAAAGGTGGGGGAGAGCGTGCCGTGCAGCTGCAGGGCTGGGGCACAGCGGGCTGCGGGACACCGAGGGCACACTGTGGGCTCGGGAGGGGGGCTTCTTGAGATCTTGTCACATGTCACAAAGCAAAGGTCACCTCTGCAGCATTTGGCGCATCCGTGACATCGTCGGGAGGCTCAGTTTCCAGGCACATCACTGCACAGGCCAGGGAACTGGGGCCTCGAGTTAAGTACCCGTGATCACAGAGTGTTAGAGCTTCTGAAGAACTGGGGGAGGGCGTGCATGTGTGTGCGCACACACGTGTGTACACATGTCCCACTGGCAATGTGGACTGAATGAGTGAGTAACCATTTTTATGATTACCTGGTTAGAACAAAGAGGAAAAATGCTCAGAGTCAGGCCGTGGGGAGCCTGGAATTGGGGCATCCTCGGAGCGGCTCTGTTCTCATTGTGGTTGGTCCCTAAAATAGGGCAGGACGTGTGGGATGTGGCCGGAGGCAGCTTCCTTCATGTCTCCCGCTTAAGCTGGGTCAGATTCCCTGGACACCAGTATCGGCAGCTCCGTGATTTGTCTGCTCCCTCTTAGAGGATAAAATTGCATCACTTTCAATCACAGTTGCAGTCTCAAATCCCTAGTGTAGGATGTCGGTTATTCTTATTACGACTGTGAACTTGACCTCAGATTCAACTGTTCCTTCCAGCCAGGACCTGCTTTTTGCCAGCTACGACCCTGTAGGGAAGGCAGTGCAGTGGGCCCCTGTCTCCCCGTCCCTCATTTCCACCCCTCCCTGCTACTCGCTACCTGAGGCTTCTGACCCACATGAGGTCAGCTTTCAGGAAAGCAGGGAGAGGAAGGGAGCGAGAGTGATTCTGTGTGGCAGGTTCGAATCTGTATTAGCAGCTTTGCTGAGTCGAGTCCTGTCTATGGAACCTGCTCACTTGGAGCAAGCAAGTCAGCAGTTGGGGTGCATTAGTGCTGTGCTGCCCTCGCCACAGTCTTAGAACATTCCATCACCCCAGGAAAGAAACCCCGTGCCCACTCACGGTCACTCCCCACTCCCTCCCTCGGCAACCCTTAACCTACTCTCGGTCCCTAGATTTGCCTGTTCCAGACAGCTCATAGAAGTAGCATCCTGTAATGTGTGGCCTTCTGTAACTGACTTCATTTCGCTTAGCAAGTCTGCTGTGAACATTCACATGCAAGTGTATGTGTGGGTGTATGTTTTCGTTTTCTTGGATTCAAAAGACAGTTTCCATTTCATGGTGGCTTCACAGTCTGAGCTTTGCTGACTTGAAAGCCTGGCCCTCTCTGCCTCTTCTTCCCTCGCTCCTCCTCCCCCTCCCCCTCCCTTCTTCCTCAGACAGCCTCCCCCTTATACCCTGTTCTCCCTCCCCACTTAGCTGCACTTTCCAGGATGGAAAGGTGCATTTTCTTCTGGCCAGACTTTCTCCTTTAAGCCCTCGGTTTTGTAGCCATTCATCCTGAGGAGGCTTTCCCTGTCGGTGTCCCAGCGCCCCTCTGGGCAGTCCTCTGAGGTTCCAAGGCTGGCTTCCTTGCGAGCATGACCCTCGTCTGCTCTGTGGAAATACTCACGTTCTGTGCTCTGAGGTCTGCAGGCCCACGTGGGTGCAGAGGTGACCGTCTGCTCTCTCTCTGTCGGCTGCCCATACAGTAAGCGAGCTGTCTCCATTTTCCCCATGCTGGAGGCAGGTGCTGCTCCACTCGGACCTCCTAGGGACCCACATCAAGCCCCTGTCTTGACTTGAGGTACAAAGGAGAGACTTCTCCCATTTCCCCTCTCTGGGAAACTCTCCTGCAGCTGAAATTTATATCCTTTGACACCTTTTGCCACATAAAAGTCCACTACTGAGAATCTATCTTAAGGAAACAAGGGAAAGGACGATGTGAGCTGACCCTCAGGTACAGTAGCAAACAGGTGGAAGCAGTCCAAACAGCCCACCAGTGCTTGACCAGGGCTAGATTAGCTGAGGACTCAAACACAGGGGTGTAGGGTTAAGTGAGAAGTTCTGGAAGGTGTGTCCGTGCAAATCATATAGTTTGTTTCAGCTCAGTCGCTCAGCCGTGTCCAACTCTGTGACCATGGACCGCAGCACACCAGGCCTCCCTGTCCACCACCAACTCCTGGAGTTTACTCAAACTCATGTCCCCTGAGTCGGTGATACCACCCAACCATCTCGCCCTGTGTCATCCTCTTCTTCTCCTGCCTTCAATCTTTCCCAGCATCAGGGTCTTTTCCAGTGAGTCAGTTCTTTGCATCAGGTGACTAAAGTATTGGAGTTTCAGTTTCAGCATCAGTCCTTCCAATGAACACTCAGGACTGATTACCTTTAGGATGGACTGGTTGGATCTCCTCGCAGTCCAAGGGACTCTCAAGAGTCTTCTCCAACACCACAGTTCAAAAGCATCAGTTCTTCAGCACTCAGCTTTCTTGATAGTCCAATTCTCACATCTATACATGACTACTGGGAAAACCATAGCTTTGACTAGACGGACCGTTATTGGCAAAGTAATGTCTTTGCTTTTTAATAAGCTGTCTAGATTGGTCATAACTTTTCTTCCAAGGAGCAAACGTCTTTTCAAACAAAGCATAGTTTGTTTCAGTCCTTTGTAAATGGCTTCTATAAGGTTATATATTGGTTTTTCTCTTCTGGTGTTCTGACCTCATGGCAGGCCTTAGGTCACCTATCTCTAGTTTATACCTAGAGAAAGGAAATACGACCTGGAGAAGGAGCGTAAAATTACGTTAAAAATTGAGTGTATAAGTAACTTTAGAAAAGATGCTTCTAAAGTGGAGATTGGCTGTGGTCGATTTGGTGATAGCTGAATAGCGCTGATGCAGTTTCTCAGCGTGGGCTGTCGGTCAGGCGCCCAGGCCCCCCTGGGATGCTTCTGGGCAGGGAGATGGGGCTCCGGAGCCCTCAGGTGACACGGCTCGTGGAGACCGAGGCTGCAGGTTGGGGGGCTGCAGCGGTGGGGCATGGAAGGGTCTGGAACTGGCATGAGTGGGTGATGGCAGCGCTTGGCCGACTTCACAGGAAAGTGGGGCACTTGGGGGCGGCGGGGACACCCTCCCGAAAGTCCTCCTCTGAATAGCGCCCTGTCTGTTCCTGCAGGGAAGTGTTTCGGAGGGTCGGGCGACCTCCGCAGGCACGTGCGCACGCACACTGGGGAGAAGCCATACACTTGCGACGTGTGCAACAAGTGCTTCACGCGCTCGGCCGTGCTGCGGCGGCACAAGAAGACGCACTGCCGGGCGGGCGACGAGGGGCCGGACGCCCTGGAGGCACTCGCGCGGGCCATCGAGGCCCCGGACCTGGAGCGCTCCCAGAGCTCCGACTCCTTCTCCCAGGACGTGTCCGTGCCTCTGATGCCCGCCGTGACCGTCAAAATCCCCGCGCACCCGGCGGATGAGGACTCGGTGGCGGAGTTTGACAGCCCCTGTAAGTTCCAGCCGGTGGTTCAGCCCCCGCACGGGCCGAGTGAGCCCGAGAAGCTCAGCCTGGAGCCGGTGAAGCTGGCCAAGCCCCCGCAAGTGCCGCCGGCGCAGCACCAGGCCTATGGCTACCCGGACATGGACGCCCCGGCCGGCGCCGAGCCGCTGCAGGCCGACGGCGTGGCCGCCCTGCGATCGTCCCTGGCGGCCCTGGACCACCCCCCCTGCACCGACCCCCTGGGCAGCCGCGCCACCGCCCCCGCCTACAGGAACTCGGAGGGCCAGTTCTTCTCCAGCATGACCCTCTGGGGGCTGGCGATGAAGACGCTGCAGAACGAAAGCGAGCTAGACCAATGAGGCCCCCGTCGGGTCTCACTCAGCATCGGGGGGCGGGGCCGGGCTTCGGAGCGGGACACCTTCTCACCAGCTCCAGACAGAGCCTGACCCTGACCTGGCAGGGGTGAGCATCTCAGCACCTTGAGCTCAGCGTGCGGGAGAAAGCCTCCTGGCCCCTCGGGGAGGTGCACACGGGACTGAACAAGGCTCACGGACAGGGTGGTATGGACTGCGGGGAACTGCTGCTTATTTTGGTCATGGTAAAGTGAAAGGATACATCTATAATAATCCAGATATTATTTTTGCACTTTTACATGGTTGAAATTTGTAGCATTTTGTATTTTTATTTACAAAAAAGATTTTATTTGTATAGGGAACTCATACAATAATTTAATTTGAATAAATGGAAGTTGCCTTTCTGCATAATATTGTGTTTCCTCCAACATTCTTATTAACCTAAAGACCATGTGGTGGTGGTGGTTTAGCTGCCAAGTCCTGTCTGACCCTTGTGGACCCCATGGACTGTAGGCCACCAGGCAAGAGTATTGGAATGGGTTGCCATTGCCTTCTCCAGGGGATCTTCCCCACCCAGGGATGGAACCCAGGTCTCCTGCTTTGCAGGTGGATTCTTTACTGACTGAGCCACCAGGGAAGCCCTAACCTAAAGACCCTGCTGCGTTGCTTCAGTCACGTCCGACTCTGTGCGACCCCATAGACGGCAGCCCACCAGGCTCCGCCATCCTTGGGATTCTCCAGGCAAGAACACTGGAGTGGGTTGCCATTTCCTCCCCCAATGCATGAAAGTGAAAACTGAAAGTGAAGTCACTCAGTCGTGCCCGACTCTTAGCGACCCCACGGACTGCAGCCTACCAGGCTCCTCCATCCATGGGATTTTCCAGGCAAGAGTACTGGAGTGGGTTGCCATTGCCTTCTCCAATAGTGGTATAAAAATAAACATCAGGATTTCCCTGGTGGTCCAGTGGTTAAGAATTCACCTTCCAATGCAGGGGACACAGGTTGGATACCTGGTCTCTAAACTAAGATCCCACATGCCTCAGGGCAACTAAGCCAAACTACAGAGCCTGTGCCCCACAGCTAGAGAGCTTGCCTGCTGCAACCAGAGAAAAGCCATACACCCTGATTCCGCATGCCGTGACAAAGACCTGACAGAGCCAGATAAATGAACGCTTAAAAAAAAAAAGGCTTTTTTTGTTTTTGTTAAAGGGTCCAGTGGTTAAGGATCCACCTGCCAGTGCAGGGGACATGGACTTGATCCCTGGTCTGGGAGGATCCCCATGCAGCTGAGCCCTCAGCCGCCATTACTGAAGCCCGTACTCTGCAACAAGAGAAGCCGCTGCAATGAGAGGCCCACACGCCGCGACTAGAGAGCAGCTCCCACTTGCCGCAACTAGAGAATGCCCGTGTGCAGCAACAAAGAGCTGGTGCAGCCAAAAGTAAAAGCACCCAGGAGGGCTCACCCTGGGGATGAATACAGGTTCCGTTCTTCCGTCCTCCTGGACAGTGGCTTCAGGAACCGGCCGATCAGAGCCTGGGTCCTGGCTGCCACATCCCAGTCAGGTCATGGGCAAGCTCCTCAACCTCCCAGAACCTTCTGTGGGTTCACTTTTCTGTGGTGGTTTAGTCACTAAGTCGTGTCCGATTCTTGCAACCGCATGGACTGTAGCCCGCCAGGCTCCTCTGTCCATGGGATTCTCCAGGCAAGAACACTGGAGCGGGTTGCCACTGCCTTCTCCCACTTCTCTGTAGCGCGAGGTGAATAGCTTTTGGTAGTCTTACAGGGCTCAAATGATCTCATCCACTTGAAAACACCTGCCCAGGGCCTGGCTGTTGACAGCTTCTGAACGTGTCCTTCCTCTCAGCCGCCCGGCAGAGCCGCGCTGGCCCCTGCAGGGTGAGTTGCCTTGTAGCGCTGTCTATGGAGCTTCCAAGTGAGAGCAAGTGCGTGAAACTAGTTACACGTGTGGACAGCAGAGTCACTGGCCTCTAGAGCTGCTCGCACAAAGGACTAGGGCTTGTGAGGACACCTCCAAATCCTGTCGTCAGCGCTGGCTTGGAAGTAGAAGACAACCATTGAGAGAGAAACATAGGTTAGATGAGGATTTCCATGGAAACACTTCAAGGAATTCAGCCTTGAAGTCAGGTGCAGGTTCAGCTCCTGGCACTCCCCAGCGTGAAGGGCATCGCTGTCCCACAAGGCTGGAGCAGCGCATGTCATCCCCGCCCTCAGGATGGGCGAGCCTGAGGTTGTGAGAGGTTGGCGACCTGCACGAGGACATGCAGCTGGTAAGGCTGAGACCTCGGGTCTCCTTGCAGGGGGCGTGCCTGGCTGTGAACTTGAAACTTGACCTCTGGTGCGAATGTGCGAGCACACTCAGTCATGTCCAACTCTTGGCAACCCCATGGACTGCAGCCCGCCAGGCTCCTCTGTCCATGGGGATTCTCCAGGCAAGAATACTGGAGTGGGTTGCTGTGCCCTCCTCCAGGGGATCTTCCCAACCCAGTGATCGAACCCCCATCTCCTGCGTCTCCTGTATGGCAGGCGGATTATTTACCACTGAGCCATTGGGGAAGCCCTAGTCACATATGGGTGGTCATCTCCCTGGGCCTCCTCACTTGTTCCCATTCTCATCCCCACCACCTCTTTCTAGCGCCTCCCTAGTATGCCAGCCCCAGCAACAGCCCTTCATGCCCACCAGGACCTCCAGCCCGTTGGTGAGCTCGTCTCACAGTGCCTCACCCCTGGTGTCCCAGTCCACCTCCTTCCCGGCTGTACCCCGTGGGCTGACGTGCTCTGGTCCGCCCTCCAGCCTCTCTGTCCAGCTTCCCTGCTGAGCCCTGCCCTCTGCTCCTGCACACGGGGCACGGAGCCTGGCTGGCGGGGAGCAGCCACCCTCTGGTTTCTAACACAGCTCGCTCCTGGTGAGGTCGGAGTCCGCCTGGCCTCCTTCCTCAGTGATCGAGGCCCTGTGCTCTCCTGGACGACTTTTCCTCCATCTTCATGGTGCTCTCCAGCCTCTGCCCCTCCCTGCCCCATCCTCAAGGCCCAAAGAATAAGATTTGCCTTGGCCAAGGTAGGTCTTCCCTGGGGGCTCAGCGGGTAAAGAATCCACCTGCAATGCAGGAGACCCGGCTTCAGTTCCCGGGTCGGGAAGATCCCCTGCCAAAGGGAATGGCAACCCACTCCAGTATTCTTGCCTGGAGAATCCCATGGACCGAGAAGCCTGGTGAGCTACAGTCCATGGGATCTCAGAGTTGGAGGCGACTGAGGCCAAGGTAGCCATCCTTGAATAACTCTGCATGACTGGGACAATAATTTGACCTTAATAAAAGTTTAGGGAAAAAATGAAAACCAAATCTTTAAAATTCGTATTTCCTGCCTCTTTCTTTCTCCCCTTATTACTCTGCCCCAAAGGCTTAACCTAAATAAGGAAGAACTTAGGAGTGGTGAAATGTTTGGAAGTGTGCTTGTGTGTCCATGAGTGGGGGATTGCGTTTCAGTGCACCAGGCCTTGACTTTGTGGTGCACACGTAACATGGCCATCCACAGCATGAATGAATGCCTCTGTGTGTGTGTGTGTGTGTGTGTGTGTGTGTGTGTGTGTACATGTGCACATGCGTATCACTGGCCCCAGAGTCAGGAGGCCTGGACTGTGTTCTCAGCTCCATCACCAGCGTGTGACAAGTGCCCTCCCTTCTCTGGACTTCAGTATCCTGACGGCAGGATGAGGTCTCCATGGTTTTGTTGCTCTGTGAACACTCTAGATGGCTCATGACTAGGCTCCTGTAGATCCTTCCAGGGCCAAGAACAGCCTTTCATTACAAAGTTGGAGTGCAGAGGCCAAGAGATTGGGCAGGTCTTCAGAAGCACCCCAGCATCGTAGAGCTGGACGGGACCTTAGGAACCATATCCTGCTTCCATACGGGTCTCCGGGTTCTGTGAGGTCGACGGGAAGTCTTGTTAACAATGCAGGTCTTTATCATTTGGCTGCTATCAGAATCAAATGGACCAAATCTGACTCTTGGTCAGGGCCAAGGCCTAGGAACTGCATTTTATCAAGTTTCCCAGGTGATTCTCAGGCAGCTGGCGTCAGGACAGTAGTTGAAGAGCCTCTGCTGTAGTCTGCGTCCCTCATCGGACAGACGCCCTGAGCTGGGAGGGGATGTGCCCAGGCGCAACAGCAGCTTCGTGTTCGTCCTGTGCCAGGGACGACGGAGACGCTTTACCAGTGTCAACTCTTTTAAACTCCATGACACCCTCAAGGAGATCCTGCGATCCTCCCCATCTACAGATGAGGAGAGGGACCCCCTTGGGAGGTCAAGGAACTTGCCCAGTTCCACTCAGCCAGGAGGTTGGGTCCCAAGGTTCTGGGTGAGTTACTGACCCCAAAACTAGGATCAGACCCAGCCCAGAATGCAGGGCTCATCTGCCAGGAGGTTGATGGGTTTCCAGAGACCAACCTGCTCCTGAAACAAAACTCACCTCTGCAGGGACTCATCCCACCCTCTTCTTTTTAATTTTTTTTCTTTTTTCTAAGTGAATGAAACAGAAACATCAGAAAATACAAGAAGTGAAAAGGAAATATATTTCCGTCACCCAGAGGTGACAATGATGTTGATAATGATGACAGATGTGACTCTAGTCCTGACCACAACTGACAGCTGCTGAACACCCCAGCCTTGGCTCTGCACCTCACATGCATTTTCTCGTTAAGCCCCTTCAACACCCGAGGAAGCTGAGCACTGTTTACACCTGGATTTGTTTCCTCTGCAGTCAGATACAACATAACTTCGACACATTAACATTTTAAAGATCTGTTTGTACCATACACTCTTCTTTTTGCCTTGTCACAAAACAAATTGTCATAAGCATCAGCTCAGTTCAGTCATTCAGTTGTGTCCGACTCTTTGCAACCCTGTGGACTGCAGCACGCCTGGCTTCCCTATCCCATCACCAACTCCCGGAGCTTGCTCAAACTCATGTCCATCAAGTTGGTGATGCCATCCAACCATCTCATCCTCCGTCGTCCCCTTCTCCTGCCTTTAATCTTTCCCAGCACCACGGTCTTTTCCAATGAGTCATAAGCATCATTCCTTGTCAAAAAATGTGTTGACCCCACCTCTCTGAGTCCCCATCTCATATCACACCCACTGCGGTTTGAGGCTGTTTGTGAAGGGTCCAGCACAGTTCTGGGAAGAAGGCAGGTGCTCCACATAAAAAGCTCTCTCTTCTGGAGGAGCCTGGTGGGCTACAGTCCATGGGGTCACAAAGAGTCGGACACGACTGAGCGACTTCACTTCACTTCCATGTAGTTACAAGGAAATCTACAGGCCACCCAGGCTGTTTCATGTCAGGTTTGCTTCTGGCCACCAGATGGCGGTATAGCCCCTCAGAATAAGCTGAGGCTGCAGCTGGGAGAACCTCAAACGCTAAGGCTGCCCCCGGAGACTGCCAGGGCCACTTGCACCCACCTGAGTCCCTGCCCTTGCCGCCCACCCCACACCACATGGGAGCCTGTTGGTGACCTAACATTCTCCTTCCCCAGTTTGGAGGGATGTGTCCCAGAAAGGGGAGTCATTTGCTCATTTATTTTTCAACCTTGCTGAGTGCTGACAATGTCCCCCGACTCCAGGGTTCAGGCTTTAAGAGGAGACGATGTGGTTCACTTGGTTCTCAGTCTCCTCTGTACAAATGGGCTCTAAAAAGAGCTCAGACTCAGGGGTGACCTGTGAAAACCTGATGCTGTGTAAAGGAAGCCAGACACAGAAGATCACATGTCTTGCATGGTTCCATTTATATGAAATGCCCAGAATAGGCGAATTCATAGAGAAAGAAAGCGGATGAGTGGTTGCCAGGGCTTGGGGGAGGGCGGGATGGGGAGTGACTGCTAATGAGTCTGGGGTTCCCACCTGGGATGATGAAAAGATTCTAGAACTAGATAGTGGTTATTAAGGGCCAAATTGTGTCTCCCTCCCCCCAAAATAAGACCGTAAGTCTGGGACCTGATCCCATAGAACCATGTCCTTAGAAGAAGGGACCCCAGAGGCAATCAGGAGGTGGGGACCAGGCTCCCTGGCTCCTAAGGGGTGGCTTCAGTGAGCTCACCTGCAGGATCCCTGGACACGTGAATCGGACGCTGACACTGTCTGCCCTCCTCCTTGTGCCTTCAGGACAAAAAAAAAAAATCCTGTGTTCTGAGCCCCAGAGCCGGCCTCACCATCTCCTGAGAACCCTCTAAGCCGCCTGGGCCTGGCCCATGATGTGCTGACAGAGAAGAGAAATGAATTGTGAAAATCCCGTCTCTCTCACAAAACCCTGGCTTTTGAATCTATTGTCTGACTGCAGGATTCATTCTGCATGCCAGAGTCAAAACAGGACCTGGAGCCTTTTTTCTTTGCTTCCTGTGTGACATTCCTAACCCCACACCCATCCCCATCCCCACCCAAGGCAGATGGATGTTTTTGATCATCAGGGAGGAAGTTCTCAGAGGCAAAAGAGAAACAAAATGAATAATTTTCCGAATAATACCTTTTAAACATACATCATGCAAAAGTATAAACGTGGTTCAGTCTGGGGCCAACAGCAGAGCAAAATAATTGTTGTCTATCTCCTGTCCGGCAGAGGCCCAGCTGGCTTCTCCCCTGACGTAAAAAGCCAGTCCTGTCTCCATTTCATTTCAATATTCCTGACCTGAATATAGGTCTATTCTTTGGATTCTCTGTTGAACTAGCTAGGACATCTGCCCAGCTCCCTCCCTGATTAACGTGTTAAATAAAATCTTCAACACGTATTCATTCTCACCTCTCTGTGAGAGGTATGATTTTTCCCTTTTTTTTTTTTTTGGAAATTATTTCTGACAGACTTCAGAAAGTAGAGCTTGGTCCAGACATAGACAAAATTTTCTCTTGTTTATTTCGTGCCTGAATTTGGTAGATTTCCAAGCCTAGAGTGTTATTAGTTTGCCAGAGCTGCCAAAACACAGTACTGCAGACTGGGCACTCAAACAGCAAAAATTGGTTTTCTCGCAGTTCTAGAGGCTGGGAGGCTGAGATCAAGGGCTTGGTGGGGTTGGTCCCTTCTGAGGCCTCTCCCCTTTGCTTGAAGATGGCCATCTTCTCCCTGGGTCCTCACAAAGTCATTCTTCTGTGCTTATCTTTGTCCTGAACGCCTCTTCTCATAAGGACACCAGTCCTATTGGATCAAGGCCTACCCGTATGACCTCATTTTACCTTAATCTCCTGTATAAAAGCCCTGCCTCCAAATACAGTCACATTCTGAAGTCCTAGAGGTTAGAATTTCAACATGGATTTGGAGGAGAGGGGATCGTAATTCAGCCCATAACATAGAGCAAGAAGCAGGACAGGCTTGAGTGCATGGCGCGGAATCGTGCTGGGTGACCCAGCAGAGGGAGCTGGGCCCTTGCCCCCAGGAGCCACAGACAGAAGAGTGCTAAGGTACCCACTCCACTCGTCTGTCTGTGATTCCCAGAGACCACAGCAGCAAGGCCAGTGGCAAACCGGTGCTACTGCTAAAGGAGGTGGGTCATTTTACTTTTGGTCCCTGAGATTCTCCAGTTCCTTGGCTGTAGACCGCCTGACCCTTCAACTGTAGGAAAAAGAGAAATGGGACTATGGGCTTTGAGCACTGACACTGCTTCCCTCCTGCTGACCTGCTGGGGCTGGTTTGGCTTCAGGGTTTCTTTCAAGCAGTCTTGGTCACGAGATCTTTAATCCATCACATGGCAGGTGGATGCCCAACCCACAGAGCCGAAGAAACCAAAACGCTTTGATTCATGCAGGGTGGAGCCAGAACCCTGTGTGCTCAGCGCCTCATCCTTCTATGCCCCACCAGCCTTGACCCTGAGGGGGCTCCGTGAGATCCCCAGGGACTCCAAGAAGCACACTGTGGAAACGCCTGCCCTTGGGGACACTGCTGGGCGTGCCACCACGTTTCCTGCCTCCTGACCTCTGCAAATCAACACAGTGTGGTTCCATTATCTCATTAGTTATTAAGACTTGTCTTGCTCCAAGAAGATGATAGAAATACAAATAAATTTCTAAAATATCTAAGGAGACTGAGACAAAGAGAAAATAGAGGCACGAGATATGTGTATATATGTTCAGTTCAGTTCAGTCACTCAGTCGTGTCTGACTCTTTGCGACCCCATGAATCACAGCACGCCAGGCCTCCCTATCCATCACCAACTCCCAGAGTTTACTCAGATTGACATCCATCGAGTCCATGATGCCATCCAGCCATCTCATCCTCTGTCATCCCTTTCTCCTCCTGCCCCCAATCCCTCCCAGCATCAGAGTCTTTTCCAATGAGTCAACTCTTTGCATGAGGTGGCCAAAGTACTGGAGTTTCAGCTTTAGCATCATTCCTTCCAAAGAAATCCCAGGGCTGATCTCCTTCAGAATGGACTGGTTGGATCTCCTTGCAGTCCAAGGGACTCTCAAGAGTCTTCTCCAACACCGCAGTTCAAAAGCATCAATTCTTCGGCGCTTAGCCTTCTTCACAGTCCAACTCTCACATCCATACATGACTACTGGAAAAACCATAGCCTTGACGAGACGGACCTTAGTTGGCAAAGTAATGTCTTTGCTTTTGAATATGCTATCTAGGTTAATCATAACTTTTCTTCCAAGGAGTAAGTGTCTTTTAATTTCATGGCTGCAGTCACCATCTGCAGTATATATGTTACATACATAGAAAGTGAAAGTGAAGTCACTCAGTCGTGTCCGACTCTTTTCAACCCCATGGACTGTAGTCTATCAGGCTCTTCCATCCATGGGATTTTCCAGGCAAGAGCACTGGAGTGGGTTGTCATTTCCTTCTCCAGGGGATCTTCCCAACCCAGGAATCGAACCCGGGTCTCCCGCATTGCGGGCAGACACTTTACCGTCTGAGCCATCAGGGAAGCAGACATACCTAGAAGTGTATACCATATAGCATAGAATCTATAACATAACGTGTAGTGTATAATGTATATATGTAATATAACAGATAATGTATAATGTTAAGAGGTGTTATGAACTGAATGTCATGGAAGTGAAAAGTGAAAGTCACTCAGTTGTGTCCAAGTCTTTACAACCCCAAGGACTATACAGTCCATGGAATTCTCCAGGCCAGGATACTAGAGTGGGTAGCCTTTCCTTTCTCCAGGGGATCTTCTCAACCCAGGAATCGAACCCACGTCTCCGGCTTTGCAGGCGGATTCTTTACCAGCTGAGTCATAAAATACCCCCTCCCAATTCATATAATGAAGCCCTGGCACCTAATGTGGTTGTATTTGGGGATGGGGCCTCTAGTGAGTTGATTAAGGCTAAATAAGGTCACAAGGGAGGGGCCCTCATCCAATGGGATTAGCATCCTTATGAGAGAAGAGACAGCAGAGAGCTCTCATCCATGGAAAGGCCATGTAAGGACACATCAAGAAGACAGCCACATCCCACCAAAATTCTTATGCTGAAGTCCTGACCCCCAGGACCTCATATATGACCCTCTTTGGAAATACGGTCATTCAGACATAATCAGTCAATTTAAATCAGATCATACTGGTGTCAGGTAGGCCCTAATCCAATGTGACTGGTATCCTTATAAAAGGAGAAGTTTGTAAACAGACACAGGAAGAGTGCCATGCGAAGATTACAGTTCTTTTCTTTTTTTTTTTTTAGTATTTATTCATTTGGCTATGCCGCATCTTACTTGCAGCACATGGGATCTTTAGTTGCAACACTCACAGTCTTCACTGTGGCGTGTGGGATCTAGTCCCTGGACTAGGGAGTGAACCCAGGCCCTCTGCATTGGGAGTGCAGAGTCTTAGCCACTGGACCACCAAGGAAATCCTGAAGATTACAGTTCTGCTGCCACAGCTGGGAAGCTAGTAGAGAGATCTGGATTCTTCCTTAGCACCTTCAGAGGGGCCATAGTCCTGCCAATACCTTGCTTTTGACTGTGGTCTCCAGAACTGGGAGGCAATAAATGTCTGTTGTTTAAGCCCCTCAGTGGTAGTTCTTTGTTATGACGACCCTTGCAAACTCTCAGTATACACACAGTGCTGCACTGCCAGTTTACACACGTGAGCGTCACCTTCAGCCATGAGATTCCTGGCGGCCAAAGGAAAGAGGGAATCTGCTACTGGAATCTCAGCATTTCTTATGGGCTAAGAACTGCCGGGGCCAGGACACTCAGCACAGTGCCTGGAAGCCAGGCGGTGCTCAAAAATATATGTTACCTGGCCTTTTTATTTTTAATTTTTCTTATTTTTAATTTATTAGCCACCAATTTCCTTGAAATCATCACTTTGGGGAGCAATAGACTAGAATCTAAGCTTATCTCCAGCTCTGTGGTTTTAAGGTTTTGCAGTCCTCTTGCAGTGGTTGGTGTTGGTTTTCATGGCAGACGAGCTGGTGTAGGAATCCACAGGCTGTGGGCTCAGGCCAAACCACAGGGCCGGGCCAGCCAGGTACCGGCAGGGAGGAGCCCTGTCCCCAGGCATGTGCCCTGGCCAGGCCAGAGTGTTTGCCTCTGCTTGCCTGCTCCACCTGCCTCCCTGCACCTACACTGGTCTACACATCCCAGCATTCTCTCACTAAGCTCATGCCGATTTCAGGATCTTCTCAACACCATGTTCTAGGCAAACCGGGCCAACCAGACCAGCTGCACCAAATAGGAAGGCTGAAATGATCCCAAAGCCCCTGGAGGAGTGAATGTTCTAGAATTCCATCATCTATGTCATGGACGTCCAGACCATGCTTCTTTAGCCTTTATGCTTTCATTCACGGTCTGGTGGGTCTTAGAGCTGGTCTCCGAGTGTCTGTCTTGCACTAGTTCGTGCCCTCCTCAGAGTGGACGTGTGAAGGCACCTCACAGTCCCTGTCACTGTCCCCCACTCACTGTGTACCCGCGGCCCCCAGGCCTCTGCGGGGCACACGCTTTCACAGTGAAACCCACTGCGGTGTTCCCTTCTCTCCTCCAGCCACCCTGCATGATCCCAAGGGGCTTGGAGCATAGTGCTGCTGCTGCTGCTGCTGCCAAGTCACTTCAGTCGTATCCGACTCTGTGCGACCCCATAGACGGAAGCCCACCAGGCTCCCCCGTCCCTGGGATTCTCCAGGCAAGAACACTGGAGTGGGTTGCCATTTCCTTCTGCAATGCATGAAAGTGAAAAGTCAAAGTGAAGTTGCTGAGTCATATCCAGCTCTTAACAACCCCATGGACTACAGCCTACCAGGCTTCTCTGTCCATGGGATTTTCCAGGCAAGAGTACTGGAGTGGGGTGCCATAGCTAGTAAGTGCTCAAAAATATTAATACTTAATGATTTCATCAAATAGAAAACAAATCTGACCTTACACCCATGAGAATAGATACTACCAAAAAAAAAAAAAGACAAACGTTGGCAAGAAGTGAAGAAATTGAAACCTTTATTCGACGCAGGAAGGACAACCACTATGGAAAACAAGCATGGAGACCCCTCAAAACTTTTTCAATTCATTAAAAAAAATTTTAATTAAAAAAAAATTTTAAATCGACCTAGCCAACCCACTTGTGGGTATATATCCAAGAGAATTCAAAGTAGACAAGATATTTTGCACATTCATGCTCATAGCAATGTTACTCACAAGAGCTAAGAAGTATAAATGACCCCAAGAGTCCAACAACAGAAGAATGAGTCAATAAAGTGTGGTCTAGATCTTCCTAGGCCATGGGATATTATTCAGCCCTAAACAGGAAGAGGGTTCCGGTATATGTTACAACATGGATGGACATTGAGGACGTTATGCTAAATGAAATTAGCCAGAACGAAAGGACAAACACATTAGGCTTCCACTAGCACAGGTGCTTGGAGGAGACAAGTTCCTAGAGACAGAAGGTAGAATGGTGTCATCAGAGGCTGGGGGAGGGACGATGGGGAGTCATTTAGTAGGGACAGAGTTTCAGTTTTGCAAGATGAAAAAGTGCCAGCAATCGATGGTGGTTGAGGTTGCACAATGACGTGAGTGCACTTAACGCAACCGAAGCAGATACTTCAAAATGGTTAAGATGGTCAATCTTATGTGTTTTTACTACAATTTTTAAAAAGAGAAGCACATATTTAAAAAAAAAAAATCTGATCTCAGGTAAACGGAGACTTTTTCAGATAGGATCTTGGCAACAGCAGGAGGGACAATCACACGAGCCAGGCAAGTCGCCCGAGGCCAGGCTGGGTCCTCTCCAGGGAAGTGCCAGCACGCCTGGGAAGAGCCGGGTGGGTGGGCTGGGGTGGAGTGATGGGCAATAGATCAGAAGATGTCTTTCCTGCCACCAGCCCAAGGGTCCTTGGGAGGACGTTGGCAGGTATCATTGTACCCTGGCCCCAGGCCAAGGGCAGCCAGACTTCAGGAGCCCAGAGGGAAGGGAGAATCTTCACGGAGGTTCGGTCAAGTCAGAGGAATGGACATGTCCAGGGGGGTCAGTGGGAACAAACCGTTCAGCTATTTTTTTTTTTTTTTTGGCCTCACTATCTGGCAGGGAGATGGTCAGGGATGGAACCCACGCTCCCTGCACTGGAATCATGGGGTCCTAACCACTAGACCGCCAGGGAATTCCTCAGGTAATCATTCAGGAGCAAAGGATGAGAATTTGGAAGGTCTGACCACGTCACTGGTAAACGGGTGGGGCGAGGATCTGTGAGTCGTACCCGAGTCACCTGGACGACGGCAGGGGCTTTGCAGTGAGCTGCCTCTGCAGAACACAAAAAGGGGAAAGTTTCTGGATGTTCTCTGTTTTCCCGGAGCAGGTAAAATTCAACATCAATTTGCATGGGATGGAAGTGGTCAGCGCTGGGGAGGACCTGCTTTTCTGGCATAGAGCAGACCCTCAATAGACACTTCAGTGAACGAATGAGTGAGTGAGTGGATGAATGAGTTGGTAGAAGGGAGTAAGTGCTGTGGGCTGCTGGGGTCTGGGGGGGCCCCCAGAGAAGGGGAGACCTGAAGCGAGTGTGATAGATGCACAGGAAATTGGTCACCTTGAAAGTGCTAGTCGCTCAGGCGTGTCTGACTCTTTGTGACCCCGTGGACTGTAGCCCACCAGGCTCCTCTGTCCATGGGATTCTCCAGGCAAGGATACTGGAGTGGGTTGCCACACCTTCCTCCAGCAGATCTGCCCAACTCATGGATCGAACCCGGGTCCCCTGCGCTGCAGGCGGACTCTTTACCCTCTGAGCCACAAGGGCAGCCTGGTCACCTTGAGAGTCACAGCAACAAAGCAGTTTTAAGGGACAGGAAGGCAAAACCATGCATGGTTCATTATATATTATACGTGAGGCCCTAGGCAGTTCGATCAGGAAAACAGAAACCTCCCTGGTTATTTCAAGCAGAAAAGACAAGGAATCGACTGCTTACAGAGCCAGAGGACCAAGCTTCTAGGTCAAAAACCAAGAGCCCTTCCAGAAATGGACACATTTGCCTGAGGTCCAGCTGTCTGCCCAGCGCGTTTATTGCCACTGGTACAGGTAGAACCTCCTTGAGTACAAGACTCATATGATACAGATTAAGAGGACCAGGCCCCTTGCTGCTGTTGTTCACTAGACCGGATTTCCTAGGCTCAGCTTGCTTGTAATAGAAGCCCAGGCCGGAAAGGAAGATTCCTCTGGATTCCTCACTCCAGTAAGGGGGTGCTGACCTACAGAGCCCTTCCAGGAAAGAGGACAACAGTGAAACCAGTTTATTGAACAAGAGGCCCCACAAAGGGCAATGGAAGCGAGAATTTGCTTTCTCGTGTCTGCCCCTTTCAGCCTGGTCCCCGGAAGTGGTCCTGGCAGATCCCAGGCTCCCCCCTCCCCCACCCCATCACCCTCTGAGGATGCTCCGTGTGCCATTACCTGGCTGTTAAAGGGCCAGTCCCATCGGCTCTCAAGGCTCCAATCTGACATCTAATTTATAAACTCCACTGCCCCAGGTCTCAGGTGTAGAGCCGTGACCCCAACTTGCCCACTGTTCCTCTCCCCTGTTGCAGGTCTCTGCACTCCAGAAGGCGTGTGCGGCTCCCCCAGCAGGTGTGTTGGGCGTGCTGGAGAGAAGACAGGACAGTGTTCCGTAGCTGGTGGAGCTGGAGTTCACTCTCAGCTGTGAAAAGCCCTGGGCTGTGGCAGATACCAGGCCTGCAGTGGTTCTGTGCCCACTTGTGTGGCTTCTTCAGAACCTGCTCATTCCTGCTGCCTGTCACCGGAACCAATAGCTGCTGGCAACACCTGATGCCTTCTGTGTGCGAGGCCTGGGGGTCAGCTCAGCCATGCCCTGGAAGCCTCCAGATCCTCACCCCTGGACCCTGGAAATGCCACCTTACACAGCAGAAGGGACTTTGCAGGTCTGATTAAGGAACTTTAGATGGGAGCTTAGCCTGGATTTTCTGGATCCATGTCATCAGGAGGGTCTTTATAAGGAGACAGGGAGGTTTGACACAAAAGAAGGAGGCAATGTGATGACAGAAACAGATTTGAAGCTGCCAGACACACCAGACCCAGCTTGGTGACCAGGACTCAGGTCTCCGGGAGATTACCTTATAGTGGGAGGAGACAAGCAGGAAAATGATTGTCGAGATGGTTTTCAGAGAAGGGTAAATGCTTCGAGGGTCATAGACTGGGGTGGCACGTTACCCACGCTGGAGGGGCCGATGTGGGAGGGAGGCACTTGAATGAGATATCAACATTCCCGGGTCCTGAGCCCCTGCGTGTGGTAAGTCCTCAAGTTCGCCTTAGCTAAATTCAAACGTGAAACGCAGGCAGGGAACAAAGTGCAGGCTTGCCCTAGGGGCCTGGAACACTCGTGCGAGGATCCTGAGTGGTTTCCTGCCTTTCCCAGGGTGCAGTCATTCAGTAAACAATGGGCTTCCCTTGTGGCTTAGCTGGGAAAGAACCTGCCTGCAGTGCGGGAGACCTGGGTTCGATCCCTTGGTTGGGAAGATCCCCTGGGGGAAGGGAAAGGCTACCCACTCCAGTATTCTGGCCTGGAGAATTCCATGGACTGTATAGTCCAGGGGGTCCCAAAGAGTCGACATGACTGAGCAACTTTCACTCTTTAAACAATTATCTCTTAAACACTCCTCACCCACTCTGATTGTATGCCAGGCATTGTGCTCTCTGTCCCCTTATTCCAGCTCTGTAGCCTCACCCCAGGCCACCTCTCCCACCAGCCACAGGACTGACAGTATCAGCAAAATGCCTGCCTTCCCTTCCTAAGTCTGGCTGTACACCTCCCCACCAACACACACCCACTCCCCACAGGAGAGCCCCACCCTCTCAGGGAAGCTTAGTTGCTAGGTGTCTCCCCAGGTCCAGGTTGAGCATCTAGGAACCTGCAGTCATAACCCACTGCATGCCTGGGTCCTCTGTCGCCTCAGTCACGTCTGAATCAGTGACACTATGGACTATAGCCCACCAGGCTCCTCTGTCCATGGGATTTTCCAGGCAAGAGTACTAGAGTGGGTTGCCATGCCCTCCTCCAGGGGATCTTCCCAACCCAGGGATCAAACCCCAAACCTGCATCTATTATATCCGCCCTGGCAGGTGGGTTCTTTACCACTAGCGCCACCTAGGAAGCCTTTTGCCAGAGTGCAAATTGGGAAACGCCTCATTTCAATCGAGCCTCTCATTATTTGCCTTGCCGCAGGGCTGGGAGGTGGTGGTTAAATGAGATTCTGGTTCAGCAGCAGCTGGGGGAGTGTGGGAGCCTGGCTTTCTCACCGGCCCCCCCGCTGATGCCCACACGGCTGGATCTCAGACCAGTGTTGAGGAGCTAAGGGTTACCAGACTATAGCACTTCACCCTAGAGCCCTTCCAACGTGTGAATAACAGCTCTTTTCTACAGACCCTTCCTGGGAATCTGGGAATGTGTGAAGGGCTTTGCATCAACCCTTCCTTTGATCTAGTAAAAGCCCCCTTTTACAAACATAGGAAACAGGCACAGGAGGTTAGAGACTTGCCAAGTCATGGAGCTGAGTAACGCAAAGCTGGAGCCTGAACCCAGGAGATCTGAGGCCAACTCTAAGGTGGCCAAGAAGAGAGAACATTTCTGGGCAGCTGTGTGCGTCAGGCCTACGCTGTTTGCTTGTCACCACCTCTGATCCTTACAGAGTCATGTGGTAGACTTGTGGATGTCCTCAACTTACCAAAAAGGAAACCGAGGCCCGGGGCGGCTCGTAACCAGCCCAGCGCCAGTCTGTGCCAAGTGGCAGACCTGGGACTGAGCCCAGCCCCTGATGTCCACACTGGGACCACTCAGGCCGCCCACCCAGGGTAACCTTTGAGCCGAGCACAGAGCTGGAGCTGCTCAGTGACCTGGCCCACGGCCCGCCTGTCACCCCGCCAGCTGTCCCTGCCCAACCGTAGCCCTGTGCTCCTTTCCTGCAGCTGCTGGGACAAATTCCCACCACTGGCTGGCTTGAAACAACAGTGCTGCATTCTCTTACAGTCCTGGAGGCCAGAAGTCTGAGGTCAAGGTGTCCCAGGGGCCCTTCCGGCTTCTGGTGGCTCCTTGGCTGAGGTCCCATCACAGTCCCTGCCTCTATCGTCACGTGCCTTCTGTGTCCAGGTCTATGTCTCTTCTCCTCTTAGAAGGGATTGGGTCAGGGCCCAGCCCAGTCAGCATCATCTCCTCCTAACTAATGACGTTGCAAAGACCCTATTACCAAACAATAGGTTCCGAGGATCCGGGTGACCCACCAGGGTTCCTGGCCTTAACTAGAGCCAGACAAGAAGTTCAGGCAAGGCTTTACTGGGGCCCCTGCTGCCGTAGGGGGCAGTGAGCACAGCTAACAGGTTCCCTGGCTTGCTGTTTCCAACGCGGGGCGGGTGGAGCTGGTTCCTTATTTGGGGTGAAGGTAGGGGTGGGTCAAGGGGTCAGGCCGAAAGGATGGCTTAGGTGGTTTACCCCCACCTCTGTGGTGTTGTGTGCAGAGAAGGGGATGTACAATACTGTAACGCTGAGTTGGGGGTGGGGAGCCTAATCCAATACCTGGCTCACTACTGTTTTTTCTCCTGACCCCTTGCTTTTGCTCCTGGCTCTTCAGAAGAGACAGTGGGGCCTTTGGGGGTTTTTTTGGTGTCTTTTGTCCAGAATCTGCCCCAGCTGCTCACGCACACAGACATTTTTAGTCCCATTTTTAGTTTCTGTGTTTTGCTGCTCGAGGAGAGGTGTGTCAGGTGCCAGCATCGTGGCGCTGCGGCCAAGGCCCCCACCTGTCTCGCGGGGAGATGGGAATCCGGGGGACTGTTACTCAATCCAGTACAAGCCCACCATCTGCCCTCAGCCCCAGGCTGCAGCACAGAACTAGGAGACCAGAGAGGCTGGGGGAGCCACTGGCGGTCCCTGCAGCGCCCAGAGCTCCGTCACGTGTGGGGCCAGCTGTGCCTTTCCCATCCTGACAAAACGAGGACTTTTGCTCTGGTTTGGTTTGTTGTCCTTTCTAGAATTTCCCCTCCAGGTCTTTTTCCCCTGCCTGTGGTTGGGAGCTGCCAGGCTGTTGCTGTGTTTGTAAGAGGTCAGAAGCAAAGGATATGGACAAGCGACATGGGGCAGGGGCTGGGGGTGATGGGAGGCAGGGGCAGGGCAGGAATGTCACCCACAGGAGGAAATGTCACTAGCTAACAAGCTGGGAAATGCATTCGTCCCCTCTGGGGGTCAAACAAATGCAAACCGACACAGGATACCATTTCTTGCCCTTGAAGTTAAGGGAAGTTTCTTGGGTTTGTTTTTCAATGATAATTGTCAATGCTGGCAATGATGTGTTTGAAGCAGTCACTTTCAAGCAAGGCTTTTAGCCCCTTTTGGAAAGTCATGTGATAGTGCTCCCCAAGAACTGCCAAGAGTCATGCCATTCTATTCAGTGATTCCACTTCTAATCATCTCTCCTAAGGAAATAATCAGAGATGTGGTCAAGTTTTTTGTACCAAGTGTTATTACAATGTTTTTTAAAAATCATGGTTAAAAAAATAAATTGGAAATAGCTTAAATGTCTAACCATAGGGGATTGACTGAGTAAACAATGGCATATCAGCTTGATAGAAAAGTGTTTACAGAGCTTGTACTAACTTGGAAGAATGCGATGCTAAGTGAAACAGGATACACAATTGTATATCCACAGGACCACAAATGTGTACAAAATTGTGCAGAAAGAAAGGATTTGATGTGCTTGTGATAATGAATGTCTTCAGGGAGTCTACGAAGAGAGGGGAAAAAAAGCGAGTTGGCAAGGGGACTGCCTCTGGGACAGAGATGGGCCCTGGGGGAGGGGAGGGAGGTCACAGCCCAGAAATTATCCCCCACGACAAGCAGCGTATGAATGGACATGAGATTTTGAAGCGTTCTGAGCAGGGACCAGCCCACCTTGGCCCCATCTCCCCACTAATCTCCTGCAGCTCCACATCCTTCCATCCTGCACCCCAAAGGCAGAGTGATTTTCCAAAACACAGATCTAGTCAGCTCATTCCCATACCATGAACCCTTCAACAGCTCCCCATTGACTAAAGAATAAATCCAGGCCCAAGTTGGAAGGCCAGGTGCTTGCCAATCAGCTCACCCATCTTCCCAGCCTCACCTTTCTCCCCACCAGTCATAAGCCATGCTCTTCCATCCCTCTGTGCATTCGCTCATAGTCTCCCCTCTGCTCCCAATCCACTTCTCTTTCATTTCCTCCTAGTAAACTCCTACACATCCTTCAAAACCCTAAACAGTTGCCACCTCCTCTCTGACCCTTTCTCTGGCTGTCCCCAGGTGAGCTGGAATTTCCCTCCTCTGCTCCCACAGTCTCTGAAGCTCCCAGTTCTCGCTTGCTTTTACACTCTAAAGATTCATTTGGCATCCAGTCTCCTCCTCCAGGCTGTGAATTCCTTAAGGGAAAGGGCGGCACTTCTTCATCTAGAATCTTCAGAGCCCAACCGAGGAGCCAGACCACAATAAAGACCCATTGATCATTTGTTGAGTAGTGATTACATGTCATGGCTGACCACGAAAAAAAGGTTCCAGATGAATTTACTCACTGGAACAACTGTCAGAAATAGGAATTAGGATCCTCATTTAATACCCAGGGAAGCTAAGACTTACAGTGCTTAGGGAATTCAGCCAAGACAGCAAGAGGCAGAGCTATCTGAATCCAAGTATCTTGTGTTCTTTCTAAGACACCTGTATCAGTTTTCCTGGGGCTGCTGTAACAAAGTACCACAAACCAGCTGACTTAGAACAACTGAAAGTTGTCCTCCCACAGTTTCCGAGATCGGAAGTCCAAAGTTAAGGCGTCAGCAGCGCCAAGCTCCAGGCTCGGGTATTCCTGCATCGCTCTGGTCTCTGCCTCCATCTGCACGGCCTTGTCTCTGTCTCTCCTCTGGGTGTCTCTTAAAAGGACACCATCATTGGATTTAGGGCCCACCCAGGTAATTCCATCTGCAAAGGCCCTTTTCCCAAAGAAGGTCACATTCCCAGGTTCTAAGGATTAGTGGGGACATGGAAATCTTGGGGAAGAGTCAGCTTTCACTAATTCAATTCAGTTCAGTTCAGTTGCTTAGTCGTATCCGACTCTTTGCGACCCCATGAACTGCAGCATGCCAGGCCTCCCTGTCCATCACCAACTCCTGGAGTTCACCCAAACCCATGTCCATTGAGTCGGTGATGCCATCCAACCATCTCATCCTCTGTTGTCTCCTTCTCCTCCTGCCCCCAATCCCTCCCAGCATCAGAGTCTTTTCCAATGAGTCAATTCTTTGCATGAGGTGGCCAAAGTACTGCAGTTTCAGCTTTAGCATCATTCCTTCCAATGAATATTCAGGACTGATTTCCTTCAGGATGGATTGGTTGGATCTCCTTGCAGTCCAAGGGACTCTCAAGAGTCTTCTCCAACACCACAGTTCAAAGGCATCAATTCTTCGGCGTTCAGCCTTCTTCACAGTCCAACTCTTACATCCATACATGACTACTGAAAACCATAGCCTTGACTAGATGGACCTTTGTTGACAAAATGATGTCTCTGCTTTTTAATGGGCTTCCCTGGTGGCTCAGAGGTTAAAGCATCTGCCTGCAATGTGGGAGACCTGGGTTCAATCCCTGGGTCGGGAAGATCCCCTGGAGAAGGAAATGGCAGCCCACTCCAGTACTCTTGCCTGGAGAATCCCATGGGTGGAGGAGCCAGGTGGGCTACAGTCCACGGGGTCCCAAAGAGTAGGACACAACTGAGCGACTTCACTTTCACTTTCACTTCTGCTTTTTAATATGCTATCTAAGTTGGTCATAACTTTCCTTCCAAGGAGTAAGCATCTTTTAATTTCATGGCTGCAATCACCATCTGCAGTGATTTTGGAGCCCAAAAAAATAAAGTCTGACACTGTTTCCACTGTTTCCCCATCTATTTCCCATGAAGTGATGGGACAAGGTGCCATGATCTTCGTTTTCTGAATGTTGAGCTTTAAGCCAACTTTTTCACTCTCCTCTTTCACTTTCATCAAGAGGCTTTTTAGCTCCTCTTCACTTTCTGCCATAAGGGTGGTGTCATCTGCATATCTGAAGTTATTGATATTTCTCCCTGCAATCTTGATTCCAGTTTGTGCTTCCTCCAGCCCAGTGTTTCTCATAATGTACTCTGCATATAAGTTAAATAAGCAGAGTGACAATATACAGCCTTGGCGTACTCCTTTTCCTATTTGGAGCCAGTCTGTTGTTCCATGTCCAGTTCTAACTGTTACTTCCTGACCTGCATACAGGTTTCTCAAGAGGCAGGTCAGGTGGTCTGGTATTCCCATCTCTTTCAGAATTTTCCAGTTTGTTGTGATTATATAAACCTATAATGAGTATACTTATGTCTGGTTTTAATTAGTTTCATTTCTACACAAAGGGTTTCATCGTAATCCAGTCAGTGCTGGCTGGACAGCTTCCATGGACCAAGGTTGGTGAAATTCCATAGATGAAGGATGTGGCCCTCATAAAGGGTCCCCACTTAACAAGGGAGCTGTCATGGGAGAGGGTACAGCTAACTCTCTCTGTAGGTCGGAGTGGGAGTGCCAGAAAAAAAGCTCTTAGGCCCAGCTGAGTGGTTTAGGAACAGCCAAGGGACCAGCTTGTCAAGAGCAAAGCATCGTAAGGGACCTGGGATGATCATCCACGAGGTGGGAGTTGGGGTGGGGGTGTCCGGTCAGCCTGCAGTGGAGGAGGCTGGGAGAGGTGCCAGGCAACCCGGCTGGAGATCTGGGCCAGCCTTGGTCATGGAGGGCCCCGGGGGCTGGGGGAGCTGGACTCTGTGAACTGGACGCAGCCTCCCCAAGGCCTCAGCTCCTCCCATGCCTGCCCTTCAAGGGCTGCCTGGGTCCGGCTCTCTGTGGGGCTCAGCTTTCTCTTGACCTAACTGATGCCCTCAGCTGTGCTGGCTGGTGACATCCTTGGGGCCTCCCCAGAAAAATGACGCTGGGTGCCCTGGCTCCCTCTTTACAATGAAGAGAAATGAGTGCTCAGCCCTCAGCATCTTATTACCAAGATTGAAGGGGGGATGCCGCTAAAAGCCTGCCCCAATGGCCTTGGTTCACACTTGAGCTACTGTGAAGGTCTTCTCTGTTCTTCCCCCTCCAGCCCTCCCTCCCCAGCTTTGTGAATCAGAAAAGACAATCTGCAGAGCCGAAGGGCAAACACATAAATATCCCTCCTTCCCTGCCTTTGGACGAATCCCAAAATGTTCCCTGTGTCTAAATTGAGTCCCTTCCACAAGAGCCACATTCTGTCAGGGTCTCCCTCCCATCCCACACCCCCCCCCCCCCAGAGCTCCTGGGGTCTGTTTGTTGCTGGAAGCCAGAAGCCCCCGGCTCCCACACTCTGTAACTTTGGACCTTGTCCCTCCCCCCATCCCCTCCCATCCCAGACCAGCACAGATCTTTCTAACCTGGACAGGTGTGTTCTGCAGGGCCCCGAGCTCTGACTCTGCCCCTTCCCTTCTGTGGGGCCCCTTGCTCATCTGTGAAATGGGGATAAGAGTCACTTTTACTCCACTGGTTTTTTTTCATTGAGGTAGGGCTTCCCAGGTGGCTCAGTGGTAAAGAACCTTCCAGCCAGTGCAGGAGATGTGAGTTCGATCCCTGGATGGGGAAGATCCCTTTACTTCATTGTTTTTTTTAAACTGAGGTGGGGCTTCCCAGGTGGCTCAGTGGTAAAGAACCTGCCTGCCAATGTGGGTTTGCTCCCTGAATGGGGAAGATCCCCTGGAGAAGGAAACGGTCAACCCACTCCAGTATTCTTGCCTGGAAAATCCTATGGACAGAGGAGCCTGCCAGAGTACAGTCCATGGGGTCACAAAAGAGTTGGACATGACTCAGCACCTGAGCAGTAACAACAACAAAGTATATTTAGCATGGAATTGACCATTTTAACCATTTTAAAGGTGTGAGGGACATTCACACTGTTGTGTAACCATCACCACCATCCATCCCTAGAACTTCGTCATCTTCCTAAACTGAAACTCAGTCCCCATTAAACACTCAATCCCCTGCCCTCCCCTGAGCCTCTGGGCCCACCTCTCTGCCTTCTGTCTCTATGAACTTGTCTCTGCTGGACGCCTCATGTAAGTGGGATCATGCAGGGTTTGTCCCTTGTGACGGGCTTATTTTATTTCACACAACATCTCTGAGGGTCATCCGTGTTGTAGCCTGTGCCCAATTTTCTCTTTTAAGGCTGAACACCAGTCCATTGCACAGATAGACCCTGGTTTGTTTGTCCATTCATCTGTCGATGTGAGCACGAATGTTTGAGTCAGATCTGTTGAGACTCATATCTGTTTGAGTCTTCATTTTCAATTCTTTTGAGTATACACTGAGAAGTAGAGTTGAAAATATATCCAGAGGTGGGATCGCTGGGTTATATGCTGACTCCTTGTAAATTGTCACGGGACCACCAGAGTCTGTTCCCAGCCATTTTTACCTTCACTGCACAGGGCTTTGTGTGCAAATTGAAAGTGAGAGCAACGCTTAGCAAGAACCAGAGGTTGAGAAACGTTGACTGTGAGCCCTGCAACCTGCCCTGCCTGTTACCTTCCAGATGTAACAGACAGGGTGGAGCCTTTGGCTCAGGGTGGAGCTGAACTCCTTTACCTGCATCTAAGACCCCCATGGACTGGCCTTCAGCTTCCCCAGTATCACTTTCTCTGGCCCTTCCTAAACCCTGGCTCTAGCAATTGGGACTGGCTGACCAGTTGGGGTGACCTTGACTGGGGCTCCTTGGGTCTTGGAGCCTTGGGTCTTGGTTTATGTCAGTTCCTTTGCCTGACCCTCCTGCTTTGCCAGTAGCCAATATTCAATTTGTCAATATTCAATTATGAATGTTCATATTCAATATGAATTTGAATGAAATTCATTTGAAATTGAAAATGAATTTGAAATTCATTGAACATGATTTTGAAATGGCATATTCAAGTCAATTCATAATCAATATTCAATTATGGATATTTAATAATATATCAATTATTCAATTAAAATATTCGATTCAATTTGTCAGTACTGGATTATGTGCCGCCTCCTCCAGGGAGACTTCCTAGTTGTTCACTGTTATGCCCCGTGGTCTTCTAGTGAATTCCTGAAGGTCCAAGAGATGCAGGATTGATGAAGAAGGTCTCAGACCCTGGCACTAGAGACCCTGGGTATCCTGCTCATCTCTTGATGCTGCCAAAAACTGTGTGGGCACAGGGCTACATCTGGCCCTTCTGTCTGGAAGCCCTTGATGGGCTGCCTCATGGCGTGAGTCCAGTGAATGAATGAACGGATGAATGACTGAATGAACGCATGCAGCCGTGGGCACTCGCTCCAGGCAGAGGTCCCATCCCCATGCATGGAGGCTAGGCAGGAAGGCAGCCTGTTGGGGAGGCTTGGCGTGAGGAGTCAGCATTCTGACCTCAGGAAGGTGACCCCCCCTCTCGGAAGCTCACACACACCTACCGAGATCTTGTGGGTATCAGAGGTCATGCATGTGACCTCCTGCCTGGGTGGTGCCCTGAGGATAGGCCTGGGATCTTGTGCCCTGCAGATCTCATAGGGGCAGACCATCCCAGGGGCCACTGCCGGTCTCCTTCCAGCACACACAGAGCATGCCTCCCTTACCTAGAGAACATCACCCACGGGGGACAGACTACAAACCCAGAGATCACAAAAAAAGGGAAAAAAATGATCTGGGTCTGAGCCCCCAGATGAATGCCACAGCCTGTGGGTGCTGCTGGGGGAACACAGCTCCCTAGTTCCTCATAAGGAGGACCTTTATTCTGTAGGCCCGGGTATCATGATCTGGTCCAGCCTTCAACAGATGCGGAGTAGTGAGCGCTACCATTTTCTGGAGTTTTCATTTTCCCCGAGGCAGGATTCCAAGTTATTTCACATTTGTTGCCCATTTAAGCCTTCTCACAACCGCAGGAAGTACATTATTTTCTTAGCATCTCTATTTGACGCACAGAGAGGTCGATGAACTTGCTCAAGGTCACACAGCTGAGAAGAGCAGAGCTAGGATTTGAACCCAGGCAGGCTGGCTCTAAAACTTACACTTTGACCACTGTGTTCTGGTGAAATAGAAGCTAAGGAAACAGATTTGAGAGCAGCGGGATGTGACAGCGGCAGCTGGGGGACAGAAAAGGTTTAAAAAGAAAACGCAAGAACTCAGAAGGTTGGCGGTATGGGGGTCTCTGGTGGAAGGGCCTAGAAACATGAAATCAGGCAGGGTTACAGCTTCTTCCTACCCCATCCCCACCCCCGTCCCCCTCTCCTTGCTGCTCAGAAGGCTCCCCTCGCACTGACAAGGTGGCCTCCAGCCTTGCCCCCCCAGGCCCTTTCCAGCAGCCCCAGACACTGTCTCTTGCCATCTCCGTGGCCCGAGATGGATGCTGCCCAGGGAGCTGGGGTCCCTGCAGCTGTAGGTCAGGGGGTGGGTGCGGGTGGGAGGCGGCTACTGGCATCTTGGCATCATCACCAAGTGGGGCTCAGCAGGCCTCAGTGTCCTGTGTTAGAGAGGCCAGGGGAGCTGCAGCTAGTAAGACGGAGGGTCTGGGTGCTTGTTTCCCGGGTCCACACCTGCTACCTGGACTCCTCGGCATGAATATCTCAATAAGGAGGATTGCCGCCTTCCCTCGGGATGCAGCCTGGAGGCTTTGCCAAGCAAGGGCCATCTTGCCGGGATGCTCTGACACGGACCACTGGTTCTTTGGCCACATTGGGTCGCTGTGAGATCTCAGTCTTGTAAGCACATGCCAAGAGCCTTACCAGCCTTACCAGGGAAACAAGGGTAGTAAACCAGGTTCTTCCTGTGTGTCCGCATCCTCCCTGAAGTAGACCTACGCAGGGAAACTGGGGTTCAGTCTGTGTGTGCCTGTGGGGTTCGGTCACTCCCTGGGGATTGGGCCCAGAGATTCTATGGGACACCCCTGTGCTCCTAGGGGTCTGGCAGGAGCCTCCCCATCCCACGGGGGGGGGGTTCCCAGCTTCAGACTGTAGATGTGGAACCTGCCCTATGCCCCTTCTGGTCTCAGTGCCCCCAAGACCCCAAAGGCTCTCAGACTCCAGCACCACTCCACTGGGAGAGGGCACCAGGAAAGGTCGTCATTCCACCTCCTTGCCTCCTGCCATGCTGTACCCGCCCCCCAGAAGCCCTCTGGCCCCACTCTCAGGGGCCTGGTTAACCCCTACATCTGCAGGACCTACAGTGCACATCCTCCTCTCTGAAGCGTTCCCTGACTCAGCAGTTCATGTGTCCCCAGGTAACACACCAGTGAAACAGACACTGGGGTCCTAGGACTCAGGGTGCATCTCTGCACCCCACCAGCCAGAAACACTGCCTGGAATACACAGGCACTCAGTAAGCACCAGACGAGTGGGGGGTGAAGCCATGGGGTGGGCAAACAGTGGGCTTGGGATCCCCCCTTATCTAGAGTTTGAACCCCAGCTCTGCCACTTGCCAGCCAAGTGGATGTAGCTTCGTGGCTTTACCTCTGTGAGCCTCTGTTTTCCCATCTGGAAAATGGGTGCAGTGACCCTTCCTTTAGGGTTGGTGGAAGGAGGAATAGAGTAACAGGCATAAAGCGTGAGGCACAGAGCAGAGCTGAGGAAGCGCTGGTCCCCATTCCATGCAGAGAATTGGGGCATTTTGTAATGTCACCTTTCTATACCTCTAAGAAAAATGTCACAAAATGAGGAGGCCGCTTTGCAAAAGTTCAGAGCAGGGACTCTGACACCAGGCTGCCTGGGTCCCTGGGTGGCCACTTATAATCTTAGGCAGATAACTTCTGTGTGCCTACCTCAGTTTGTTTGCAGTAAAAATGGGTCGATGATGGTCCCTCCTCACAGGAGGGTCAGAGGGTCAGAGGGTCAGATGAACTCATCTTAAATTAGGGGTGGCATGAGCTAAGTTTTGTAGAGCACACAGGACAGCACCTGGTTGAAGGAAGCCCCTAAGAGTGTCAGAGAACCAAGCTTCCTTCCTGGGCCTTTGTGGTCTGGGGTTTGGACCTCGCTCTGTGTTTCCCTCTGCAAGAGGAGCAAGACCTCGGTTACTCTTAACAGAGGACCTTTGTTTCGCAGATAGAGTCCGGACGCTGATTTTATGTGAAGGCATCCTTTATGGTCTGTGAGGCCGTCACACCATGGGTACCACACAAAGGGGAGGACAGATCTGCAGCGCTTGAAGCTAGGTCGACCAGGCCAGCCCATTACGCAGGATTCATGTGATCCTTCTCTAGGAGTGTGGATGTTGAGCAGCTTCGAAGTAAACTCCTAAATACGGGCTGCAGCCCAGCCCACGTGCCCTGAGCAATCTGAATCTTCTAGTTCTGTACAGTTCCCACCTTCTCCATGACAGTTTTCTCAGACTTCTGTCCACTCACATTCTGCCCCCCCAACAGAGAAAAGAATCCAAAAGATATGAGTTCGAAAACCACTTTCCCTGCTCACTGCTGTGTGACCTTGACCAAGTTACTTACCCTCTCTGAGCAACTCTCATCTTCCTTAAAGTGGGGATAATGCATCATGCTTTCCATGGAGGAGAACCGAGGGGACTCAGTGAGGTTAGGAAGGAAATGGAACTCAGGTCGTTTTTCTGCTTCATCACCTGGAACCTCTCTTTTCTGAGCCAGCCTCTGACCGTGGTTAATTTCATGGGAGCTGAGCACCTCCACTCACAAGTGAGGTCCCCGAGTCAGGATTCAGTGGCCTCCTCCTTGTGTCCCCCACACCCAGCCATGCCTGGGAAATGCTTGCCTCAAGGATGTGCCCCCAAGGGACCCACAAACACCTATCAACATGGATCCTCCCATGAGTGGCTTTTAGACATCTTTGTTAAGAAGCAGTGAATGTTTATCTCTCAGCTTGTTTTATGCTGAAAATGTGAGAGGAGTCAGAAAATCCTCCTGGGACCCCGTGGCGGAGCTGGGGGAGAAACATGGAGAAGAGTAGGGCCAGGCTAACGGGTGATGTGGGTCTGGGTCTAGGACCACAGCCGTGCAGTGCGTGGGGCTGGGTGGGTGTTCCACGAGCACAGCTGGAGCCCGGCAGGGAGGTGGTGACAACATGGGTTCTAAGCCAGTGCCAGTGCGATGGCTGGGAGCCTGGACATGGCATTCCACACCCGAGGACACTGCTTGTGAGCAGGCTGTGGGCTGAATGGTAGCCTCCATCAAATGTGTCCACATCCCAGTCCCTGGACCCTCTGTTGTCGCTGTTTATTTGCTCAGTCGTGTCTGACTCTTTGCAGCCCTGTAGACTGTAGCCCACCAGGCTCCTCTGTCCCTGGAGTTTTCCCAGCCAGAATGCTGGAATCGGTTGCCATGCCCTCCTCCAGGGGATCTTCCCGACCCAGGATCGAACCCTTGTCTCCTGCACTGGCAGGTGGATTCTTTACCACTGAGCCACCTGGGAAGCCCTCTGAATGCTCCCTTATCTGGCAAAGGCCTTTACAGATGTGATTAATCAAGGACCTCCAGAGGGGATAATCCCGTATTAATGAGGTGGGCCCTGAATCTGACAAGTGTCCATATAGGAGGGAGATTTGAGACAGGAGAAAAAGCCATGTGAGGGTGGGCCAGAGACTGGAGCAATGGGGCCACGAGCCAAGGAAGCCCCCAGACACTGGGAGAGAGAGAACACGCCACACCCCCACCCTGAATTCAGACTTCTGGCCTCCGGAACTGTGAAAGAATAATAAATTCTGCTGAGTACAGCTGCTGTGTGTGTTCCCGCAGCTTCCAGAAACTAACACATGAGCTTTGTGACTTTGCGGGAATTCCTTAATCTTCTAAATTTCAGCATCTTCGCTTGTAAATAGCACCTAATTTATACAATTTGTAAAGGATGAACCGAAGTATTGGGCTTCCCTGGTGGCTCAGATGATAAAGAATCTGCTTGCCCTGTGGGAGACCCAGGTTCCGTCTCTGGGTTGGGAGGATCCCCTGGAGAAGGAAATGGCAACCCATTCAGTATTGGTGCCTAGAGAATTCCATGGACAGAGGAGCCTAGTGGGTCATGGGGGTACAGTCCATGGGGTCGTAAAGAGTTAGACATGACTGAGCCACTAACACTGATACTGACTGAACTGAAGTATTTAGGTTGAATCATGTTAAATTGCCATTTTTGCAAGTCAGAAATAATTGGATGCTGGCAGTTTTATTTGAGTCAACCCAGTAATCTATGCAAAGCTCTTAGAATAGTATGTGGCCCACAAAAAGTGTGCACAACTACGGAAACACACTCCCAGGGCTAGGAGAGATGACTCCTCAACTGGGGCTGATAGCTTTCGGTGAAGGGGCATTTACACTGGGCTCTGAGGGATGCATAGGAGCTCATGTGGCAGAAAATGGGGATGCTGAGGGTGGGGGAACACTTCAAAAGGTGGGCCAAGAGGGAAAGGGGGCTTTGGTAGGTACTGGTAGGAGACAGAGGAGCTCCCCTAGGGGGAGGGGTACAGGGATGATGTAGGCACCTACTGAATACAGAACCCCCTGTGCCTGCCCAGCCACCAAAGTGGACTCTCCTCCATCCTATCACAGCATGCTGCTGCTAAATCACTTCAGTCGTGTCCGACTCTGTGTGACCCCATAGACGGCAGCCCACTAGGCTCCCCCGTCCCTGGGATTCTCCAGGCAAGAACACTGGAGTGGGTTGCCATTTCCTTCTCCAATGCATGAAAGTGAAAAGTGAAAGTGAAGTTGCTCAGTCGTATCCGATTCTTCGGGACCCCATGGACTGCAGCCTACCAGGCTCCTCCGTCCATGGGATTTTCCAGGGAAGAGAACTGGAGTGGGGTGCCATTGCCTTCTCCATATCACAGCATAACTTTCTTAAAATACCTAAGTGAGCCACATCCGTGCTCACACTTTTCACTGAGGTATGTGACCCTGGGGAAGAAAACTTAAATCTCTTTAGCCTACATAGGAGTTTCCTGTGGTTGCTGTAATAGATAACCCAAGACTGGGAGGCTTAAAATAACAGATATTAATTTTCTTACAGTTCTGGGACTCAGAAGTCCAAAATCATTTTCACTGGGCCGAAATCAAGGTCAATAGGGCCACATCCCATCTAGAAGTTTCCTTGCATTTTCCAGCTTCCGTGGCTGGTCTTCACCGAATGTCTTGGCTGGCAGCCCCTTCCTCCATCTTCAAGGCCAGAAGCTTAACATCTTACTTCCTTGTCACATGGCCTTCTTTCATGTCAAATCTCCTTCAGTGGCTCAGTCAGTGAAGAATCTGCCTGCAATGCGGGAGACCTGGGTTTGATCCCTGGAGAAGGGAATGGCAACTCACTCAGTATTCCATGGACAGAGGAGCCTGGCGAGCTATACTGTCCATGGGGTCCTGAAGTGTCCAATTAATTAGAGTTGTTCGGTTAGTCTGAACTACAAACACTAACACTCCCTCTTTAAGAACACCTGTGATTCCATGTACAGTCTGCCTGTATAATTGAGGATAATCTCTCCTATCCCAAGATCGTTGATGTAATCAAATTTGCAAAGTTCCTTTGCCACACAAAGTCACAAGCAGAGGTTCTGGGAACTAAGACCCACATGCCCATGGGGACTGTTATTCAGCCAGCCTGACTGGCATTAGAAGTCCCGCCTTTTGTTTGGCCTCTGATCCTCGTCTTCCTGCCTGCTCCACCAAGCCCTGCTCAGACACGCCAGGACCTGCTTCCGCTGGAACACTCTCCCTGCCCCTCCACATGGTTCCTCTGTCTGGAGATCTCCGTAGTAACACCCCGTGGTGCTTCCGTCACTGCCTGCCCCCCGGTGCCCCCGGAGGAGTGCCTCTGCACCCATCTCTGGCAGCATCTGAGTCCCAGGCCAGTTCTGGACCGACTCAATGGACGTGAGTTGGAGCAAACTCTGGGGGATAGTGAAGGACGGGGAAGCCATCACTTCACAGACCTGGAGTGCGGCAGTTCACGGGGCTGCAAAGAGTCAGACACGACTGAGCGACAGCATGGGAGGGGACAGGCAGAACAAGCACATCCTGGGAGGACCTGCATGCGATCTCACAGAAAGGAAGGGACAGGTCGGGTGAGAACAGGTGGGGCACTGAGAATGCCCGGAACACAGACACGCCAGGGACTCTCTGCCACCCCGTGAGCTGTAGCACGTGAGGCTCCTCTGTCCTTGGAATTCTCCAGGCAAGGATACTGGGGTAGGTTGCCATTTCCTTCTCCAGGGGATCTTCCCTACCCAGGGAATCGAACCCAGGTCTCCTACATTGTAGGCAGATTCTTTACTGTCTGAGCCACAAGGGAAGCCCCGATTGGGCTCGTACTGTTAATACAGCCCACTCATGCAACAGCGCTCACAGCATCTCCAAGAGGGAGAAACTCTCATCAGATCTATTCCAAGGATGAGGAAGTTGAGGCACAGAGAGCTTCAATGACTTCCACAAGGTCACGCAGCTGGATCCTTGATCTTGGACTCTAGCTCCCAGAACTGTGAGAAAACACATTCCTGTTGTTTAAGCCACTCAGTCTGTAGTGTTCTTGCTATAGCAGCCCAAGCTGACAAGGACACTCTGTGATTCCACTCATATAACCTTCCGGAAAAAGCATAGCTGTAAGGACAGAGAAGAGACTGGAAGTCACCAAGGGCAGAGGCGGGAGGATTTCACTACGAAGGGATAAACAGAGGGAATTTGCGGGGGAGGGGGGATGATGGAACTATTCTCTGTGCTCTGAGAGTGATGATGATCACATAACTCCTAGAACTCTGCTGCTGCTGCTGCTAAGTCTCTTCAGTTGTGTCCAATTCTGTGCGACCCCACAGACGGCAGCCCACCAGGCTCCCCCATCCCTGGGATTCTCTACTCCCTTATAAAACAAACTTTTCTGTGTATAAATTTTAATTTTTAAAAAGTTTATGGCATGCTGGATCTTAATTCCCCGACCAGGGGTTGAACCCATGCTCCCTGCAGTGGGTGCATCATGTCTTAACCAATGGACCACCAGTGAAGTTCTCGTGTATAAATTTTAAAAGAAATAAAAGGTATGCTTTGCTTCACAGACAGAAGGCTGAGCACCGAAGAATTGATGCTTTTGAACTGTGGTGCTGGAGAAGACTTTTGAGAATCCCTTGGACAGCAAGGAAATCCAACCAATCAATCTGAAAGGAAATCAACCCTGGATATTCACTGGAAGGACTGATGCTGAAGCTGAAGCTCTAATACTTTGTCTACCTGATTCGAAGAGCTGACTCATTGGAAAAGACCCTGATGCTGGGAAAGATTGCGGGCAGGAGGAGAAGGGAGTGACAGAGGATGAGATGGTTGGATGGCATCATAGACTCAATAGACATGAATTTGAGCAAATTCCAGGAGATAGTGAAGGACAGGGAATCCTGGTGTGCGAAGAGTTGGACATGGCTAAGCAACTGAACAACAACAATATCACAGATAAAAAGAACCCTCTGGCTGCTGTTTGGAGAATGGACTAGGGGGGCAAGAGTTGGAGGAGGTTGGAAATCAGACAGCAGTAGTGATGGTGAGGCTGAGGGGTAGCCAGGGAGGAGGGGAGATGCAGTCAGACTAGGGCTGTGTTTGGAGGTAGAAGTGACAAGAATTGCTGATGGACTGGCTGGGGACTGGTCAGGAATGGAGCAGAATCAGTGATGACTTCTAGGTGTTGGCTGTGAGTCTGCCTTGGTGGAGAGGATTGGGGGTAGGGTTCCAATGGCAGCCCCAGTGTCATTAGATTGGGTTGGTTCCGGTAGACGCTGCTCTAGTAGTGAACACTGGATTCCAGCTGGAAGCTATGGCCTATGCTCAGAGTTAGCCATGAGTGAAATGATGCTTTATAAGCAATAAACATCCCTGAGCATGTTAAGCATTTCCAAGAGGCTGGCAGGTGTCTCCCTCCGAATCGATCTGGATAAGCCCCACGGCATCCCTCGCTTTCCCTACCTCCCAATGAGTTATTGTAAGTGTCTGTCTTCTTGACCATTTGGGAACTCACAGATTGGTCATCCATGCTTCCCACTGACTCAGGATGCATCTGGGTGAGTCCTCTTATTTAAACCTCATAGCTTGAAAGGAGACTAGAATCCAAACCTTCCTTCCCAGCCCCAAATTTGTGGTTGAAGTTCAGGGCTTGTCCCCTCACTGGTCCTGCCAGTCCCCCAACCCTGGATTGAGCCATCATCAACTGGAAACTCCTTGGTTTGAAAACATTGTTCCTACAGTCACTGGGGGCTGGCACAGGCCTGCAGGGAACCCCTGTGGGCCTCGGTATCCTCGTCTGTAAAGTGGAGACACTCATAGTCATCCCCTAATGAGTGTGTTAGTTGCTCAGTCATGTCCAGCTCTTGCGGCTTCATGGACTCTAGCCTGCCAGGCTCGTCTGTCCATGGGCTTCTCCAGGCAAGAACACTGGTGTGGGTTGCTAGGCCCTTCTCCAGAGGATCTTTCCGATTCAGGGATCGAACCTGGGTCTCCTGCACTGCAGGCAGATTCTTTACTGTCTGAGCCACCAGGGAAGCCCTTCATTACCTCGTGGGAGGTAGTGAAAATCAGGAGAATCCAAATGAGACACCAAGGACAGGGCCTGACCCATGATCTGGGCTCAAAATAGGCTAAGATATTCTATTGCTGTGCTCAGACGCTCAGTCGTGTCCGACTCTTTGCGACCCCATGGACTGTAGCCGCCAGGCTCTTCTGTCCCTGGGATTTCCCAGGCAAGAATACAGGAGTGCGTTGCCATTTTCTCCTCCAGGGGATCTTCCCGACCCAGGGGATTGAACCCGCATCATCTGCATTCACAGGTGGATTGGAGAATCCCGTGGACAGAGGAGCCTGCTGGGCTATGGTCCATAGGGTTGCAAAGAGTCAGACATAACTGAAGTGACTTAGCACGCACGCACAAGTACCACCTAGGAAGCCCAAGACATGCAATTACCGTCCAGAAAAAAATCATGCTCCTTCCAGCGGACACAGTGCTTTCAAGTTTGCAAAGAGCTGAGTAGATAGCATTTCATTCCCGCTGTGTGGCAAGCCCGTGAAGGCAGATCGCACAGCAGTGTGGCCTCTGATTTGGGGAGCAGGGAGTAGAGCTCTCAGCCCCACGGCAGGGTGCAGGCGGATGGCCAGGGCTCAGCCTGGAGGCCTGAGATCTTTTCACACTTCTCTGTGGGAGAGACTGGCCAGCTCCTTGGAGACAGAAAGTGGGTCTCTGTGACAGCGCTCGGAAAGGAGCGCCTGCACGGACTCACCTCTTTGTTCTTTTTTTTTTTTTTGTATTATTTATTTATCTTTGGCTGCGCTGGGCCTTCGTGGCTGCTTGCGCTTTTCTCTAGCTGCAGCGAGCGGGGGCTGCTCTCCGGCTGTGGTGTGCGGGCTTCTCATTGCGGTCACTTCTCCTGTTGTGGAGTGCAGGCTCTAGGGAGTGTGGGCTTCAGGAGCTGTGGCACGTGGGCTCTGTACTTGTGGTTTCTGGGCTCCAAAGCACAAGCCCAGTCGCTGTGGCACACGAGCTTAGTTGCTCCGTGGCTTGTGGAAGCTTCCCAGATCAGGGATTGAACCTGTGTCCTGCACTGGCAGGTTCCATTGAGCCACGAGGGAAGTGCTCATCTCTGTGTTCTGATACCACGTCCTGGGCCTGGCTCTTAAGTGGAGACCCTCGGTTAGGTTGTTGTTGTTTGTTCTTAACTTTTTAATTCTTTTTTAAAAAATTAATTTATTTTAATTGGAGGCTAATTACTTTACAATATTGTAGTGGCTCTTGCCATACATTGACATGAATCCGCCACAGTGTACATGTGTTCCCCATCCTGAACCCCCTTCCCACCTCCCTTCCCATCCCATCCCTCAGGGTCATCCCAGTGCACCAGCCTTGAGCGCCCTGCCTCATGCATGCAACCTGGACTAGCGATCTATTTCACATATGATAATATACACGATTCAATGCTATTCTCTGTTCTTAATTTTTATTGAAATATAGTTGATTTACCATGTTGTGTTAGTTTCAGCGTACAGCAAAGTGATTCACTTACACACACACACACACACACACACATATATATTCTTTTCCATTCTAGGTTATTGCAAGATACTGAGTATGCAGTTCCCTGCGAGACAGTAGAGTCTCGTTACCTATTTCATATATAGTAGTTGGTCTATGTTAATCCCAAACTCTTCATTTACCTCTTCCTGCCTCTTTCCCCTTCGGTAACCATAAGTTTGTTTTCTATGTCTGTGAGTCTGTTCTGTTTTAGAAATAATTTCATTTATATCTTTTTTTCACATTCCACATATAAGTGATACCATATGATATTTGCCTTTGTCTGACTTCACTTATTATGACAATCTCTAGGTTCATCCATGCTGATGCAAATGGCATTATTTCATCCCTTATATGGCTGAGTAATATTCCATTGTGTGTATACACACACACACACACACACACACACACACACACACACACACACCCATGTGTGTATATATATGGACTTTCCTGGTAGCTCAAACAGTAAAGAATCCACCTGTAATGCAGGATACCTGTGTTTGATCCCTGGGTTGGGAAGATCCCCTGGAGAAAGGCATGGCAACCCACTCCAGTATTCTTGCCTAGAGAATCCCATGGACAGAGGAGCCTGGCGGGCTACAGTCCATAGGGTCACAAAGAGTCAGACACGACTGAGCGACTAAGCACACACATGCATATACACACCACATCTTCTTTATCCATTCATCTGTCAGTGGAGATTTAAACTGCTTCCATGTCTTGGCTACTATAAATACTGCTGCTACGAACACTGGGGTGCAGGTATCTTTTGGAATTAGAGTTTTCTCTGGATATACGCCCAGGAGTGGAATCACCATGGTGGATTTGTTAAGTGAATGAGCAAATGAATGAGGGCTCTGTATGGTGATTGAGTCAGGGGTGTGAACCATGAATACAGAGGGGCCTGCTTCATAACACTTACTCTAAGCCTGGTGAATGCTGAGCCAGCCTTCACAACAATCCACCACCATTAGTCCCATCTTACAGATGGGAAAACTAACACTCAGAGAGCTTAAGCCACCTGCCAACCATCACTAGGCCAGTGAGTGGTCCAGCCAGAGTAAAATTTAGGCCTGACCGATGCCTGTTACCCTTGCCAAACACCTTCACCCAGGGGTAGGTGATGGGAGAGCATAGACTTTCAAATCAAGGTCCTATTTGCCATATGAATGCAATCGTCCAACTCTTACAAGCTAAAAGCTTATACTACTTATACCAAAATTGCAACCACCTCGACTTTTTCAAAGCCTAGGATACTGGTTTCCCAGGGCTGCCCTCAGGAAGGACCATGGACAGAAGTGTCTTCTCGCGGTTCTAGAGGGGCTCCAGGTCCGCATTACAGGACTGGCTTTGCTGATGAAATGTGACTAGAGGGGGCACTTTAAGGGTTGCCATGTGATCTGGGCAGCTCTCTTTCCCCTCTGCTCCAAGATCAGCAAGTCCCTGAGATGGGCTGCTGCTGTTCTGTGGTCTGGGATGCAGAAGATGAAGGACAGGACCACAGAGGCCCGCAGTAGACATGGATGGGAGTGTTCCTGCTGATGCTGCTGGGATCTCAGTGTTCCTTGTTACAGCAGCATGACTTGACCTCAGCTGGCGCTATACACTGCAGACATCATTTTATGAATTTTAGGGTGTTCAGTGTAGCTCTTCACAGAGATGGAGGAAATCCCTCAGTCCTCAGACCCCTGCGATTAAACTCTACTCACTGCAGTGTTCAGGTTTCCCTGGCGGCTCAGATGATAAAGAGTCTACCTGTCAATGCAGGAGACCCAGCTTCGATCCTTGGGTAGGGAAGATCCCCTGGAGAAGGGCACGGCAACCCACTCCAGTATTCTTTCCTGGAGAATCACTTGGACAGAGAAGCCTGGCGGACTACAGTTCACGGGGTTGCAAACAATCGGACACGACTAAGCAGCTAACACTTCCACTTTTCACTTCACTCCAGTGTTCATCTGTTTGTCTTTGACAGTATAACTTGGCAGCTGAATCTCTGAAACACCAAGTGGTGCCCAGGCCTCAGCATTCATCAGGATGCCACTTGCCCCATGGCCCGACAGCAATCAGAGGCTGGCCACTGCAGGGTGGGCTTTGGAAAGAGACCCAAATTCCCGCCTTTGTTCTTCCTACCAACCTGATAGCCATGAGCCAGTTACCAAATTGACTGGTGGGTGAGTGTGTTAGTCTGCTTGGGCCGCTATCATAAAATTCCATAAACTGGGTGGCTTAAATAATAAAAATTTACTTCTCACAGTTCTGGAGGCCAGGTGTCCCGGATCAAGGTCCAGCAAGATCAGTTTCTGGTGAGGGCTCTGGTCCTGCCTTGCAGGCGGCCGCCTCCTCACTACGTCCTCACGTGGTAGAGAGAAAGAGAGCTCTCTAGGGTCCTTTCCTCTTCTGACAAGGTCACCAGCCCTACAGGATAAGCCCTACCCTTATGACCTCAGTTAAACTTTATCACCTCCTCAAAGGGTCACATTGGGGGTCAGAGCTTCAACATTTGGGGGAGAGAGACATAGCATTCAGTCCATAATGGTGTGGTAGGCTGAGTAAAATCCTTCCAGATCCTTCCATGACCTAATTTCTGGAATCTGTGAATGTCACCTTAAATGGGAAAAGAGACTTTGCAGGTGTGATTAAGTTAAGAGTCTTGAGGTGGGCAGTCGCCCTGAATCATCAAAACGGCCTCATGCAATCATGCTGGTCCAAGCGGGAGGAGATGGGAAGAAGAGAGGAAAAAGTGATGATGGAAGGAGAAACTTCAAGAGATGCTCTGAAGGAGGAGGAAGGGGCCATGAACACAGGAGGCCGTGAAGGTGAAAGAGGCAAGGAAACACATTCTCCTCCAGAGCCTCCCGAAAGAACCAGCTCTGCCAACCTGGTGAGGCTGACTTCAGACTTCCGATTTGCAAAACCCTAAGAGAGGAAGTTTGTATTGTTTTAAGCCAACAAGTCCTTCGTTGGAAGGACTGATGTTGAAGCTAAAACTCCAATACTCTGGCCACCTGATGCAAAGAGCTGACTCCCTTGAAAAGACCCTGATGCTGGGAAAGATTGAGGGCAGGAGGAGAAGGGGATGACAGAGGATGAGATGGTTGGATGGCGTCACCGGCTCAATGGACATGGGTTTGGGTGGACTCCGGGAGTTGGTGATGGACAGGGAGGCCTGGCGTGTTGCAGTTCATGGGGTTGGACACAACTGAGCGACTGAACTGAACTGAAGCCAATGAGCGTATGATACCTTGTTACAGCAACCACAGAAAACAAATGCAGCTGCTTTGGGTTTGACCGTGACAGAAAATGCCACCTAAGAGTAGCTCAAAGAAGAGAGCTGGGCACAAAGCCTGGAGACAAGTGGGTCAGGGCTGGGGGCAGGGCTCAGCCACAAGGTCCTTCGAGCGGGTCCCAGCTCCTTTTAGCTCCCTGCTGCACCAACCTGGCCAGGGCCCTTATCTTCGTGGTCCGTGGTGACATCCACAAAGCAGGCAGCGGGGAGGAGGAAGGGGCAAAGGCGACAGAGGCAAGGAGTGGGCATCAGCTGTCCCGAGGGAAGGTTACGAGGAGCTTCCACACAACACTTCCTCCGTTTTTTCTTCCTGCCAGGACTTACCTATGGGCCACACCTCACCACGAGGGAGGTGAGACAATTGTTCTTACTCTGTGCAGACACATGCCTGGAGGGAACTTCCAGTGCAACAGAAGCAGGGGAGAATGGGTGTGGGAATGGTCCGCATCTGGCACGCTGAACCTGCCTGTGAGTCAGGAATGCGCTCATCTGAAGGAACAGAAGTCCTGCCCTAATAAGGCTTCAGCAAATTAAGCTTTGCTTTTCCTGGACAACAAGGAGCGTTTGGTTGCTCATGCAGTGCAACCATTGCAAAGATGGCCACGCTTTGAGGGTTGGTTTCCATCCTCAGACTTGGAGCCTCATGGACAGAAAATGGCTGCTGTGGCTCCAAACATCATTTTTATGTTTAAGGCAGGAAGAAGGATGAAGAGTACTGCAGTCTGTGTGTCCCTCTTCAGCAGGAAAATGAAAGCTTCTTATAGGCACTCCCAGAAGACTTTGTATAACAGTCATTGGGCAGGACTGGGGTTCATGGCCTCTCTAGCTCCAAAGGGGTGTGGAAAACCAAGCAGTCAGCTTTTCAGCATATTAGGCAATAGATCTGGCATGCCAATTGTTATTCCATGCAATTGTCATACCAATTGTTATTATCATTATTGTGCACAGACCTGTATATGCCCAAAGATGTTCACTACAAGTTTTACTTATCACTGTGAAAAATCATAAACATCTCACATGTTCAACTGTATAGTTTGGGTCCCAGTCGATGAGTTGATCATTCAGGGTCTGGCCCCGCCACCTGTGTTACTTCATCTGGAAAACAGAAGAAAATATAACTTATCTTTTAGGATTATGGAGAAGAGCAAGGATGGGCATGGAGCTTGTCTGGCACTTAGCTGGTGCTCTGTTGTTGTTCAGTTGCTAAGTCACGTTCGACTCTTTCCTGCCCCATGACCTGCAGTATGCTAGGCTTCCCTGTCCTCCACTATCTCCCGAAGTTTGCTCAAACTCATGTCCATTGACTCAGTGATGTTATCTAATCATCTCATATTCTGCTACCTTCTTCTCCTCCTGCTCTCAATCTTTCCTAGCGTCGGGGTCTTTTCCAAAGAGCTGGTGCTTAGTCAATGGTGCGGAGAAGGCAGTGGCACCCCACTCCAGTGCTCTTGCCCAGAAAATCCCATGGATGGAGGAGCCTGGTGGGCTGCAGTCCATGGGGTCGCTAAGAGTCGGACACGACTGAGTGACTTCACTTTCACTTTTCACTTTCATCCATTGAGAAGGAAATGGCAACCCACTCCAGTGTCCTTGCCTGGAGAATCCCAGGGACGGAGGAGCCTGGTGGGCTGCTGTCTATGGGGTCGCACAGAGTCAGACACGACTGAAGCGACTTAGCAGCAGCAGCAGCAGTCAATGGTAATGTATCCTAACCTCCAGCCCTTCCACCATCTGCCCCAATGGTAAGTGCAGCCATGAAATTAAAGATGCTTGCTCCTTGGAAGAAAAGCTATGACAAACCTAGACAGTTTATTAAAAACCAGAGATATCACTTTGCTGACAAAGGTCCATCTAGTCAAAGCTATAGTTTTTCCAGGAGTCATGTACGGATGTGAGAGTTGGACCATAAATAAAACTGAGCACTGAAGAATTAATGCTTTTGAATTGTGCTCCTGGAGATGACTCTTGAGAGTCCTTTGGACTGCAAGGAGAACAAACCAGTCAATTCTAAAGGAAATTAACCCTGAATATACATTAGACAGTCTGATGCTGAAGCTAAAGCCTAATACATTGGCCACCTGATGCAAAGAACCAACTCTGGAAAAGACCCTGATGCTGGGAGAGACTGAGGGCAGGAGGAGAAGGGGACGACAGAGGATGAGATTGGTTGGATGGCATCACCGACTCAATGGACATGAGTTTGAGCAAACTCCGGGAGACAGTGAATGACAGGGAAGCCTGGCATGCTGCAGTCCATGGGGTAGCAAAGAATCGGACACGGCTGAGTGACTGAACAAAAACAACTCCCAAAATGGAGAAATAATCAGTTTCAATGTTTTAAGCATCTTGTTAGAACCATTTCTGGTGGATTTAGCTTGTTGATCTCAAGAGAGTGAAACTCCACCCTCCGACTCTCTAAACTCTGGAGGGAGAGGTGCCTGTGTGGTATGGGGCTGCGGGGGCGGATGGCACCTGCTTGGGAGCAGGCTGTGCCTTCCTGTGAGGATGGCTTTCACTCTCCTATCAAAAGGAATAGTGCTGACCTCCCAGGCTGTTGTGAGGTTTCACAGGACGAACTACCCCTGGTTACAGTGTCTACAGTCTAGCAAACCCCAAACAAGTGCTAGTCCCCTGCTCCCGACATTAGGCGTTGGAGGAAGCCTGTTGTGCCCAGGCCCTGGGGCATCCTGACATTGGCAGTGGGAACGCTGCAGCACGCTAGGGGCTTCTAATCCAGTTTAAGTCTCCCCGGCCTGGCCCATCCAGGGCTCCTGGCTAAAAGGTGACCTAATTATTAACGAAAGCCCCAGAGATGAAAGCTCAGACATAATCCACCCCTGAATGGATTCAGAAGGAGCAGATAATGGGACAATAAAATTAATCTAGTAGAAAAACACAATTAGCTGTATCGTTTATAAATCTCCTCTCCTTCCTCACGGGGTGAAGTGGGGAACAGTGTAGCCTGAGCTGTTCACGGCCCAGCGTCCCGTTTCACTTGGATGGAGGCATCTTTGGCTGGGAAAATATTTCCAATTCACATTCGCAGAGCCTTGTTAGAGGTTTGAAAACAGTCTTCAGAAGCCAGGATGACCCAGAGGACAAAGTCAACGTGACGGTCTGTCATCGCTCCCATCCCTTCTCTTGCCTGTTTCAAGTCATTTCAGTATAACTGAAGCTCTGTTTATGGAGAATATACCCACAAGGGGCCCATGCCAGGCATGAGGGCGTTAAATGGACGAGCCCCAGTTTCCATCTCCTCAGGGTTCACAGGAGACACAGACCCACCCCCAGCTCCCCACCCCCACCACCCAGTGTGTGACGTTGGGCAGGTACTTCACCTTAGCAAGACTCCGTTTCCGTACAGGTAATGCACAGAAAACGAGGGCGCCTCCTTCCTCCCGTGGCCTGCCGAGGATCAGGTGGACATCAGCAGAGCCCTCGCCCAGGACTGGCCCACAACAGCCTCAGCAACCGGAAGCCGGGATGACTCCCACGGCGGGAAGCGTCATTTATTGAGCACGTGCTGTGTGCCAGGCACTGGTAGCTGCAGAGACCTAAGGACTCGGCCCTGGACTCTCACGAGGCCCCCTCGTGGTTCAGAGGAGTCTACAAAGTGAGCAAATCCAGGTTTGAGCCCAGCCCATCAGGCTTGGAAGCCTAAGCTATTTTCTGAAACATTACTCTATGTGGAGGTGGGTTGTGAGTTAAAGTCTGTCCCCCACATTTCATATGTTGGAGCCCGAACCCCCAGTGCCTCAAAATGTGGCTGCATTAGGAGAAAATGCCTTGAAGGAGGTGATTAAGGTAGAATGAGGTCACTAAGGTGGGCCCTGATCCAATGTGACTGGCGTCCTTATAAGAAGGGGAGATTAGGATACAGACACACACAGAGGGAAGCCCATTGAGGATGGAGGGAGGACCACTGAGGATGGAGGGAAGACTACTAAGGATGGAGGGAAGACCACTGAGGATGGAGGGAGGACTGCTGAGGATGTATGGAGGACCACTGAGGGTGGAGGGAGGATCACTGGGGAAGGAGGGAGGACCACTGGGGATGGAGGGAGGACCACTGAGGATGGAGGGAAGACTACTAAGGATGGAGGGAAGACCACTGAGGATGGAGGGAAGACCACTGAGGCTGGAGAGAGGACCATGTGAGGATTGAGGGAGCACCACTGAGGGTGGAGGGAGGATCACTGGGGAAGGAGGGAGGACCACTGGGGATGGAGGGAAGACCACTGAGGATGGAGAGAGGACCACTGAGGATGGAGGGAGGATCACTGAAGACGGAGGGGGACAACTGAGGATGGAGGGAGGACTACGTGAGGATGGAGGGAGGATCACTGAGGATGGAGGGAGGATCACTGAGGATGGAGGGAGGATCACTGAGGATGGAGGGAGGACCATGTAAGGATGGAGGGAAGACCACTGAGGATGGAGGGAGGACCACATGAGGATGGAGGGAGGATTACTGAAGGTGGAGGGAGGATTACTGAAGGTGGAGGGAGGACTACTGAGGGTGGAGGGAGGATCACTGAGGATAGAGGGAAGACCACTGAGGGTGGAGGGAGGATCACTGAGGATGGAGGGAAGACCACTGAGGATGGAGGAAAGACCACTGAGGATGGAAGGAGGACCACTGAGGATGGAAGGAGGACCACTGAGGATGGAAGGAGGACCACTGAGGATGGAGGGAGGACCACTGAGGATGGAGGGAGGATCACTGGGGAAGGAGGGAGGATCACTGGGGAAGGAGGGAGGACCACTGGGGAAGGAGGGAGGACCACTGAGGATGGAGGGAGACCACTGAGGATGGAGGGAGGACTACGTGAGGACATGGGGAGAAGGTGGGCACCCACAAGCCAAGGAGAGTGGCCTCAGGAGGGACCATCCGTGCCCACATCTCATCCCTAGCTGCAGCCTCCAGGACCGAGAACACAGCATCTGTTGTTTAAGCCCCAGGCTGTGGTGCTTTGTCCAGTGGCTGAGAGGAAGGAGGGAGTGAGCCTCAACCTGTGGAGTGGGGTCGGGTGGTAGCGGAGCTGCCCCTGGGAAGGCGGTCTCGAAGTTCACTAGGAGGGGCCGGCAAAGGCAGCGCTGCTTCTGGTCCGAAGGCCCAGCATCTGTCGGTCCGTCGGGCCCTTAGGCACAGGCTGACTTCCTCAGGAGATTTTCTTCTCTCAACCCAGTTCCATCTCGCCCTGGGAAAGGACCCAACCAGGAGACAGAGGGCTGCCTCACAGGCCCTCAAGTTCCTCTCATGGGTGTGCAAGATACACACACAAAACACACATGCAAACAGGCATGCACGTGTGTGCATCTCCAGGTATACATGCAAACACACATGTGCATATGCACACATGGACACGTGCATGCACATACATGCGCATAGATGGGCTTGTGCACAAATAATACACACCTGCACACACAGCCACAGTGTCACAAGCCAGCTGACAGAGTGGTAGAGTGGGTGACTCCTTGGGTTTGAGTCTTGGCCCTGCCTCAGTTTGACATCTGCAAATGGGCTCTAACCACAGTAGCTGCACATACTTCACTGCAAGTACAGTATTTAACTAAGTCAGTGTACAAGGCAATGTATATAAAGTCTTAATACAGTGCCTGTTGTGTAAACGCTTTGAAAGTGTCAGCAATTAACAGCACTGTGCTTGGAATCATTCTGTCCCCACCCCAACTGCTGATTCACCAACCATTTTGTGACCTGAGCATTCCCTCCCTATTTTGAAATGTAATTCACACACCACAAAGTTTGCCATTTTTTTCCTTTTCTTTTCTTCCTTTTTTTTTTTTTTTTTTGCTGCGTGTTATGCAGGATCCTAGTTCCCCAGCCAGGGATCAAACCTGCATCCCCTGCAGTAGAAGCATGGAATTCCAACCACTGGACTGCCAGGGAAGTCCCAAGTGAGCCATTTAAAGTGTACAAGTCACAGGTTTTCAGAATGTCCACAAAGTAGTGCAACTACTCAGCTGGTAAATAATCTGCCTGCAGTGAAGGAGGCCCCGGTTCGATCCCTGGGTCGGGAAGATGCCCTGGAGAAGGATAGGCTGCCCGCTCCAATGTTCCTGGGCTTTCCTGGTGGCTCAGTCTGTGAAGAATCCGCCTGCAATGCGGGAGACCTGGGCTCCATCCCTAGGTTGGGAAGACCCCCTGGAGGAGGGCATGGCAGCCCACTTCAGTATTCTTGCCTGGAGAATCCCCAGGGACAGAGAGCCTGGTGGGCTACATCCATGGGGTCACAGAGAGTTGGACCTGACTGAGCGACTAAGCACAGCACACAGCACAGAACAATGCGGCTCTCACCACTGCCTAATTTCAGAATATTCTCATCACTGCAGAAAGAAACTCCATTCTGTTAACAGCCACCTTCTATTCTCTCCCCTTCCCCATCCCCAGGCAACCACTAATCTTCCTATGTGAACACTGTCTACCAATGGGATGATACCAATTGGTAAGATATCAATGGGATCATACAATATGTGGGGTTTTGTGACCAATTTCCTTCATTCCACATCATAATATTTTCATCCATGCTGTAGCCTGCCTCAGTGCATCATTCCTTTTTGAGATTGAGTCATTTTCCATTCTATGGAGAGACCACGTTTTGTTTACCTGTTCATCAGCTGATGGATGTTTGGGTGGCTTCCACTTTCAGCTTTTATGATTCGTGTTAGAATGAACATGGGTGTACTCATTTTTGTGTGAGCCTGTGCTGGGTGCATTGCTAGGCCTGGAATTGCTGGACCCTCTGTTCATTCTACATTTAAATTCTGGAGGAACCATCATGCTGTTTTCCATGGCGGCTGCACCATTCGACATTCCCATCAGCAGTGTAGAGGGGTTTCCATTTCTTCGCAACCTTGTCAACACTTGTTACTGTCTTTTGAAGTAGTAGTAGTTGCTGTTATAGCCAGCCCCCCACCATCTCTGCGTCTCTCTCCATGACCTCGCCCTTATCCCACCTTCCCCTTCCCCGCGTGGCCCAGTGTGCCACCGAGGGTTTCTAATAGTAGGGCTGACTGCCAGGACTGTAGTTTTTCCCAGGTGCCCCTGATGAACCTCTGTGTTTGCCTAAGTACCTGCAAAGTCTCCCAAGCTGCCCAGGTTACCCAGCAAATATGTTGGAAAGTGCTCTTTCCTTTGTCTGTTCCTCAGTGTCCCCACGTGTAAAATGAGGTCTTAGCGTCTCAAACTCTAGCGCCTCCAAGAGCCAAGTAGGCGAGGTAGTGGAGGTGTAAGGAGGAAGGGGGCATGGTGCAGGGGACAGGCGTTATTTGCACACAGCCGATTTCTGTCCTGTAGGAATGCCTCTATTCTTAGATCCCTCAATTTTCCAAAAGAAAGCAGGAAATCTGAATGTTTTGCAAAATCTCCTGGCTTTCCAATATTTTCAACGAAAGCATTTTTTAAAGGGCACACAATTAAAACATATCTGTGTATCTAGCCTAGCCCAGCCTGCAGAATTCCAGTTTACAAAGCTGGAAGCAATGATTCTGGAACCTGCGTGTACCTGGGAGTCACCTGGAGGGCTTGTTAAGCCAGAGTCTCTGAGCCAGCATGTCCGGGGGGTGGGGGGAACCCGAATATTTGCACGTGTAACCAGTTCCCAGGTAAGGCCCATGCTGCTGGTCCCAGGACCCCACCTTGGGAATCACAGCTTTGGACTAATGCTAAGTTCCATCCCAGGTCTGAAAGGCAGGTTCAGGATTCTACACCCCACAGTTCAGGGTCTCCCCTCGAGGGGAGGAAGTGCCACGTCGTGGATGGGACTATGGACAGGAGTTAGCAAGCTCCTGTGATGACCACCCGGCAAGGACAGCAGCACAGAGCAGGTACCTCCCTTCTGTCAAGCTTTTGTTGTTTGGTCGATCAGGCATGTCTGACTCTTTGCGACCCCATGGACTGCAGCACACCAGGCTTCCCCGTCCATCACCAACTCCCATTGTGGAAGTTCTTCCCCATGAAAGGCTTTGAAAACTCTAAATCAGGGGTCCCCAACCTCCAAGCCAAGGACCAGTACCTCCTGTCAGATGAGCAGTGGTGTTATATTAGAAATGAAGTGTAAAATAAATAGAAAACGCTTGAATCATCTCAAAACCACCCCCCTGCCCTGGTCCGTGGAAAAAGTGTCTTCCACAAAACCAATCCCTGGTGCCAAAAAAGTCAGGGACTGTTGTTCAAAAGGGCTTTTAAAAAAATTTATATAGGGCTAGTGGTAAAGAACCTGCTTGCAAATGCAGGAGATGTAAGAGACCAGGGTTCGATCCCTGGATCGGGAAGATTCCCTGGAGAAGGAAATGGCAACCCACTCCAGTCTTCTTGCCTGGAGAATCCCAAGGACAGAGGAGCCAGGCAAGAGTCCACAGAGTCGGACATGAATGAGCGCACACTCCCACAGTCCTGTTTCTCTCTCTTTTTAAAAATTTGTTCTAATAAATTTGGCATTTCAGATATTTTGCTCACAGCAAGTTGGATAGAGATAACGGGGTGAATGGTAAGGAGGGCTACCAGCAGCCCCCTGACGGGGACAGAGGCCACAGAGATGTCAATAATTAGCCCTACACAAGCCCAGGAGCCTGGAGACACCCAGCGTGGGAAGGTTCCTGACTCTGTACCCCCAGTCCAGTTCGTGCAGAAAGCTGACCCCATTCTTCTAGAAGCGGTACGATTCCTTTCAGCATCCTCTGTTTTGGAACACAGGGTAACGTACTATCCACATTAGAGTCACGGTGGTCCAAAATGAGCAAATTTTCAATCTTTAGGAAAACCCACCCCCATTTCCCAGCTGGACCAGAGAAACAGGGAGCCTGTCTGACATAGAAAGGATTATAAATTATGGATGTAAAAAAATAAAATCACACCACAGCCAGAAGTCCTAGGTCAGCTCAGAGCCTGGGATCGGCTCTGTGCTAATTTCACTGGGCTGCTACTACCCAGCCTCGGGAAGGGAGAGATTCTGGACAGAACAGCCCCACCAGGTCATAGCTGAGCTGCCTGCAATGCAGCTGAGCCTGGCCCTGCGTAATCTCCAGCACACTCTGAGGATGCTGTGAATTTTAGACACTCTCCCAGGGACCTGGCTCCACAGAGCGTGCAATGCGTTGCACTCAGCCATCTGTGGGCTTTTTAAAAATTCAATAATTAATTCCAGCATATGGTGGTCTTACTGCTATTAGGATTTGGTCTTTTTGTGGTTCTTTTCTTCGGTAAAGGGCTTTTCTAATCATTTACCAGCTAAATAATTTAATATGAGTTATTGCTACAGGCTGCAAACCTGGCACTTAGCCGGTGCTGGGTGATACGAAAATGCCTCTGAACGGAGCAGGGGAAGAGCTGAATGGAATTATGTGGCCCTGGTAATTTATTCCCCAGGTTGAGCGCAGTACCTTGCTTGACCTCACCATGCCCTCAGTAATTTTGCTTCTGATTTATCCCGGGGCATTCTTGTCATGGGAAGAGTGAACCCAGTTGGGGCGGAGGTGTCTTTGAAGCAGGAAGGGAATTCCGTTCTAGTCCAGGAAGGGGAAACTGAGGCCCAGGCAGGTTGGTGGTTTGCCCAAGGCCATCTTGCTAGGATGACTGCTGGCCAATGAGGAAAGGGAGTGATGGCGCGTAGCCTCTGGGCCACAGTGTAGGGTTTCAGATTTAGGGGATTTGTCCTCCCCCATTTTAGGTGCTAAGTGGAAACTGAAGGGGGTTAGGGGAGAGCAGAGATGAGCAGCTGGGCAGGGGCTGGGCCTGGAGCACGGGCGGGCTGCAGTTCCGCCACGCTCAGTCGCTTCAGTCCTGTCCCACTCTTTGTGATCCCATGGACTGTAGCCCACCAGGCTCCCGTGTCCATGGGGTTCTCCAGGCAAGAAAATACTGGAGTGGGTTGCCATTTCCTTCCTCCTGGAGGAGGAAATGGTAGTTTTAGTGGAGGAAATGGTAGTTTTGGTGGAGAATCTACATTTTCACTAGGTTCTTCTGAGCTTTGTCTTTTTTTATTTCTTTCAGCTTAGCTTCTCCTAATTTTATTAAATTATTATTATTATTAAAAATTTTACAGCTATACTGCGAGGCATGTGGGATCTTAGTTCCCAGGCCAGGGGTGGAACCCACACCCCATGCAGTGCAAGGGCAGAGCTGTAACCACTGGACCACCAGGGAAATTCTCTGAGCTTGTCTTAATGACCACATCTCGTCTCAGACCCAGTGGTTTTGTCTGAGAGGTGGAATAATAGAACTGCACACAGTGGTTTGCAGGGATTGATAGCATTCACTGCCTGTTGGCTCTGGTTGATACAGTCTTTCTACCTATTGTTACAGTTCTTTTATCTGCAAAATGGGTATACTTCGAGACTCAACAACAATGACTGCCCCCACCACTTTGGTATTGATGCTTTCAAATGGTAGTGCTGGAGAAGACTCTTAGACAGCAAGGAGATCTAACCACTCAATTCAAAAGGAAGTCAACCCTGAATACTCCATGGAAGGACTGATGCTGAAGCTGAAGCTCCAATACTTTGGCTTCCTGATGCAAAGAGCTGACTTATTGGAAAAGACCCTGATGACTGGGAAAGACTGAAGGCAGGAAGAGAGGGGGAGACAGAGGATGAGATGGTTGGATGGTATCACTGACTCAATGGACATGAGTTTGAGCAAACTTCTGGAGATGGTGAAGGACAAGGGAGCCTGGAGTGCTGCAGTCCATGGGGGCGCAAAGAGTCAGACATGACTGAGCGATTGAACACACAACAACTTTGGAAATTTTGAGTAGTGAGACAGAAAAGGATAATGGTACACAGTTCTTCACCCAAGAGGTGGTCAGGGCAGGACATGGGGGTATTTCTGGAGGCTCCAGGAAGGGTCTAGGCAGGAGCAAAAACTTTCTCCATTGCCAATTGTATCATGAGTCAAGATGACTAGAGGTAGCAGGTGGCCTGCTAAATGGGATTGTTTGAAGGGGACTTGTCTGCAAAGGTGTGGCCGAGGTCTGGGGCCCAGAAGGTGTGGTCCAGTAGCCTGAGCCGAGGTTGGGGAGCATGAAGGCAGGGCAGGGGGCGGGGCTCCTCCTGAGTGACCTCCTTTTAGGGACAGGGACACAGGATCCCATTGGTCAGAGTGCATGATGATGTCTGCAGGATTAGAGACAGGATGGGATAGTGGGAACGGGTCTGGAGGAAAAAGGGCAGGGGGAGGGGTGCCTAGCACATCCCTGGGGGTGCCCTCCATGCAGTGGGGTTGCCTGGGAGGTGAAGGGAAGGGATGGGGGCTGGAGTCCGCCTGGCCTGTGAGTTCACTGCCAGGGCTCCCAGGGAAGATGAGCTGCGGAAAGCCCCAGGGACGGGTTCTCCTTCTCGGAGAGGCTGGTGACAGTGTGTGCGACTCCCCCTGGGCCTCGGCTTCCCTGGAGGAAAAATGTAAAACCAGGGTGTGGAACTAGAGGATGATTCAACCTCTGAAAAGCCCTTGATCCTAAGTTACATTGTCACTTGATCTGCATTTCCTCCGCCGTCAGGACTGTGGAGATGCGTGTTCTGAACTTGCTCCCCTCAAAAAGCAACCACATTGGATGTTCTTAGAATGCACTGCCCCCCGCCCCCCAGCCCCTTATGTGTGGGGGGTAAGGGTGGGCGGGGTGGGGGGGACGGGGGTCACGGGGAGAGCATAGGGTGATGTGGAGGTGCTGGTGCTCCCCCTTCCCCCTCCCTCCCTGCAAACACGGGAAACCTTGGGGGTGGGGGATGGAGGGGTCAGTGCATGTTGTTTTAAGTCCCCTCTGCTAGACAGTGACAGGCCTTGTCCTCAGCATCTTTCTACCTACTGTCCTTGATTTCAGGGTTGGACAGGTTTGAACATTTGAAAGCAGCCTGGGTTGTGCAGACCATAGGAATTTGGAGCTGCCAGCATTTCTTGGAGACAATTGAGTGAGTGAAAGTCACTCAGTCGTGTCTGACTCTTTGCAACCCCATAGACTATACAGTCCATGGAATTCTCCAGGCCAGAATATTGGAGTGGGTAGCCTTTCCTGTCTCCAGGGGATCTTCCCATCTCAGGGATCAAACCCAGGTCTCCCACATTGCAGGTGGATTCTTTACCAGCCTAGCCACCAGGGGAGCTCAACTGGAGGCTCAACCAGGGAAGGCTACTGGAGTGGGTAGCCCATCCCTTCTCCAGAGGATTTTCCCAACCCAAGAATCGAACCGGAGTCTCCTGCATTGTAAGCAGATTCTTTACCAACTGAGCTATCAAGGAAGCCCCAACAGGAAAAAATCAACTTCTGCTGACTTTATGCCCATCAGTCACCCAAAATTGCAATTCTCTGATGGAAAATGCAAAAATTTGCGGGACTCAAGTAGGAAGCATTTTAAAAATAGTATTTTCGGGCCTTCCTTGGTGGTCCAGTGGTTAACACTCCATGCTTCCACTGCAGGGGGCATGGGTTCCCTCCTTGGTTTGGGAGTTGAGTTCCCTCATGCCACAAGGTGTGGCCAAAAAATTAAAAAAAATTTTTTAATTAAAAAAATGCAGAATAAAAAAAATTGTTCTTTTCTTATATCCCAAATCAGGATGAAAACAAGAAACCTCTGTGATCACTGCCATCATTTTAGATGAGGACACTGAGGATGGAGGGAATCACTCCCCAGATCGCTGTGTCTTTCTTGCTCACAGCCCCCCAGCCCTGCAGCCCTGCCAAGGCCGAGGACCTCAGGGCCAAAGTGAAGTGGGTCTAAGAAACATGTGGGGAAGATCAGGAATTGTTGAGTGGTTCACTAAGGCTATACAGGCAACAACAAACAAACAACCCCCCAACTTTCCCTGGAGACTTCTAAAACCCCAAATACCATAGTTTTGTTTAAAACGTAACAGGTCACCTAATGACTTGGAGCCCCTTTAGTCCTGTTTAGTTTCTACAAGTACAGAGAAAGGAACAAAAGTATCGCTCATTCATTTCTTAACCATTCACAGAGTCCCTAGTGTGTGCCGAGGGCTGGGGACTACAAAGGTGAATGAGACACTGAAACCATCAAAATGACCGTATTTATGATTTTGTCTACACAGCATATATTTTTAAACAAGGTCTGGCATTTTCCAGAAATGAGCATTGGCAGCAGGGTTAAACCTAGGAGGCGGAATGTCTCAATGATGCTACAGGCCAGCCTGCTTTCAGCTTGAATTAGACTGTGAATTTTCTCACGACACACTTGAGCTTGGCTTTACAAACCTGACATTAGGATGTCTGAATCTACTGTGAATGTGAGATGAGTGGGTGCCTATTTCATTTAACATCTGGCTCCTGTGCAGTTGCAGTGTGCCAGGCCTTGTTCTAGGCACGGGGGCTGGAGAGACGAGAAACTGAGTTCTTTTGCAGGATTTGCTCCTATGCTGGGGACCAGGCTGGTATGGGAAGCCAGCCCAGTGAGCCTGGGACTTGCCCCACATTTGCCCAGAGCTCTGTGGCCTGGGACTAGGCATTTACTTCCCTGAGCTGCAAAGAGGCTCATCAGGACCCTGGAAGAGTCTTCATAGTTATTCTGAGCCCTCATCCTACACCCTTGACAAGCCTCTACCACCTCTGCCTGGCTCCAGCACACGCTACCAAGTACAGAGACCACCTAATGAGAGGTCAACGCTGTAATAAGAGTCGAAGAAGGCACTGTGGGTTTTTAAAATAATGGCTCATTTGATCCTCACGAGACAGTGATGGAGGGACTATTATTATCCTCCCCGTTTTATAGAGGGGAAACTGAAGCACAGAGAAGTTACGCAACTAGTCCAAAGTCACACAGCTAGAAATGGGAGAGACAGGACTGGAAATCAGACTGGCTCAGCCTGCCTCCCGTTGTGGCAGTCTGGGCTCCAACAAAGTGGGACCAAAAAAGTTGCTGAGAGGCTAGAACCTGGGGACAGGGTCTCGAGTGGTGGGGAGCAGTAGCTGGTGGTCCTGCCCCGTGGAAGGTAGGTGGGTTACTGCAGTCACCTGCAAAATGAAGGGTCTGTCCTTAGAAGGGAACACAACCCTAGAAACATCCCTGAAAAAGTCATCTGGAAAAACCAAATCCTTGTCAAATATCCTGCGAGGCACCAGGAATTATAGACTGTTGGTGTGAGGACGAAACTGGGGTCCCAGAACATGGTGTATTCCACACAGATTTCATTCTGTGTGGACTGTAAAAACACCTTAAATCCATTTGCCTTAAAACTACCAACACAGCGTCACTGATCCCCAGTTCTGTGACTGTGGCCTCTTCAATTGACTCTCTAGCCCAGACCCTGCCCCTCCCAGAAAGCATCTGAGACCCTGAGTTCCCCAATTCCCTGCACTCCTAAAGGCTTGAAGCTTATGGTGGGCTCCATGGTGTTCCCCTCAAACACGTCCAAATCTAACTCTTGGAACCTGCAGATGTTATGTATAGGGCAAATGATGTGATTGAGGATTTTGCAAGAACATTAATTTGGATCATCCCAGTGGCCCTGAAATCCAGTGACGAGTGCCCTAGGAGGAGACACACACAGGAGGGGAAGGGGCGGTGCGACCGTGGAGGCGGAGACTGAAGGCATGTGGCCATAGGTCAAGAAACGGGGGCCACCAAGAGCTGGCAGGGGCAGAAGAGATTTCCCCCCACAACTTCTGCAGGGAGAGAGGCTGGCTGACACCTTGATGTCAGACCCTGGCCTCTAGAGCTGTGAGACCAAACATTTCTGCTGTTTTGAGCCCCCCAGTTTGGAGTAATTTGTTACAGCAGCCCCAGGAACTGATGCCTGCACCTCCACCCCTACTTGTGAGGCCCTCCGCCCGCTCTGCCTTCCCTCCCACTCCCCTCCAGGATTTCACACGTTGTCCACAGTCTCTTGCGCCACCCCCCAGCAGAGGATGTGGTCTCTTACTCCCGTGGGCGCTCTGCTCTGTCCAAAGGCTATTTCATTTTCCTCACCTGTCAGCTGCTGATGGGTGGGCTATGTCTTGTGTGCTGCCCTGCCCATGTGTGTGCCCTTCACAGGGCCTAGTATGGCCTGCTAGTGCTAAGTCGCTTCAGTCGTCTCCGACTCTTTGCAACCCCATGGACTGTAGCCTGCCAGGTTTCTCCATCCATGGGATTTTTTTCAAGCAAGCACACTGGAGTGGGTTGCCATGCCCTCTTCCAGGGGGTCCTCCCCACCCAGGGATGGAACCTGCGTCTACTATGTCTGCAGCACTGGCAGGTTCTTTACCACTAGTACCACCTGGGAAGCCCTGGGCACCCAACAAAAAACCCACAGAACGAAACTACAGAGACCCAATGACCGGCACCAGCCAAAATCCTTGACAAAATGAGAAAGCAAGCAAACGCATGGCAACTGTCCACTGCTGTCTCTGGGACAACCATGAGTTCTTGTCTTTGTCCTTCACAGGTGACAAAGGCTTGAAGGGGCTTTCATCACACGGGGTGCAGGAGGCCCACCCGGCAGCTCCCTGTGTGAGATTCTGACTGGTGTGTGTGTGTATGTGTTGGGGTCTGTAAAATGCTGGTACCTAAGATGGGGCAAAGCTATGCCCTTGCTTAAACCCACAAAGTTTCTCATGATCTGTAAGCTTAATCTGCACCTAAACCAGGACCTGAGCAGATTCCCACCACTCTTCCTCACCTGCGGCAGGAGGAAACAAAGTGTCAGGAAGGAGGCTGCCCCGGTTCCACGGAAGACCCTGGACCACACACAGGTGCCTTATCGTGCCACCAGTCCTGCATTCTAAAGCCCTTTGCCAAAAGGATGCTAAGGTCAGGCCCCCAAGGCCAGTGGCAGGGGCCAGTACCTGGGACACCTGCCCCCACCTCCAGGGTCTGCCCAGGGGTATGTGTACGCCAAGAGCCTGGACCCTTTCAGGCTACAATGTGGTCAAAGGCCCACTTGGACCCTGGTGAGGACTTGGAGCCATGTAAGAGGTACCTCATCTGCTGGTACCCTCCAGGGGATTCTGGAACCAAGGTGCCCATGGCCAGGTTCCTAGATTGAGCCGGTGGCTCAAGGCTTGGCAGGCAGTGGCTGCTCCTATTCTAGAGGTAGACTGGGGGCCAGGAGGTTTTGCGGGGCTGGTTTGCAGGCAGCTGATGGAAAACGCTGGGCTTCAGGCCACAGTCAAGCAAAGCAGAAGCAGGCAAAGTGTGTTAAAGTAAGACTTTAGGTAACACCTACTCTGGGTCCTAGCAGGGCCCCAAGCAGGACACAGGGGCCTGGGAAAAGCCCTTTTTTCCTTGAGCCCCCTTCCTCGGCTCCGGGTCTTGCTCCCACACCCCCGCAATTTCTCTCTGGGGAAGTCCTGAAGCCAGGGTTGGTTGGACGTCTGTAAAATGGGGGCCCTAATCTGGGCAGCTGCGACAGTGGCCCCGCTGCGGAGAGGGTGGGCCAACGGATCGGGTTAGAAACCCTCTCTTTCTTTCCAGGACGACCCCTTTCTGCGCCCTGGAGGCGTGAGGCTGAGCTGCCTGGAGCGTCCCGAGCTTTCTCTTCGGATCGGGACCGGAGAAACCCTCCGACGCGGCACGCAGCGCTCTCTCTGCCCTGAATTTCCTTCCCTCCAGCTACCCTGGGCGTCCCCCCAAATCCGGGCCCTCTCCCCGGCTCTGGAGAGCGCCCCCCAATTCCTGCACCCCCGAAAACTCCCCCCGCTCCGCACTCCCGCCTCGATTCCCATCCATGCCTCCTTCCACCAGGGACACGCCCTCTCCCGCACCCAGCCACGCACACTAACTGGACGCTCCGGTCTCTGCCGCCCTCTACCGCCTGCTGGAACCCTCCCCGTCGGCCCCTTCCCCATTCTTCAGGACTCCCAGATCCTGCTCGACTGCAAGGTGGGGGTGGTGGGGGGAGCACCTTTTCCACTACTTTTGGGCACCGCTTCATCCTTAGCATCGCCCCCCGCCCCTCTCTGGCTTCCAATTGCCTCGCGCCCGGGCCGCCGCCCCGGGATTGCGCAGCCCGCACCTCTCTTGGCCGCCCGCCTCCTCCCCATCCCCGGCTTCCAGCCCTGTGGGCGCCCTCCCGCCGCTCGGAGCCTCCCATCCAGGGTGCGATCCCACCCCTCCCCGGTTCCCCCGCCCCCAGGTCCTAGCGATCGCGGGGTCCCCCGGGGAGTGCTCCCCCCTGAGCCCGGCCCGCGCTCCTTTGTGCGGCCGGTGCGCGCGCTGCGTCAAGGCTGCTGCCGCCACACGCACGCACTCACCGCGCTCAGTTAACCCCCGGGAGCGGCAGGAAGGGAGGCGGAGAGCGGGAGGAGGGAGCCCAATCGCACGGTGCCCCCGCCCCGGCCCCGCGCGGCGCCGCCTCCGCCATTGCTGCGAGCGGGAGCGGGCGACGCGGAGGCTCGGAGCGCGGCCGGAGCCCAGACCTGCCGGAGCCGGGCGTGGGGTGAGTGCCGGCCGGAGGGACCGCGGGGCGCCCGCGCTGGACCCTCCCGCCCGGGAGCCGGGTCCAGGGCCGCGCATCACCCTTAGGTGGGAGGGCCGGGGGTGGGGGTCCCCGGGCAGGTCTCCGGCGCAGCGGCGCCAGGACCGGGGACGCGTCTAGACCTCGCGGGCAGGGGCGGCGCCCCCTCCCCGGCGGCCGTGCGCCCCTGCACTGGGCGCTTTTGTCCAGCCGGTGGGAGTCCGTAAATACACCGCGCCCGCCCCCCACCCCTAGAGCCGCGACCTCTGCATCCTCACGACCCCTCCCCGGAGACCAGGCGGGGGGCCGGAGAGCTCGCCGACGCCCGGGACAGCGGGTGGGTCCGGCTCGCGGTGACTCCCGCCCGGCCCTCGCTCCGCAGGCTGGCAGCCTCGGGTCTCCCGGAACCATGGTGAAGTTGGGGAACAATTTCGCGGAGAAGGGCGCCAAGCAGCAGCTGCTGGAGGATGGCTTCGACACCATCCCCCTGATGACGCCCCTCGATGTCAATCAGCTGCAGTTCCCGCCCCCGGATAAGGTGAGAGGCCCCCCCACCCCGGCGCCCCGCACGGCCCGGTGCGCACCCCCAAATCTCGGGTGGCGGCCGAAACAAAAGGATCGCGCCGCGCGTGTGCTCGGGACGGGCTTGGGCGGGGTGGAGGACGCGCCTCGGGGGACAACGTATCCCCGAGGGATTCTGGAGCGGGCGGTCTGCGCCCCCCATCACCCCACCCTCCGCGCCCCGCCTTAGATGACAGCTTCGTGCTGACCCAGGAACTGCGCGGTCCGGGAAAGATCCTTTGATTTTCGTGGGACCCTGATCCGAGAGAGGTCCCTGACCCCTCCGCCGCCAGCCCAGCTCTGCGCCTGCCTGCCACGGGATACCAGGGGCTCTGCTTTGGGGGTGAGCCCAGGAGCGGCTCGGCGGCCCCTCGCGCCTTCCCGGGTGGTGCAGTTTCCGATTTGCCCCTTTGCGGTGGGGAGACCCCTCTCCTTGGCCAGATGGACCCTCCCTGGGGGCATCCTCCTCTCCCCCCGCCCAGACACACCGGTGGTAGCTGCGGCAGGATGCGCGCTCCTTCGCCGCCACCTTCCTTTCTTTGTTCCTTTTGTGAAAATCTCCAAATAAGCTGAACACTCGCGCTCCTCAGTGTTAGTGTAACCGGGGACAGCCATTCATCATCCTCTTCTGGAAGTGGGATTTGTGTGTGTGCGCTGAATTTAAAGAATCCCCTCTTTTCTTAAATACAGTCTGCAATCGAGTGCTTTCTGTCCGTTAAGAGCAGTCTTTACAAGAGTTAACGCTTAGAAAACGTTTAAAAGCCTAGACAACTCTATCGTGAAACGGAGACCTAAAATTGGGCACTCGCATCCTTTCTGCCCGCCTTGCTGCTCTTTAGAAGTCACCCCAGCCGCCAGGAAGCGCTCTCTCTTCCCTGAAGTGTGCAGGCATTTCTTGTTTCATTGAATGCCTGGCGGGGTGGTTCTGACTCAGGACTTGTCCTTTATTCCAGCCTGTTGACGATGATGGGTGACAGGGCTCGGGTGGGGATGGGGGGAATATCCCTGCCATGGATCCATCCTCTCTGGAGGATTCCTTTATTCACATGGTGGGCCCTTTGATAGGCTTACTCAGCTCCTCGAGATGGTTCTGATCCTCCCAACTCTTGTGTTTGGGTAGGTAGGCAGGGGGGCAGGGGCTGGAGGGAGGCTGAAACAAGTGTTTCATTTCAAGGAAAAGGATCAGCTGATCTCACCTGTGCGCTTGGGCCATGTGGGACCACTCTGGGGCATTGATGGTCCAAAAGAGGCTTTGAGGGAGGGGCAGGACTGCCTGAGGCCTTGGCTCCCACCTCCCTTTTGCCGTGCAGGTTAGCACAGCCTGGCGCCACCATCCCCACCTTCTGCTGCTGCCTCAGCCCAGGAGCCATGGCAGCCTGTGCCAGGAACACTGCATGCCCGGGCAGCACCCCTGTCAGGCCCTTCCCTCCACTCGGCCTCCTCTTGCGTCCTAAGTCTGTTCCATTTTGGCTTATAGCAGGGAGGAGGTTTCAGGCAGGTATGAAGTCTTGACCAACCAATTGGGCCGTCCAGGAGTAGCTTTGTTCTTAAGTCACTCAGTTGTGTTCGACTCTTTGTGACCCCTTGGACTGCAGCATGCCAGGCTTCCCTGTCCTTCACTATCTCCTGGAGTTTGCTCAAACTCATGTCCATTGAGTCAGGGATGCCATCCAACCATCTCATCCTCTGCCACCCCTTTCTCCTGCCCTCAATCTTTCCTGAAATCAGGGTCTTTTCCAATGAGTCGGCTCTTTGCATCAGGTGGTCAAAGTATTGAAGTAACCTAGGCTGCTCTGAAAGGTGATGAATCTCCCATCCCTGTGATGCTCCCAGCTGGGGATTCTAGCAGGAAGTGATGGATGGGCCAGAAGATTTCTAAGGTCCACAGATGAAGAAACCGACTCTCCGGGAGTTTATAGGACATGCCCAAGGTCACTCAACTGATGGCCACCACCCTCCAGGATGTGAAGCTCCAGCAAGACCTCTTGCTCTGCCCTCTTGGAGCTAGACCGTGCTCACATGGGATGTCTCTTAACCCAAGCAGTGGCACCGTGTTGCTCCCAGCCCAGGTTCAGGGAGGTGATGTCACCTGTCCCAGAGGACACGTGTCTGACGGCAGATAGTGCAGATAGGGTTTTCAATGGACTGTGTGCTGCGTGCCGAGGTTCTAGAGGTGCGACAGTGCGGGTAGTCACAGAGCTGGCAGCCACGTCAGGGCCAGTCTCTGCTGACGTGTGTTGAATGTTTATTATGCACCAAGCCCTTGTCTGTGTGGTTTACAGCTTTCACTTCCTTTCGTGTTGCTGACATTAGACAGTAACCACCACTGTTGCCCCATTTTACAGGTGTGGAAATGGAGGCACAGAGAGTAAGGAACTTGCCTGAGGTCAGCCTTGTAGTGGCAGAGGCAGACTGAATCTGGGCCAGTGGGCTACTGAGCAGGTCCCCACTGGGCTGAGGGTCCCAGGGATTCCCTCCTCCTCACAGTAGCCCAACCAGATGGGCCTTGTTCCCATTTCACAGGCCAGGACACTGAGGTTCCAAGTGGTCAAGGGTGTGCTCAGGGTCACGCAGCTAGTCAGGTACAGTTGGGGTTCGAGGATGGCAGGGTTAGGCTCTAGTGCTGCCCTAGAGACGGGTGCCCCTGGACTGGGCACGCAGGCTGTCAGGCTGGGTAGAGGAGAGCTGCATATAACCGAAGGGAGGGAGGAGGGGGCCAAGGGTGTGCTTACAAGCGATGTGGCCCTTGGATCGGTTTTTCAGTGTCACGAGGCGTGAGCCAAATTCTCCCTGAGGCTGGGTCCACTGTCACAGCTCCGTGTGGGATCCCTGCAATCTCCTAAGTCCTTGTTCTGCCCTGGGTCCCAGCATCATGCAAGGCAGTATGTCCCACCCAGTGAAGGGCGCTGCCACCTGGGTGAGGAAGCAGGTTGGTGGCGGGGGGCTGGTCCTCTCCAGTCCAACAGCCACTTCCTGGCTCCTGCTTTGGGGTGGGGGTGGGCGTTTGGGGATTAGAGACTTGTAGCCCCTGGATAATTTGCCACCTCGTCAAGTGGGAACAGAGAAGGAAACAATCCCAGAAACAGGGTTTGAGGAGGGCAGTAAATGATGCAGAAAGGCTGAGGGTGGAGGCTGCAAGGTTGGGTTAGGGTTCATCTGAAGCTGGTGGGGATGATGGGAACAGGTTTGCCCTGGGCAAAGGCAGAGCAGGTTTCCTGGTTGGAAAAACATCTCCTGCTTCACAGTGGAGAGTGGAAGGGTAACAAGCAAGGAGACCATCTAAGTGGTAAAGAACCTGCTGGTCAACGCAGGAGGGGTAGGAGACATGGGTTCGATCTCTGGGTTGGGAAGATCCCCTGGAGTAGGAAGTGGTCAACCCACTCCAGTATTCTTGCCTGGAGAATCCCATGGACAGGGAGCCTGGCGGGCTACAGTCCACGGGGTCGCAAAGAGTCAAACACAGCTGAAGCAACTGAGCACGCAGAGACAGGGGAGAGAGGAGGATGGTGGGGGTTAGACAGACTCCCCAAAAGTGATTTGCTTGAAGGCTGGTTTCCTGTTCCTTCCTAATCCTGGAGGGACATAGTGCACTTGAATCTTCTCATTTTACCCCTGGCAGCATATAAAAAATAAATGTATCCTTCCTTCCCGCTACCCAGACCATGAAGCTCCGGGCAGTGATCAGTCAGTTCAGTCTCTCAGTCATGTCTGACTCTTTGCGACCCCATGGACTGCAGTGCGCCAGGCTTCCCTGTCCATCACCAACTCCTGGAGCTTGTTCAAACCCATGCCCATCGAGTCGGTGATACCATCCAACCATCTCATCTTCTGTCGTCCCCTTCTCCTCTTGCCTTCAGTCTTTCCCAGCATCAGGGTCTTTCCCAATGAGTCAGTTCTTCTCATCAGGTGGCCAAAGTATTGGAGCTTCAGCTTCAGCATCAGTCCTTCCAATGAATATTCAGGACTGATTTCCTCTAGGATAGACTGGTTGGATCTCCTTGCAGTCCAAGAGATTCTCAAGAGTCTCCTCCAGCACCACAGTGAAGGGAGTTCACTGTGAAGAGAGCCCCAGGTACGGAGGCGGGAGCCCCAGGTGCCGGGGGAGCACTGCATCAGGAGTCTGGGGCCCTGCTGACCCCTAATAGGCCTGCTGCCTATTAGCCTTGGCTTCGGAGCTTAACTTCTCTGACTCTCTGTTGTCATATTTCCCTTCTGGTGCTGCTCTCAGGATTATCAGTGCATAATTTCTCACTAGTCTTGGCACAGAGGAGAGTTGTAATAAGTGGTGACTGTTCTCATTCTTTTTGTGAAATACTTCCTGGCAAAATGGTGACTTTGAACACTAGAGTCCCCTCCGACAACCTGTCCTCTTTGGACAGGTGTGTCGGAATGCATGTGGCCATACTCCTAACTGTTTGCTTCTGTTTCCTGAACAAGGTGGTCGTGAAAACTAAGACTGAATATGAACCTGACCGCAAGAAAGGCAAAGTGCGTCCTCCCAAGATAGCAGAGTTCACCGTCAGCATCACCGAGGGCGTCACCGAGAGGTTCAAGGTGAGTGGCCCCGGAGACAGGTGAGATGCTGCTTTTGCCCCCAGGACAGGTCCACTGAGCTCCAGAGATGACCTGTGGAATGATGGGAACAGAATGGGACACTAATATGGGCTGACTCCAGATATGCAAAATTGACCTTGTGGTTTTTAAAATTTCTTCTTTTATTTTCAGAAAATGATCAGTATTACCAAGTTTTAATAATAGGGACAACCCAGTCCTCAACTTTCTTTTAGACAGAGGTATATATGGCTTCCTGGGTAGCTCAAATAGTAAAGAATCTGCCTGCAATGCGAGATGCCTGGGTTTGATTCTTGAGTCTGGAAGATCCCCTGGAGAATGGAATGGCAACCCACTCTAGTATTCTTGCCTGGAGAATTCCATGGACAGTGAAGCCTGGTGGTCTACAGTCCATAGGGTCACAAAAAATTGGACATGACTGAGCAGCTAACACTTTATAAACAGTAAAATCTTTACCTTAAGTGCAGAAGAGGGGCAAACAATAACAAAAAGGCAACCATTGTCCTTAGTTGGTGCAAGACCCAGTCTGAGCCTTTGTGTTGCAGGCTCATCTGAGCATCCCTCTCCAGGGAGTCAATACTCTCCATGTAACCTGTTTTGCAGAAGTTGAGGCACAGGGCAGTCAGGGCCAGGAGTCAGAGGTGGTCCACTCTGGAGCCCTTGTGTTCACACTTCACCTATCACCATCCTTGACAGGTGCAGAGGTGTGGGGCCTGACCAGCTCTGTACACAGTTTGCTGGAAGTGCTCACTTTGGGGAAAGAAACTGCTCCAGACCATTCTTTAGGGAGAGACAGCTACTGAAAGGGTCAGGGTTCCAGCCAAGCCTGGGGACAAAGCCTTCTCCACTGAGTCTGTGTGGCCTCTGAGGGTGGAAGCAGCTGTGATGGTTGAGGAACAAGTTAGGATATTGATATTCTGGAAACTTTGTTTCTTTGGCAAACATGAAAGATGGTAAAATGGAGGCCCTCACCTAGATTCAAAGGAATGATTTAGGAGACATAAGGCATAAGTCACCCAGGCCCTAAAGGGTGGCCTTGACTGGCCACCCTGGTTGTCACCCACGTGGATGTGTGAGCAGTGTCTTTATGCTGGGTGCATAGACACCTGCCCACCCCCATGCTCTGCAGTTTCCAAAGTCCCTTTGCATATTGCATCCTGTTCTCTCTCTCTCTCAACCCTGTGAACTGGTTAAGAGATGAAAGTCAACCCCAAAGGAGTGAGCGGCTTTGTGGGGTGATTGGGTATGCCAGGACATAATCTGGCTTTAAGTCCTTCTTCCCATGCCTTGGTGCTGCCGTCCTGGGCTGGAGGAAGACCATCCGGGGGCTTGCCTGAAAACCATACAGCAGGTCCCATCAGAGTCGCCGTGTCTTTTGTGTCTGTGGGGCTGTTACTGGTGTCAGCTCATCTAACCCTCCTATCAGTCTTCCCAGAGAAGCAAGTACCATTAGTGCTACTCAGTTTACAGATGGAGAAGTCGAGGCACAGACAGGCCTGCGTCTGTGGTTTCTGCTGGTGTCCAGGAGGGTGTCCAGGTGGAGATGCTCTTCCGGCAGTTCCTGGCTTGGTGGTTCATCTGTGTTGCGAGGTTCATGGGGGACCAGGTCAGACTGACCTAAGGTCACCATCTGTCTCCTGCTCTGGCCAGCCGCTTGGCGTGTGCCTCTTCTGGGGCCAGTCGCTCATCCTGTCCTGTCCACACCTGGGGCTCAGCCCTGGCTGAGGCAGAGGTGACTTCATTTTCAAGGTCATGATAACCATCACCATCTGAATCTCTGAGCATGGCTGGGTTTGTTTTCCCTGCTTTGAACCCTGCCTCTTCTGGCCCTGGCATTTTGTGTCCCTACGAGGCAGTACGCTTTGTGGCCCTTGAACGGCCGTCCCTGCATCTGTGAGTTGCCTGCCGGCTCTGACCCCACGTCTGGGGTCCTTTGCTTGTGCTTTTCCCTCACCTGATGCAGGTCCCCAGGTCCCTTATTTAAGGTGTGGATGACGCACCAGAGCCTCCAGGGCTCTCAGCCTTGGCTGGGCCTTTGTGTGGTTACCAGGCTCCGGTTGCCAAGAACCTGGGCCCAGAAGATCGGTGCTATCCCAGGGGGTGGGCTGTGGCGGCAGAGGTCCTGCCTTCTCTGCCCCCACCTCCCAGGGATGTCTAAGAGGTGTTGTCCACAGGTGGTGCTCAGTGGATTTTTTTGCACTGCAGTGGCCTGTTTCCCCAGTTCTATGTGTAAACCAGGCATGTCTGTACACTTAGATTTGTGGCCTTCCTGTGACTCCTGGCCATCCTGAAGGGAGCATCACAGCCCCTTTTGCAGCTGAGGCCGTTGAGTCCCAGGAGGTCACCGGTGGGGGGGGGGGGGGTTGCTGGGGTCCTCCCCACGACTCTCTGCCTCCGAGTCCAATGCCCTTGCATCACCCCTCCTGCCACACACACTGCTCTGTGGGCCCCGCTTCCAATTTCTAGGCCCGGTTCCCCTTCTGTCCCCTTCCAGTGCCAGCTCAGATATCACCTCTGCCGTGAAGCCTCCCAGGATTAACCTCACCCTCCCTGTAGTTCCACTGCCCTTTTTAATGAGGCAATGACAGCCTCTCACAGTAACGGAGTGCCCCCAGGAGCCAGATTCCGGGTCCGGCTCGTTATGCTTATGATCTCATTTTATACTCAGAGACCTCAGGGGGCAGGCACTGTTATTATCTGCATTTTGCTCTCGAGGGGGAATTGAGGTAGACATCTTGAACCTGAGCAGCCTATTCTTGGCTGTACCACCTGAGGTCCAGGCGGCTTCTCCTGCAGGACACATTTGCAGAGGATGCTCTGAGCCCCAGGTGACCCATGTGCTGCTGGACTGACTCGCTTCTAAGAAGCCTTTTCCTTTGTTGATTCAGAGCCCTTCCCAGTGCCTGCCGCCCTGTGGCCTCCGTCCGAACACCAGTCACCCTCCTTTCCAGCAGCCTTCAGATATGGGGGCGCCCGTGTACCTCGAGTCCTCCCCATGTGAGCCTCGAATTTCAGCTTTTTATGTTGCGGTGCCCTTTCCCTGGCCCATGCTTCTCTTTGGGTGTGAGGCCTGTGACCTGGTGCCCCAGTGAGTGGGGTGAGTCTGTCCAGTGGGGTGATCCTGCTAATAAGCAAAGGCCCCTTGACCTGAGTTGTTGACCTGGGGGAGGCGGCCGGAGTGTAGTACCCCCGAGCCACTGTCAGGCAGAGTGAAGGTGCGGGGCTCTGGGTGCAGACAGAACTTCCCAGCCCCTCTATGTCAGGCGGGAGAGGAGCTCCCCGATGCCTTCTGTGGTGCTGGACACACAGGGTGACAGCTCCGTAAGTCGGGGTGACAGACCAGGCTGCCGGCCCCAGGTGGCGAAGTTTCCAGGGACCCTGGCTTGTTGGGTACATTTGGTGGTAGCTCCCCAGGAAGCTCCTCTCTGGGCCGGGTGGGGGTGTGAGTCCTTTATAGGTGACCACGCAGTCAGCAGGTGACACGCCCAGGGTCCCACAGTCAGTGTGAAGCGACCTGGCCAGCTTGACCCGGAGGCCTGTGATCCCAACTCGCTCAGCTCAATGACCTGTATCCTGCACACTTCCTGCTTTTGCTCCCAAACAGGAAGCAGGTGTAGCTGGTTCCCTGCCTGCCTGCCTGCTGTGGGGGTCTGGGTGTGGAATGTAGCCTCCAGGTATGGCCTGGGGCCACCTGTGTTGGAATCACCTGAGGTTTGATTGTAGCAGTGGGACCTTGGACCCTAGGGTATTGTGACAACCTCTCCAGATGATTCTTTTGGGTTCGTGACCTTTTGTGGGTGGGGCTGCGTTCTAGCACACGAGCAGGGCAGGCTTAGGAAAGTGGGTGCCTTTTGAAGATGCTGAGGGTTTTAGCCCTTCTAGAATGTTCTCTCGGCCTTTTCCTACCCACTTATGTTTCTCGCATCTCTGAATGCATGCAGACAGTGAGGCGTGCTTCTCTGGTGGGTGGTGTCAGCTGGCTGAGGGCGGGGGGCTCTCTTTTGGAAAATTGGGGTGCATGTGGGCAGCAGAGAGGAGGACCTGCATGCGCCCCCCCTCCCCAATCACCTTGAAGGTCAGTCACGGCTCTCCTGGGACAGAACGTCTTCCTCGTCCTGCTGATGAGCAGGCAGCTTCCATGTGGCTCCCCAGCCCAGCCGTCTCTTCATTCTTTCTGGCCCTGTGTGTGAAGGGCCAGAATGAAACCATGCCTTTCAGCTGTTGAAGCAACCAGTAAATAACATGGGCCCTTTTTGTCTGTAACTTGTGTAGTTCAGGAGCGGGAGGCCACTGCTGTAAGGCTCATCTTTATATACCTTTGGATGGCATCCTCGAGACGAGATGTCTTTTTGGATGTTGCTTTATGATTATCACCCAGGGATTAATCTCTTGGCTACGAGGTTGCTAGGCTGGTTGCTAGGTAACCGCTGGCTGGGGAGAGGGTTTTCTGAGGCTCCTCCACATGGGATTGCTGGATGAGCCACCCAGCGGTGGCCCAGAGTCTAGGCTTCCAAAGAGGTTGGTGTCAACAAGGAAAGCGGCCGCTTAATTAATTGGAGGTGTATTTATGCCGAGAATAAACATGGGCCTGAGCTGTTTCTCCAATGAACTAAACCTAAACACTGTTCTAATTGCGTGGTCCTGCTCACCCATGCAGAGTAGCATGTCATGGTGTTGTGTGGGATTCTGGAGGGCGGAGGGGCCATAATGAGGCAGATTAAAGGAATATTTCTGCTTGCGACTGCCATGATGGAAAGCTGTTGACACCTCTGACATCCACACGCATTCTACTTGTAAGTTCAGGGTTCGGGTGAACAGGCTGCATCCCAGCCCCTGCTGCTACGTTGCCTTCTGGCCTTTCAGAGATTCCAAGGTCAGCCTGGCCCAGATGGCGCAGGGCTGGGAGAACATCCTGGGAGGAGAGACTGAATTTGTTTGTATGGGCCCTGGGTGCTGCACTGGAGGGTCCCTTTGCCTTCTGTCCACAAGTGAATCTGTGGGTAGGGACTTCCCTGGTGGTCCAGCAGTTAAGACTCTACACTCCCAAATGCAGGGGGCAATGAGGGGGTGTTGTGTGTGACCAGTTAGATCCTTGGTTTGGGAAATAAGATCCTGCATGCCACACAGTGTGGCCAAAACAAGAGAACAAACCAAATGAATCTGTGGGTGGTTTGTATCTTTTTCTCACATCCTGAATGACCTTGAGCTTCCTGTGCTGTTAGTCAGTCTGTTTTTCCACCCTCTCCAATAATCCCCTGGTGTGTTTCAGGATGCATTTGTTAAATATTTATGAATGGTGACACCGTTTCCTTGGCACTCACCGGTGGGGGCGGTCTTCACGAGTTGGCACTGGGGATCCTAGAAATACTTCAGCAGCTTCAGCACCCTGTCACCTCCAACAGAGCGTCAGGTGGGGTTCCCCTACCATGTTTTGCGGTTTCCTGGCCCAGCTGTACAGTGGGGGCTTCACCCAGAATTGAATAATTATGTGGATTGAATCATCTGGGGGTGTGTCTGTGTGTTCACTTTGTGTGGGTTACCTAAAATATTTAAGTGCTGTAAATGCTTGGAGATATCAGGATTCATCTTCTGTTTCCAAGATCTTTTCTTTTTTTGAAACTGCATTACTCAGCAGAAAAGCACATTTCTCTACCCGCCCCACCCCCTCCCAGCCCCAAGGCTGGGAGGGCAGAGACAGCAGAGAAAGAATGACCCAGCTACCATCGACCCAGTGCTGCCTGCCTGCGCTCTTACTGTCTTGAAGGTTGATCTTCTGTCCTGGTTTTGAAGGTGGGGAATTAAGGTCAGAGAGGACCCCGGCCCAAGGTCAGCCAGCTAACTGGTGGGTAGCAGTAGGATTCAGACCCATGCCCACCTGACACGGAGCCTGCCAAGCTCTGTTTTCTGTTCTGGCAGCTACGTGGGGTTCATGGAATGATTCTGCCCTGCCACAGACTCCCTAGTTCCCACCCTAGTTGAGCAGTGACCTCTGGGAGGCCCCCAGCAAGAGAGGAGACCCCAACCAGAAAGAGCAGGTGGGAACACAGCATATTCAAATGCCCTTCAAGCCCCTCGGCTGTGAAATAGGGTGAACTGCCAGTTCCCAGCTCATGGTGTACATTTAGAGAACTGGTACAGCGTCCAGGGCCTTGTAAGTTGCGTGGCTGTGTAATTAATCGCCCAGAGTGGGATACTTTCGGGAGTGGCAGTGGGCCCTGTGCGTTTGGGATGCTGGGGCAGGAACCGTTGTCAGGACTGTCCCGAGCAGGTCCGGCATATGATCCTCTCCTTATAAATTCCTGATAAAGTTCACCCTGAGGCCCATAGCCTATTTGCTGTCCATTCCTGGCTGTTCTTTCCAGAACACACACCTGGGACCCCTCTGGTCTCTGGGGTAAGGCTGCTCTGGCTTGGGGTTCCCATCTGTCTCTCTAAGGCCCCTGCCATAGTCTGGCCTCCTGTCTCTGCCTCACCCCCCCTCACCTTTTATTTGGAGCAAACTGTGTTGGAAGGACTGATGCTGAAGCTGAAACTCCAATACTTTGGCCACCTGATGTGAAGGGCTGATTCATTAGAAAAGACCCTGATGCTGGGAAAGATTGAAGGCAGGAGGAGAAGGGGATGACAGAGGAGGAGATGGTTGGATGGCATCACCGACTTGATGGATATGAGTTTGAGCAAGCTCCAGGAGTTGGTGATGGACAGGAAAGCTTGGTGTGCTGCAGTCCATGGGGTCGCAAAGGACAGGATTGAGCGACTGAACTGATACATAAAATACAATTTACAACTTTAAAGTGTTCAATTTAGTGATATTTATTACATTCACAGTGTTGTCCAACCATCACCACTATCTCCTTTCAGAACATTTTCAGTCACCTCCAGAGGAGACCCCATACGCACTGGCAATTACTCCCTGATTCCGTCTGCCCTTAGCTCTAAGCAATCACTCATCTCTTTCCTGTCTCTGTGGATTTTCCTATTCTGGACACTTCATAGAAATAGAATCATAGACTGTGTGGTCCACATTGCGTTTATCTCATCTTATCGATGGGCGTTTGTGTTGTTCCCTCCTTTCGGTTAAGTGTGAATAGTACTGGAATGAACATTTGTGTGCAAGTTTCTGTTTGAGCACCTGTTTTGCATTCTCTTGGGTTTGTACCCAGGAGTGGAATTGCTGGTTCATGTGTTGATGTTTTGTTTAACATGCCGAGGAGCTGCTGTTTTCCACAGTAGCTGCACCATTTTACATTTTCACCCACAGTGTGCAAGGTTTCATTTTATATCCTCACCAGCAACCATTATTTACTTTTATTGTAGCCATTCTCGTAGGTGTGAGGTGGCATCTCCTTGGGGCTTTGGTTCACATTTCCTCATAATGGAGAATGATGTTGAATATCTCTTCCTGTGCCTGTTGGCTATTTATTTATCTTCTTCAGCGCGAGGTCTGTTCCAGTCCTTTTCCATTTTTAATTGGATTGTTTGTCTTTCTGTTGTTGAGTTGTAAGAGGTTTTTATATATACTCTGGATACTAGGTCCTTACCAGATGTATCAGTTGCAGATATTTTCTACCATTTTGTGGGTCGGTCTCATCATTTTCTTGCTTGTGTTCTTCAATGCACAAAATTTTAAAATTTCAGTCAAGTACAGATTATTTTTGCTGATTGTGCTTTTGGTGTTATATCTAAGACATCATTGCCAAATGCAGGGTCATAAAGATTTACCTCATGTTTTCTTTTAAGAATTTTAAGGCTTTAGCTTTTATATTTAGGTTTTTATTCCATTTCAAATTAGTTTTTTTATATGATGTGTGGTCAGGGTCCAGCTCGATTCTTTCATGTGCAGACAGCTAGTTGTCCTGATGCCACTTATTGAAGAGACTCTTCTTGCCCCATTAAATGGTCTTGGCACCCTTAGTGAAAAGTCAGTTGACCATGAACACATGGTTATAGTTCTGGACTCCTCCATTCTATACCATTGATTTATGTAGCTATTCTTACGCTAGTCCCATACTGTTTTGATTACTGTAGCTTTGTAGTACGTTTTGAAATTAGGAAGCCTGAGTCCTCCAGCTTATTCTTCATTTTAAAGATTGTTTTGGCCATTCACAAACCCTTGTAATTTCCATTTCTAAGGAGAAAGTCTGTTGGGATTTTGATAGGGATTGTATTGAGTGTAGGTCAGTCTGGGAAGGATTCTCATCTTAGCACTAGTGTCTGTCCATCCGTGGTGTCATTCCATTTATTTGGGTCTTACTTTAATTTCTTTCAGCAGCGTGTTATATAGCCTGCAGTGGACCCATTCTTTCACTTTGTACAATCAGCTGCAGAAGTAGAAGTCATACTTGTGATTCACCAACACAAATCACCGGTGTTCTGTGTATCATGCTGCAAGTGACATTGAGATTTTGGGAAGTGTTTAGTCTCATCATTCCTTTGAAATCATAGTATTGTAAGAGCTTGTTGTTTGATGTATTATATCACAAATCTACGTTTTGGCAATGTTTTCATATTAGTATTTCAGTATCCTTGGTTTTCTTTCCTGTGTATCGTGTCTTACGCATTTTTAAGCATGAGTCTGAGGATTGATACGCTCCATGTGACTGCCAGGGGCACAAATGTAATGGGAACCCTGCAGCAGGCTGTTCCCTGCCCCCTGCTGTTCCCATATGCTGTCCCTTAAAGCCACAGCCCACATCAGGGGGTAAGGGCCACCATGGGGGCATCTGGCAGAGAACACAGGGCGATGAGTGGAACCACGCACAGTAGCTCTAATTTCATCCCACTATCTCCTGCTTTCGAGCTTTCATTGACAGCTGCACAAAAGTGATGTCAATTTAAGGAACATGTAGAATCTGCTCTAACAGACAGACACACACCACGCACACGTGTAAACTGATGGCAAACATCTGTCCTTCAGGCAGCTGGTGACACCTCCCAGAGCTGTGAGAAACGCTAATTTGAGGTATAATAGAGGGGCAGCCACCTCCTGGAATCCTGCAATACCCAGGATGCATCTGGGCTCCCTCCTCTTGGTATGACAGGCCTCCCAGGTGATAAGGAACCTGCCCGCCAATGCAGGAGACGTAAGTGATGCGAGTTTTGATTCCTGGGTTGGGAAGATCCCCTGGAGGAGGGCACAGCCACGCACTCCAGTATTCTTGCCTGGAGAATCCCATGGACAGAGGAGCCTGGTGGGCTACAGTCCATGGGGTTGCAAAGAGTCGGATGCAGCTGAGCGGCTTAGTGTGCATGCACCCTTGGTATGACGCACGGGGTCCTTTGTCACCCAGCCCGTGGCCCCTCTCCTACAGGACATGTGATGCTGCGGGCACACCAGCTGAACTCGCTGTGTCTAGGGCCTCCGGGCTTTGGCACAACCTCTCTTTCCCTCTGAGAATAACCCTCTTTGCCGAGTTGTCTTTGGTCAGCTCCTTGTCCTTCAAGCCTAGACCCCTCTCCTGGACATCTGCCCTCCTGAACGTGTCTGCTCCTACCTTCCCCTCCTGGTTCTCACCCTGCGCTGTAACGAGTTAACACCACTCTGCAGAGACCAGGGCCGACCCTGCTGTCCAAGCTCACTCCAAGGTGGCCGCTGTCAGGCCTCCCAGAAACATCCACCAGCCACTGGGGAAGCTGATGACCAAGGAGGGCAGGGTCAGGGCGCCCAAGGTGCTTTTCTACCTTAAAAAAAAAAAGTCTTATGATCGCCTTGGACCAAAGATGAATATAATCCAGGCTGGGTGCATTATTGTTTATTCATTATTTTTTATTTTCTGTTTTTTTAAAAAAACAAAAGTTAAAACCATTTTCTGGGGTCACTAAAAGCATTGTGGGCCCCAGCACTGGGTTTCTGCACCCGATAAAGTCATCAGCCCTGAAAGAAAGGCCCTGTCTTTGAGGAAACACCCTTCCACCAGCCAAGGGACTCCCTGGCCTCCATCCCTGGCCTGCAGCCCACCCCAGAGAGGACTCCTTGGGTGCTGCCCATCCACCTGGGTCTCAGAGCCACCTGGGGTCCTGCCTCCTTCCCATGCACCATCATTTCTATAGTAAAACCCGGGCAGACAGTGCCTCCACAGGCTGCATTTATGTTCTGTTTGATGTGTAGTCACTCTGGCTTGGCTCCAGGTCCCCAAGGGTTGCCCTGTGACTCCTCACTGGGGGACGGGCCACCTGCACCCGCTCACTCATTGTTCACTGAGTTTGGGAGGCTCCTCTGTCTGCCTGGTGCTTGGGTTTCAGCCTTCCCTGCAGGGGCTCGGTCTGTGGAAGTGGACAGGCTTGAAAGGAGGTGAATTTGTTTCCTGGGGTGGCCGTGACAAGGACCGGCAGCTGAGAGGCTGGTAGCCACGCATATCTGGAGGCCAGAAGTCCTGAGTCAGCCCTCCTGGCTGTGCTTCCTCTGGGGTGCAGTCTCCTTGCCTCCGCAGCCCCTGGAGCTGTGCTGCTCACATTCCTTGCCCTTCAGCCCCTTGTCCGTCTCCATAGCCTGCAGCACAGCCTCTCCAGTGTCCCATTGCCTTCTCGTCTGTAGCCGAATCTCTCGGTCTCCCTCTCAGAAGTTCACTTGCCTGTGACTCCACTCCTGGACAGTCCAGGAGAATCTTCTGTCTCAAGATCCTTGACTTGATCCCACCTGCAGAGTCCCTTTGTGCATGTGAAGTGGAAGTGTGAAAGTGCTAGTCACCCCCAGATGTGCCCCTAGAGGAGGGGCCTTCCTTGCCTCTTCTGGGCCTGGGGGGCGGGGACCGGGGCTTGCCAGCCGTCCTTGGCTTGTGGCTGCACCACCTCCATCCTCCATCTTCACGTGGCCGCCTCCCTGAGCGTGTGCCTCTGTGTCCAACGGTCCCCTTTTCACGACCCAGTCATCCCGGATTAGGGCTCATGCAAATGACCTTAATTAATGTAATCACACCTGCAAGGACCCCTATTCTAAATAAGGTCACATTCACAAGTACCTGGCTTAGGGGGGCATAGTTCAGCCTTGACAGGGGCCCAGCACGTGGGGCTGGCCACGTGCTCTCAAGCCCTTGAGCGCTTACCATCTTGGTAAACCTGTCAAAGCGTGGGGCCTTGTTCCCTGCTTCAGAGGCGAGATGTACAGGGGACCTGCTGTCACGCAGGTGGTGTGTGGTAGAGCTGGGTCCAGTTCTGAGCCAGGTGGGGATCTTCCCAGAGAGGCCCATGGTTCTCTTCTTGGTCAGTGGTGACCACGGGGTGGGCACCATGCCCGAGTAGTGAAATGTGAACTGAGTTGTGAAATGTGAACTGGAGTAGTGAAACGTGAACCTTTATTGCTGCCCCCACCCGCCCCATACAGTGCTTCCCAGGTCTGAGCAGATTCTGGGGCCCAGGAGAGGTTCAGGGTTCACAGAGGCATTGTGGCGGGCGGGGGGTGGGGGGGGGGGAGTGAGACAGCCTATGGGTGTGGGAGGCTTTGCCATGCCCCATGCCTCCTGCTTCCCTTGTAGCTCAGTCAGTAAAGAATCTGCCTGCAGTGCAGGAGACACGGGTTCGATCCCTGGGTCGGGACGATCCCCTGGAGACAGGAATGACAACCCACTCCAGTATTCTTGCCTGGAGAATCCCATGGCCAGAGGAGCCTGGCGGGCTACAGTCCATGGGGTCACAAGAGTTGGACACGACTTAGCGACTGAACCACCACCACGCCCCCTGCTGACGCTCCGGGGATTTATCCCTTTGCCCTCTTCATTGGCTGCTCCGGGGACTGTGGTGTTTTCATTTCTCAGTGCTGAGAGCACCTTGGCCATCGAGCCCAGGAATCCTGGGTGAAAGGTCCAGGCGTCCTCTTTCCTCGGAGGAGAGCCCTTAGGAGGTGCTTCCCCACGGCTCCGCGGAGAAGGGGTTATTTATACACCTAAACAGATGGGGTGCTGTGAACCAGACTCCATGTGGCTTCCAATCCAAGGGACAGGATTCAGAATGTGTGTCTTTCCAAGACTTATGATCATCATCTTTTTTTTTTTTTTTAAAATTGAGATGTAATTGACATAGAGCATATTAGTTTCAAGTGTGCAACAGATTGATTCAATATTTGTGTGTATTGAGAAATGATCACACTCTAAGTCTAGTTAGCATCTGTCACCACACACAGTGATACATTTTTTCCCTTGTGATGAGAACTTTTAAGAACTCCTGTCTCAGCAACTTTCAGACATGCACTATAGTGTTTTTAACTACAGTCACTGTGCTGTATACCACATCCTCTTGACTTCATTTTGGTTCAGTTCAGTTGCTCAGTTGTGTCCGACTCTTTGTGATCCCATGGACTGCAGCACGCCAGGCTCCCTGTCCATCACCAACTCCCGTAGCTTACTCAAACTCATGTCCATCGAGTCGGTGATGCCATCCAACCATCTCATCCTCTGTCATCCCCTTCTCCTCCTGCTTTCAATCTTTCCCAGCATCAGGGTCTTTTCCAGTGAGTCAGTTCTTCACATCAGGTGGCCAAAGTATTGGAGTTTCAGTTTCAGCATCGGTCCTTCCAATGAATATTCAGGACTGATTTCCTTTAGGATTGACTAGTTTGATCTCCTTGCAGTCCAAGGGACTCTCAAGAGTCTTCTCTAACACCGCTGTTCAGAAGCATCAATTATTTGGTTCTCAGCTTTCTTTATGGTCCAACTCCCACATGCGTACATGACTGCTGGAAAAACCATAGCTTTGACTAGACAGACCTTTCAGCAAAGTAATGTCTCTGCTTTTTAATATGCTGTCTAGGTTGACTTATTTATCTTTAATTGGAAGTTTGTATCTTTTGACCTCCTTCACCCAGTTCTCCCACCCCAGCCCCCTGCCTCTGGCACCACCAGTCTGTTCTCTGTATCTTTGAGGTCAGTTTTTTTCCTGTTTGTTTTTTAAGATTCCACACTTAAGTGAGTTCAGAGCACTGTTTGTCTTTCTTGGTTTGACTTATTTCACTTAGTGTAAGGCCCTCAGGGTTTACCCGTGTTGTTGCAGATGGCGAGATTTCCTTCTTTGTGCGGCTGAATTATACTCCATTGAATTTATATGCCACGTCTTTATCCATTCCCCCATCAATGGACACTTCTGTTGCTTCTGTACCTTAGCTGCTGTAGACAATGCAGCAGTAGACATGGGTGCAGATGTCTTTCCAAGCAAGTATCTCCATTGCCCTCAGACAAATACCCAGAAGCAGGATTGCTGGACCATATGGTAGTCCTATTTTTAATTTTTTGAGGACTCTCCATACTTTTTCCATAATGGCTGCACCAGTTGACATTCCCACTAATAGTGTAGGAGAGTTCCCTTTTTCCCATGCCCTTGCCAACCATTATTTCCTGTCTTTTTGAAAACTGCCATTTTAATAGGTGGGCGGTGATATCTCATTGTGATTTTGATTTGCATTTTCCTGACGAGCGATGTTGAGCACTTTCTCATTTACCTGTTGGCCATCTGTATGTCTTCCTTGGAAAAATGCCTGTTCGGTTCCTCTACCCATTTTTGTTGGATTGTTTGGCTTTTGGCTCTAGAGTCATATGAGTTTTTATATATTTTGTATATTAGCCCCTTATCAGATACATGATTTACAGACATTTCAGTAGGTTGCTTTTTAGTTTTGTTGATGGTTTCCTTTGCTGCACAGAAGTGTTTTAGTTTGATGTTGTCCCACTTGTTTATTTTTGCCTTTGTTGCTTTTGCTTTGTGGGCCAAATGCAACAAAGCATTGCCAAGACCAATGTCAAGGGCTTATCACCTATGCTTTTTCCTAAGGAAACTCACGTTCAAGGTTTTAATCCGTCTTGGGTTAATGTTTGTATATAAGGGACTTATCACCTATGCTTTTTTTCCTAAGAAAACTCACGTTCAAGTTTTTAATCCATCTTGGGTTAATGTTTGTATATGGTATTAGGTAGTGGTTGAATTTTATTCTTTTGCTCAAGGTTCTCCAGTTTCTCTTCTTTATTGAAGAGACTGTCTGTCCCCATTTTATATTCCTGGCTCCATTGTCATAAATTAATTGATCATATATGTGTGGGTTTATTTCTGGCCTCTCTTTGCTGTCCATTGGTCTATTTGTTTCTGTGCCAATACCATACTGTTTTGATTACTATAACTTTGTAATATTGTTTGAAACCAGGGAGCATGATACCTCCAGCTTTGTTGTTCTTTCTCAAGATTGCTTTATTTATTTGGAGGCTTTTGTGGTTCCATACAAATTTGAGGATTGTTTGTTCCATTTCTGTGAAAAATGGAATTAGAATTGTGGCAGGGACTGTATTGAATCTGTAGGTTTCTTTGGGTTGTGATAGTATGGACATATTAACAATATTAATTCTTCTGATGCATGAGAACAGAATCTTTCCATTTATTTGTATCTTCAGTTTCTTTTATCAATGTCGTTTTTAGTGTGTAGACCTTTCACCTCCTTTGTTAAATTTATTCTTGGATATTTTATTCTTTGGGATGCAATTATAAGTGGGATTGTTTTCTTAACTCTTCTGATAGTTCATTTACTAGTGCATAGAAATGCAAAAGATTTTTGTATGTTGATTTTTTATTCTCCAACTTTAATTTGTTGATAACTTCTAACAATTATTTGGTGGAGTCTTTAGGGTTTTCCATAGGAAATTTGTCATCTGCAAATAGCAACAGTTTTACTTCTTCCTTTTGTAGCTTGAATGCCTGTTTTTTTTCTTGCCTAATTGCTCTGGCTAGGATTTGTAATACTACGTTGAGTAAAATTAGCAAGAGTGGGCATCCTTTTCTGTTACTGATCTTGGAGTTTAAGTTTTCAGTGTTTCACCATTTGAGTATGCTATTAGCTTGGGCTTATCATATTTGGCCTTTATTATGTATGTTCCCTCTATACCCACTTTATTGAGAATTTTTATCATGAATACATGTTAAATTTTGTCAAATGCTTTTTATGCATCTATTGGGATGGTCATATAATTTTTATCCTTCACTTGGTTAATGTGATATATCACGTCTGCGGATGTCGAACCATCCTTGCAACCATGGGATAAATTCCACTTGATCGTGGTGTATGTAGTTAACGTGTAGTTGAATTCAGTGGGGTGATATGGAGAACAGTCTAACAATGCTTGTTAACCTGTTGTGTGCCATAGACCTTTCGGAATAATTTCAAGTGCTCCAAAAGAGAATATAAAGGGTTACGGAGGACAGTTACTTTAGATACAGCTCTCCCTACGGACAACCCTGCTGTTCTAGACTGTGGGAAGAGCTGCCCTCGCTGCTCCCAGGGGCCGCCAGCAGGTAGCCGGGTCCCAGGCGGGGCAGATTTGGGCGAGCAGTAGCCAGGTGGATGTGGGGAGGAGGGCTCGGGGAGGATCAGGCATCGGGCCTGTGGGGGGCTGTGTGTCTGGACTGAGAGCCCAGCTCCGCATCTGCTGGCCGTGGTGGCAGCTGCAGCAGCAGTAGCAAACGCCTCCTTCCAGAGTACCCACTGTGTCCGGTTCTGTCCTCTCATCACTGCACTGAGGCAGTCCTCCACCGTCCCACCAGCCCTGGGTGTGGGTCCTCTCACTGCTCTTGGCTGGCAGGAGCCTGGGCCCAGAGGAGCTGGGTGACTTACCCAGGGTCTGGCCGCCCCTCCTGGGCACTGTAGGCAGGCTGGATTGCTGCTCCTGTTGGAAAGCCCTGCACGTGCTCCATTGCTGCCTCTGCTGACACATGTCCCAGGGCCACTGCGCCCACCTCTTCCCACCTCCTTCATCACCCAGCTCCATGCTCGGCCGCCTCCGCTGTCCCCCTAGGCTGCCCTCCTGAGCCAGGTGGTCTCATCCTTGCCTGTGTGTAGCCGCCACCAGGATCCCCGATGGCACCTTCCCTGTGGCTGCTTTGGGTCCCGAGGCAGCCGTGGCTCCACCCTGTGTTGGAGGTGGGGACTTGTGGCTGGGGCCCGCATGGCCAGTGGCCAGGGTGGCCGTGTGGGGTGAAGGGAGGGAGCAGTGGATCTGGGCCGGGGACCTGGGCACAGCTCCTGGTCACACCTCCTGACCTGACACACAGTGCTTTTGCACGCCCTTTCTGCCCAGGATGGACGCTCGCCCTGCCCAGCAGCTCCCTGGCCTCCAGGGTGTGCCTTTGAGGCCCAGAGGCAGCATCATTTTGTCTTCCTATCCCTAGACCCTGCAGCAGGGGACGTCTCATCACCTGGCCCAGTCTGCTCAGGGACTGTCACGTGTCCACCTGCAGACATTCCTGGGCCCATCCCATGGTCCGGCCAAGCTGTACTGGGTGCTCCACAGATGGCGGTGCAAAAAGCCAAGTCCCATGCTTATGGGGACCACCCTCCAGGGAGGGGCAGGCTCTCCCTGAACACTCTTGTCCAGGGTGGAGGTGATGGGGGCCCTGGAGGGTCTGCCCTGCTCAGCTGGTCCCAGCTCACGGGTGGGGTTGGCATCTGGGACTCAGGGGCATCTGTGAGACAGCTGATTAGCCAGTGACTGGCGCATCACCAGGGTGACTGGCAGTGTCAGAAGGGCAGCTGCACCCACAGCTCCATGGCGTGTCCAGCGTCCCTGAGGCCCAGTCATAGGTGTACCCAGGCTGTCTATACTGGGCCCAGAATACAACAAGTGGCCAGTTTACAAAGAAGGTGATACATGGATGTGATAAAAAATGAACATGGTACAGAAATTGTCCAGTGTGGAGAGGCTGTGCTGACCTTCATCCCCAGAGGCCTCCTGCGTCCGTGTTCTGTGCCTTCCAGACACAGCGCCTGTGTGCCCTGGCGTGGGCTCGTGTGTGTGCATCTGTGTGTATGTGTCTATGTATGTGTCTGTGTGTGTGTGTATATGCTACTGTGTGTGTGTCCATGTCTGTGTGCATGTTACTGTGTGTGTGCCCATTTCTGTGTATATGTTATTCTGTGTGTATGTCCATGTCTGTGTGTATGTTACTGTATGTGTATGTTACTCTGTGTGTGTCAATGTGTTACTGTGTGTGTCTGTGTGTTTGTTACTGTGTGTATGTCCGTGTCTGTATGTGTACGTTTCTATGTGTATGTTACTGTGTGTGTGTCTCTTTGTTACTGTGTGTGTGTCTCTTTGTTACTGTGTGTGTATGTGTCTGTGGGCTTCCCTAGTAGAGTCCACCTGCAACGCAGGAGATCCTGGTTTGATTCCTGGGTTAGGAAGATCCCCTGGAGAAGGGATAGGCTACCCACTCCAATTTTCTTGGGCTTCCCTGGTGGCTCAGACAGTAAAGAATCCACCTGCAATGCGGGAGACCCGGGTCTGATCCCTGGGTCAGGAAGATCCTCTGGAGGAGGGCATCGCAACCCACTCCAATATTCTTGCCTGGAGGATCCCATGGACAGAGAAGCCTGTTGGGCTACAGTCCATGGGGTTGCAAAGAGCTGGACACAACTGAGTGACTAAGCATAGCACATGTGTATGTTTATTACTGTGTGTGTGTATATCTGTGTGTATGTGTCTGTCTGTTTCTGTGTGTATCTGTTTGTATGCTTCTCTGTATGTATCTCTATACGTGTCTGTATATATGTTTCTCGCTGTGTATCTGTGTGTCTGTATGTATGTTTCTCTCTCTGTGTGTATCTGTGTATGTGTCTGTATGTTTCTCTGTGTCTGTATGTTACTGTGTATGTGTCTGTATGTTTCTCTGTGTATGTGTATGTATGTTTCTATGTGTGTCTCTGTGTATGTATGTTTCTCTGTGTCTGTATGTATGTTACTGTGTATGTATGTATGTGTCTATGTTTCTGTGTGTATCTCTGTGTCTGTACGTTTCTCTGTGTCTGTATGTATGTTACTGTGTATGTATGTATGTGTCTATGTTTCTGTGTGTATCTCTGTGTCTGTACGTTTCTCTGTGTCTGTATGTATGTTACTGTGTATGTGTGTATGTGTCTGTATGTTTCTGTGTGTATCTCTGTGTATGTATGTTTCTCTGTGTCTATGTTTCTCTGTGTCTGTCTGTATGTTACTGTGTACGTATGTTTCTGTGTGTCTGTATGTTTCTCTGTGTATGTATGTTACTGTGTATGTGTGTATGTGTCTTATGTTTCTGTGTATCTCTGTGTATGTATGTTTCTCTATGTGTCTGTATGTTTCTCTGTGTATGTGTATGTATGTTTCTCTGTGTGTCTCTGTGTCTGTAGGTTTCTCTGTGTATGTGTATGTATGTTTCTGTGTGTGTCTCTGTGTCTGTATGTTGCCATGTGCGTCTGTGTGTGTTATTGTGCGCACACACTACGTCATCAGCAGCCATAATCCCCTGCCCCCTGCTGCCCACAGGTGTCGGTGCTGGTCCTCTTTGCCCTGGCCTTCCTCACCTGTGTCGTCTTCCTGGTAGTCTACAAGGTGTACAAGTATGACCGCGCCTGCCCTGACGGCTTTGTCCTCAAGGTAAGCCCCCAGTCCCTGGGGCCCCCAGTGTGTTTGCACCTTACCCCCCTGCTTTAGTCGCGGCTCCCAAGGCATGGGCCTAGAGTGGTGGGAGCTCCCGGTGGGGCCCCTGCGGGCAGGGCATGGGGTGCGGTGGGGATGTGGGGTGAGCCTCCTGCCCGGCAGGCCCAGTGCAGCCCCTGGGGGTGTGGTGAGGGAGGGAGGGACACCCGTGGAAGTGGAGGTCCTGGGAGAGGAAGACCTGCACTGCCACGCAGGGGTCGGGAGCCCAGCCCCCCTGAACGCGCGTCCCTGCTCTGCCCACCGCAAAACACAGCTGGTCTCTCTTTGGACAGACGATGCTCGCTTTGCTGAGCTGTGTGACGCCTCTTTCTGCAGAGGCTGCACGGAGAAGCAGACGCGGGGGACTGCAGGACTAAAGGGAGAAGAACAAGGGCGGGGCTGGGATGAGGGACACGCAGGAGGTGGTAACGCGCACTGGCCGCGGGCTTGCTCCCGAGTCCCCCACAGTCGGATCTGGGCCCTGTTTGGTTCTGAACTTCCTGGAGCCAGTATGAGGAAGACCCCATGGGTTCCAGGACTATGTGCTGCTGGAATGAGGCAGGACCCGGCACTGAGCAGGGGCTGACCCGGCCTGGTCGCCACCGTCACTGGGCGCCCTTGCTTGGCCGACGCTAATGTGAGGGCCGCGGGGCTCTTGTTTCTGCTCCTCCTCTCCCAGCTCCAGAGCTCCTGACATTCTGTGCCCACCACGTGGGAGGTCTGTGAGGGCGCCCTGCAGGTCCCTGGGGAAGGACTCCAGGCTGGCGAAGCCCCCCTGCCCCTTCCATCAGCCCCTGTGCACACTCTGGGTGGGGCCCAGGCTGGAGGAGTTGATGGTTTGTTTGTAGGCTCAGAAGATGCTGGGGTTTAAAGGAGGCGGATCCAGAGGGCTGGGATCCAGCAGGGCAGAGCCAGGTGGGTCGGTGGGGTGGTGGGTAGCTCCCAGGTACCTGCTGGCTGGTCCATACATGGCCCACCTGGTGGGGCAGCCAGCCGTGGCTAGACTAGAGTGTCGGCCAGAGACCCCCGGGGGATGGGGGAAGTGATGGGACAGTCACTCGGGTGGCTGTGGAGTCTGTGGGTTGGAAGGGAGTGACAGGGGGCGAGTGAGATGGCCCAGGAGGCTAGTAGAGGGGAGCAGGAGAGAGATGGGGGACTGGACAGGTTGGGGTTCTGAGGATGGAGCAGGAGTGACTCTGGGAGGCAGGGGCAACAGGGCAGGACGGGAGGACCCGGGGGTCACAGAGGAGCCAGGGTGACATGGGAGCTGTGCCCTGATGGAACCTGGGTGCACGGAGCATGGCTTCCTGGGGACCAGCGCCCTTGTCCAGGTGGACTGCTCACACATACCTGTGGCCACAGCCCCCCTTGGGGCTTCCTTCTGGCTCATTCTCTGTGACCCCGAGTGCAGAGGAGGGCGGGTCCGAGCTATTTTCTCCATCTTTCATGGCTGGGTTCTGCTAGATTCGCTGGTCCAGGTGGGGCTGGGGAGATGAAGGCCAGTCCGTGGGCTCACCGCAGCACTGGACGAGGCAAGCGTGTGCCTGTTTAATAGATACTGTAGGTTGATGCTGGGGCTCAGCTAGCCTTGGGGATTTAGAGCCCCAGGGAGATTGTTCTGGATCTTCATCTGCTGGGACTTGGCAGTCTCCCCTGGCATCTGAGGGGCAGTGTTTTTCCTGGAGAAGGGGAGCCTGGAGGGCCAGGGAGCTGCTGACCTGTTTCCACTGCCCTCGGGCTACGGCTGGAGCAAGGAAGATGTGAGTGTGTCTCCTTCCTCCCTTTCTGTGTGTTCGTGCATGTGATCAAATGCCACCACCCAACAGTTTACAGGGGGATTTTAACTCAGATCTTTGATGCTCCCAGAAACCCTGTGGGGTAGGTCTCATTAGACCCCATTATACCAACAGGAAATTGAGCTCAGACATGTCCGTGGTACCCAAGGTTACGCCCTGCCCTTCATTCATTACTCACTGCATTTGAAGGGCCCCCTTCTGTGTGCGTGGTGGGGTGCTGGGCGTGCTATGGGGCAGATAGGCAGTGCTGGGTGCCTGCCCTTGAGCTCCCGTTCTAGCAGCAAGCCAGCAGACAGATGCCCGGACAATGTGCATGCTGCCAAGAGTTAGGAAGCAAGGAATACAGGGTGACTGAGCATCTGTGGCCACCTCTTCCAGTAAGACCACAGGGCTTGTCTGGCAGGGATCTAAATGAGGAGGGGGCATTGGTGCGGACCAGCTGTGGGCAACACTTGCGCTGGGGGGACAGAGTGGCCTGGGCCCCCGAGGGAAGGGCTGATGGGCACAGGTGCCCAACGTCTGGGATGCGTGGAGGGGCGGCCCTTGCTGAGGCTGGCCCCAAACTGAGGAGTGTCACAGGAGATTTCAAAGGGCAGATGTGCACTGCAGAGGACCCTAGGTTTCTGGCTTTTTAAAAAAAATCATGAAGTCACTGTATGAGCACTATAGAAAGAGGAAGAGATAGGGAAGCTACCTGATAAAGAATTCCAAATAATGATAGTGAAAATGATCTAAAATCTTGAAATCAAAATGGAATCACAGATAAATAACCTGGAGACAAGGGTTGAGAAGATGCAAGAAAGGTTTAACAAGGACCTAGAAGAAATAAAAAAGAGCCAATATATAATGAATAATGCAATAAATGAGATAAAAAACACTCTGGAGGCAACAAATAGTAGAATAATTGAGGCAGAAGATAGGATTAGTGAGGTAGAAGATAGAATTGTAGAAATAAATGAAGCAGAGAGGAAAAAAGAAAAACGAATTAAAAGAAATGAGGACAATCTCAGAGACCTCCAGGACAATACTAAACGCTCCAACATTCAAATCATAGGAGTCCCAGAAGAAGAAGACAAAAAGAAAGACCATGAGAAAATACTTGAGGAGATAATAGTTGAAAACTTCCCTAAAATGGGGAAGGAAATAATCACCCAAGTCTAAGAAACCCAGAGAGTCCCAAACAGGATAAACCCAAGGAGAAACACCCCAAGACACATAGTAATCAAATTAACAAAGATCAAACACAAAGAACAAATATCAAAAGCAGCAAGGGAAAAACAACAAATAACACACAAGGGGATTCCCATAAGGATAACAGCTGATCTTTCAATAGAAACTCTTCAGGCCAGGAGGGAATGGCAAGACATACTTAAAGTGATGAAAGACAATAACCTACAGCCCAGATTACTGTACCCAGCAAGGATCTCATTCAAATATGAAGGAGAAATCAAAAGCTTTACAGATAAACATAATGGGAACTGCCCCAGACCCCCATGAGGTGTTTACGCTTGGGCGTTCCTTGTACACTTACTCTCAGGGAGCCTCCATGTGAGGTTTAATAGCTGACCAGGGCTGTTGGGACACTTTTCCTGGGCCCCCTCACCTATCTGGTTGTCGTTTCATGTTTAGAGGCTCCGTGACCTCCCCACGCTCACCCCTGACAGACACGTGGCTCTGCTAGGGTCTCTCTGGCCCAAGAGGGCCAGGTCACAGCTTCCTGGGAGCCCTGGCCCCGGCCCCATCCCACTCCCACGTGGCTCCCACGTGCCCCCCAGGGTCTTGCCTGCCACCGGCTTGCCCCCTCCCCACCCCTGTGGTGCCTTCTGAGCATCCCTGTCTGTCTTGCCGCCTTGCTGTGTTGGCGGCAGCAGGACCATCTCGTTTTCTTTGGCCTGGGCACCTAGAGAAGCAGGAATACCTTGTCCTGTTTGGAGGCCCATCTCAGCCTGGAACAAAGTCACTCGCTGCCCACCAGGTGCTGGAGACTTCAGAAGGTTGTGCCAGACCCTGTGCTGGTGGCGTGGACAGAGTGGAGGCGAGGTGGCAGTGCAGGTGGGGGCGGAGGGTGGCTGCTGGCTCTCTGGATGGAGGCCAGTTCACCTGCAGCCTGGCCTGGGAGTGAACAAATGGTTCACCCCTGCAAAGCATCCCTGCTCCAAGACGCCCAGGTGTAGCTGGAGGTCAGGACACCGGTGAGAGGTCAGGACATCAGAATCTGCCTGCAATGTAGGAGACCCAGGTTCGGTCCTTGGGTTGGGAAGGTCCCCTGGAGGAGGGCATGGCAACCCACTCCAGTATGCTCACCTGGAGAATGCCATGGATGGAAGAGCCTGTACAGTCCATGGAGTTGCAGAGTCAGACACGACTGAGCAACTAATACACACAGTGAGCACAGCTGTTCTGGTAAACTTGTAGGGCTTCCCTGATAACTCAGTTGGTCTAGAATCTGCCTGCAATGCAGGAGACCCCAGTTCAATCCCTGGGTGGGGAAGATCCCCTAGAGAAGGGATAGGCTACCCACTCCAGTATTCCTGGGCTTCCCTTGTGGCTCATCTAGCGAAGAATCTGCCTGCAGTGTGGGAGATTTGGGTTCAGTCCCTGGGTTGGGAAGATCCCCTGGAGAAGGGAAAGGCTACTCACTCCACTATTCTGGCCTAGAGAATTCCATGGACCATATAGTCCGTGGGGTCGCAGAGTCAGACACGACTGAGCGATGTTCACTTCACTGTACTCCATCTTCACTAAACCAGCAACAGTGAGTTTCGCATCTCTGAGGTGAGCCAGTAGCTACAGCAGCCGCAGCAGGGAAAACACCCATGGAGCCTGCTGGGCCTCACGGGGCCTGGCTGGGGAAGAGGTGGCTGGATCTGCTGTCAGAGTCAACTTATTTACACAGCTCCACCAGACCCCAGAGCTCTCTAGACCCCCTGCCCCCAACCACGTCCCATCCTTCACCTCTGGCCCTCTTCCCAGACCAGGAGTGATGAAGCTGCAGCTTGGCGGTCGGGGCTGGACCAGGTGTGGTGCCCTCCCTCTGCCGAGAGCCCATGCCCACCCCTTCTTAGTGTAGGCGGCGGAGCGGAGGCCTCGGGGCAGGCGTGGGGCTGCAGGCCCGGGCTCGGCAGGTCTGTGGATCCCCAGTGCCTGGCCCTGAACTGGCGTGGTGGCTCTGCACCCTATGGGCAGCCTGCACCATGGGAGAGCCCCCGACCCTTGGGCTGACACGCCACTTCGCAGACACAAGGCTGGTGTCCTCTGTAAGAACCGTTCAACGTGGAGAGGGAGCCCCAGGTCACGCTCGTTCAGGCTTCTAAATGGGCTCAAATGGGAGCCTTTCTAAGACCCAGATGTGGTCCCTTTCCCCCCACAAATCACTTGTTGAGCCCTCTATGACTGCTCCTGACACCAGGCAGTGGTCCTGCACAGTGGGAAGGCCTCCAGGTCCTGAGGGTGGCGTGACCACCTGGTGCCCAAAGAGGGCCTCGTGAAGGCTGTGGCATTCGCCAGGTTCCCGTGCTTCTGGCTGTAGGAGCAGCTCCTCCCGCCAAGCCCTGTAGACAGAGCACCGCCATCCCCACCTCTGAGGAAGCCGCGGGCCCAGCAGGACCAGGCCAATGGACTGCTGGGGCCCAATGAATGCTGGCGGAACGTGAGGCTGCTGAGGGTACAGCCCTGCCCTGGTGCCCCGGGGACCTCGCTGCCTTGTTTCTCATTGTTCTGCCTTTGGGCAGAGTGTTCACCGTCGGCGGCTTTGTGGGTGGAGTCCAGAGTGCTCTGAGCAGAGGCCCTGGGCTGGAGCTGGCTTCTCACCCAGGTGAGTCTTGCTGGCCACATCTATGAAATGGCACTAACGGATCCCAGCTCATGGGGAGATCCTGTGCCCACAGGGTGCTTGGCCGCTTGCTCAAAAGGAACCAGTTTGGTGGCCAGGCCGGGGTCTGGTGATGGGCCTTGGGTCTGTAGGATAGATCCCCCCCAAGGAACAGCCCCTTAACAGGGAGGCAGAGCTAACCTGCCTTTAGCTTCTGGAGGCTGAGGAAGCCTGCGTTGGGCAGGGACGAGGCTCTCAGAGAAGGTTCCCCTTGTGTGTCCCAGGATGGCGCTCACGTCCACCGGGAGCAGCTACCACCGGCCATGCAGGGGACCATTGGAGACCCATTGTGGTCTCCACGCTGGGCCCATGCAGGGAGGCACAGGAGCGCTTTGAACAGCTGGAGTCTTGCTGGGTGGGCCCTAGGGGATCCCGCTGGTGCGCTTGCCCGTGAGTTGGTTGAGGTTGAGACGCTACTTCAGGGTTATCTGAGCGCTGGATCCTGCGGGCGGGGCTGGGAATCCAGTTTAAAACTCCCTGGTGACCGTGATGTGGCCGAGTCTGGGACCCCCGTCACTTCACGCTCCCTTCACCATGTGACAAGGAGACGGTGGCGGTGCTGTGATGCTTCTGTCGTTTGGAGACACAGATGGTGTATCCCGCCAGATGGAAGGCTCCTCCCTTGTTAAAGCCGCAGCTGGCAGGCAGTGGGGCTCCAGGAAGACCTTCTGTTCTGTCTTGGGCAGCGCTGCCAGCCCCTGGGGGTGTTGCCCCTTTCTTGGCAGGGACCAGTCTAAGAGGTCAAAGCGGCTGAGAAGGGGCCGCAGAAGCAGTGGAGGGCAGGCAGCTTCCCTGTTGGCTCCCCTTCCAACCTGCCTCTGCCACACCCCTCACACCCATTGGTCAGAAGTTAGTCCCGTGGAGGGACACACCCCTCACATCCCATTGGCCAGAAATTGGTGCTGAGGGCTGGGAAAAGTCCTGAGCTGGGTGCTCTGTACCTGCTGATCTCTGGGAGCCCGCCACCCTTCCTCGAGGGCTTGTGTGTGTGTGTTTGGGGGGGGGGGGGGCCGGGGGGGGGGTGACAGTGGGTGGTGGCTTAGCCCAGCTTCTGGATGGACGAAGAAAAGCAGCTTTTGGCGGGGGTGGGGTGGGAGGTGGGGGGTGGTGGTGCTAGACTCCGGGTGAGCTGAAGAGAGCCAGAGATTCTTGTCTCCACTCCCAGCCTGCCCCGGTTCCGTGGTCGGTAGGGAAGCGCCTCTTCCCTAGAGGACAGCTTCCCCGGGAGAGCCTCCCTCTCAAGTGCCCTGGTGGGATCCCCTTGGCTTCCTGCTGCTTTCTGGTTCTCAGGGTCACACCAGTCCCTCCCGACTCCTTGACCCTTGCCTTCTTCTCCAGGCGTTTGTGTCCTGAGGCTCTTCGCTCTCTGCTGTGGCCACGGGCCTCTTTCCAGCCTGTGTTCCGGGTCCTCCTGCCCCCAGGCCCAGCTCACGTGCCCTCAAGTGTGCCTCCCCCAAACCCCCTGGCCCCAACTGGTTCACAGAAGCCTTTCTTCACTGTTGGATCTGGTGGACATGTCAGAAGTTCCATTGTTTTCTAGATTTAAAATGGGCTTCCCTGATAGCTCAGGTGGTAAAGACTCCACCGGCAATGCAGGAGACCCTGGTTCGATTTAAAATAAATCGCGAGTGTAAGATCTTTAGAGCAATAGGAAGGACCACTAAGTCCCCATCACTGTGGCCTTAGAGACGCCCCACCTGTTATGATGCCATCAGCACCAGGCGGTCAGCTCAGCATTGAGTCTCCCCCAAACTTAGGGAGGTACTTGGTGACCACGTGTGTTACCTGGAGACTCACGGGCCCGCCTCCTGCGTCAGTGTGTGTGTCTCAGGGGGCTGCTTGTCTTGCAGAACACCCAGTGCATCCCAGAAGGCTTGGAGAGCTACTATGCTGAGCAAGACTCCAATGCCCGGGAGAAATTTTATACCGTCATTAACCACTACAACCTGGCCAAGCAGAGCATCACCCGCTCCGTGTCGCCATGGATGTCCGTTCTGTCAGAAGAGAAGCTCTCGGAGCAGGAGACGGAGGCCGCCGAGAAATCCGCTTAGCGAGATGGACAAGTTCCTTAACGGTGTCGCTTGAAGGTAACAAGGGGACTTTGAGGGACATTTCATCAAATATAATTACTGATAATTTATAGAGGTTACTCATGTATGGTGCAACTGCTTCTGTTTGCTAATTGCTGCTTTGCAAATACAACTTGCTGCGGACCATTCACGGGCATAAAGTCAAGTGCATATCAGCACTGCTTAGGGAGCTCTGCCACCACTTTCCATGTTAGGGAATCTTAATTTAGTGACTTTCCTGGGATTTATTGGATGCTGTCAAAAAAAAAAATTTACACTGGATATGCAAGGGGTTTGAACTTCAGATAAATAATAATGCATTTTATGGAATTTTTTTTTCGTTTAAACCACCTTGCTGTTTTGCAAACCCGACTCCACAGCCGTATCTAGAGTGACCCCTGCTGTGCTAAGGGCAAGCTGTACTTCACATTTCTTCCCACCTCCCAGAAGGGTACTCCGATAGGCCAAGAAGCCCATGCCCCATAGCGAGTGGTGGAGGACGGTGGGAAGGAAGCAGAGAGGCCCCGGTTTGAGAGGGTGGCGGGGGCGGCTGTGCCCTCCTCTCCCCGCGCTCACTGCCGAGTGAGCAGGTGCTGCAGCGAGGAGGTGGGTACCTCTCTGTACAGAGGGCGCTGGCCGGGCAGCGGAGCCAGGGTGGCCCCTCAGTACCTGTGAATTGGGTCAGAGCACGTGAGGTGGGGACTCTGGGAGGAGGGGACCCCAGGCCGCAGGCTGCAGATTCCCGTCTCCCTGTAGGTAGTCTGTTCTGTGATGGGCAGAGTAGGAATGAAACCCAACCAGCCCTTTTGTCCACGTCTATTATGAACAAGTTTGCACCGACATGCCCGTGATAGCAGGTTAGTTTTGAAACACTTAGTTGGGTGGGAAAAGTGAAAAGTGTAATTGCTGGTATAAGTCAAGGCTATGTTGATTTTTATTTTGTGGGACAGATGTAACTCCTTTGATGTAAGAAACAGGCTGGAAAGGCTGGGAGGGGGTGCTGCAAGTCGTTATGACATTTCCATTCACAATCTTTGTAAGACAATTACATTTCAGCCTGAATCTTGACATTAAAAGTTTATGTTTACAGAATTACCAGTTAGATAAACCAAGTGTGTAAGACGATTAAATAGAAAGAAAGACATTCACAGACATCTTCTTCCATGTTATTTGAATGTGTTGTTTCTGGTGGACATGTCAGAAGTTTCACTGTTTGTTTTTTTAGATCAAAAATAAATGACAATAGTGCAAGCTGTGTTGTGAACAAGCATGGTGGTCATGGCCATCTCCGTTCCTGTTCCCTGAAATGTGCTTCCGAAACATACAGTGTATTTTAGTATCAAGGGTGCGTGCAAACAATGACCATGACCTTGGGGCGTGGGTGGGCACGTACAGTTGTGGACGTGGTGAGGCTGTGGGGAAAAGAGCAGTAACTGTGCCAGAACTCCTGTGTAGAGAGGATCCATCAGCCAATTCCAGCCCATGTCAACGCAGTGCCAAGGCAACTTTCTTTGTGTTTTCTAGTAGATGTGTACTTTACTGATGTAAACTTGCTCACATGTAACTTTCGACATTCTCACTCTGTGCAAATAAAGAACACAAGGATCCCTGTGGTGCCCCTGGACTGTCTTGTGCAGAGCCCTTGACCATACCTTGGGGCCCCCAAGTACCCGGGACTTTCTGCACAGATGTGGTTGCAGATGCCTCACGCATCTGTACCAGTGGCTCTTCCCGACTCCTGCGGCCTGGGTGGGAGGAGAGGCCCAGGCCCTTCTCTGGACGCAGCTTCTGGGGGGCCCCAGGGGCAGGAAGTCAGGCCTCCCCTGCCTGCCCCCCCCCGCAACAGGAAAAGTGCTGCGAGGAGCCAGGCCCCTGCCCACATTTCTTCCCTGACAGGAGGCAGCTGGCCCGCAGTGACATCCTAACCTTGGACCCACCAGTAAGACAGTAAGTGGCTGCGGTTTTATTACTAGTTTTCCAGGGTGAATGAAGGTGAGCCGTCTTTTCCTCTGCTCAGGAGTCTGTGCATCAGTTGCTCAGGCACACAGGAAACACAGGTCCTCTGCCCTGAGGAGCTACTGACCGGCGTTCTTCCTGCCAGGGTGGGGCATGGCTGCTGCCTCCTCTGAATCGGACACGTTTGTGGAGCAGGAAGCCCACCAGGCCCCCTCCCTGGGGCAGCCCCTACCCCCCAGCAGCCCTATCAGGTGCAGGAACCACCCCCCAGCTCCTCCCCTCTGGCCTCAGGATTGCAGCGCAGACCAGTTTCAGTTCTGTGGTTTTCTTTTTCGTTACTGAATGCTTAAGCCACAGGTCTGGTGTCCCTTCTGTGAGCACACGTCTCAGCCCCGCTCCCGTCGGTGGCTCCGGTGCTGGGCGCCGTCCGCCAGGCCGCCTAGCTGTCGTACCAGTCAAGGAAGAGCAGGGAGAAGGAGCACATCACCAGGAAGAAGAGCACCCACACCCGGAAGCCGGCGTTGTTCTTGATGGCCTGGAGGAAGAGGGGAGGGGGTTGGTCCGAAAGGCCCGAGTGTGTCAGCTCGCGCTCCCCCTGCAGGGCTGTGACTGTGAGGGCAGCTCCAGCCTGTGCCTACCTTGCACGGATGGCTTAGTTTTTAAGCAAAACCGAAAGGTGGGTTTAAGATCTATTAGAAGACAGACGCAGTGTCTTGCCCTTGCTGGTTAGCCACCATGTGGCGCCTCTGCATGAGTCTCCCAGGAGAAACAGCTCACATCTGCCCAGGGTTAGACCCACACAGGCAGGCTCAGTGTGCGTGTCTGCTACCCTGGCCTGTGTTTCCTGGCAGTGCGATGGCAGTGGTGGCCCAAGAGTGGTCCCACATCAACCCAAACCTGAGGACTGCACCCAGAAAATAAAGTCCACTCGACAGAGTTGACTGGTGGTCCCATCAAAGACCAGGGCTCTGGTCCAACAAGCTTCTCCAGTGGTACCCAAGCCTGGACTTAGGGAGTGGCCCCTGCACCCTAGAACGGCTCCTCTGCAGGGCGATGAGCAGGCCCTGGGCTGGGCAGGATGAAACTATGAAACTGGTCCATCCACTGCATGGTCCCGTGACTCTCCCCGTGTGTGGGGCCCTGACAAGGTGACCACCACCCTGGACTCAGTGCCTCCGAGTCAGACTCGGGGCCTAGAGTACCCACCTCTCTGATGTCTTCATTGCCCTCCTTGATATTTTCAGTTGCTCCAACTACTAACTGGTGAATACTGTCAATCTCGGCTTCCTGTGGAGGACAACAGCAGATAAATATAACTGTCCTCCTTCCCCAAGTGTCTGTCACAGTAGAAACAGCAGCTGCTGCATGCAAAGAGCAGGGCTTTACACACATGAACCCACACGTTTTCACAGCACCCGGGAGGTAGGCAACACTCACATTTTACCAAAGGGAAACTTCCGGCTCAGAGAAGCTTAGTAACTTTCCCGGAGACACACAGCACCCAAGTGGCAGGACTGGGACTGGACGGGGGCCTGTGCTCCCTCCACCCCCACTTGCCGCCTTCCCGTCCACTCACTGGACAGGCAGGGACAAACATATGAGCTCAATCAGAGAGCGGCTGCCACATGCCAGGGCTTTCAAGGTGCACGTGGCTTTAAAACACACACAGTAGCTTCAAAATGGTGCTTTGTTTGCAAAATTTTAGTCAGAATACTTGGAAAGCTTGTATGTGGGCTCCCGGGCTTACACAGAAGCGTCTGGCTAATAACCCACCCTGCACCCCAACACTACCCTCTAAGGGGTAGGGCTGGCTGTCCTTCCCTCTTCCTCTAGGGGGTGGGTGGGAATGTAAACAAGCTCGGGTTTTAGGGAAACCAGACTGACATGGAACTGGTACCGCAGAGAGGAAAGTGACCTTCAGCCATCTGCTTCCCAGCAGTGAGAGCCACACAGTGTAAGACCCAAGGGCCAGGGACTACCTTGTTCTCTAACTGCGTCTTGGAGACGCTCCCACTGGGGGCAGGTGCTCCCATGAGTGTGTTGTGAGAGCCACTTTGCAACACAGATGAGAAACCCCTGACACACTCAACTCTGTTTGTCTTAGAAATCCTGAGAAGCCAGGTGCAGCTCAGTCTGTGCTCTGCAAGCTCCTCCCAGGTCAAGCCCCGCAGCCCTGGGTGTGACGCAGGCTGGGCTTTGCTCCCACCCCACGGGGTGCCCGTCCAGAACTCCAGGACAGCTGCTTCGTGTCCGAGAAGCAGCCCCCTAACCAGAAGCAACTGTGAATGGCAGCCAGTGCTCTTCGGGGGCTAGGCTAAGAAGCAGACACAATGGTTGTGGAAGTAAGAGCTTCTAGTGCACTCAGCCACTCAAGACCTGAGTGTTTCTCGCTGCACGTAGGCTCCGCCCACTGGTGAAGCTCTGGCTATGCCAGTGAAACAGGGCATCACCCACGTTGGCCGCAGCCACACCCACAAACAACAATGGTTCCCAGTTCAGTTCGGATCGAGAGCCCAGGGCGGGCCGGGCATGTCCTATTCTCTAGCCGAGAGGGACACGCGTGACCCGGCCTCTCTGCAGAGGGGGAGGGGGCTAGGGAGTACCGCAGGTCATACAGCGAGCAATGGGGAACCAGGTTGGGGCTGGCTGTCTGGCTCTGCTGGGGCTCAGAGAGGGAGACATCTGATTGAGCTGTTTTCTGTGTTGGGTGGCTGAACTGATGACCATTAGGCTTCTAAATGGAGGCTTAACATATATGGACTAGAATAGTCCCTGCAATGTGCTTGTAAAAAGAGCAACTCCTGCGAACCTGAACAACCTCGTGTGCCCAGTCTGCAATGATCTGACTCTGGCTGTGTGGTTTAGGGGACATTTTGTGAGCAGAGTCTCTTAAGTCAAGTGGCCCAGTTTAACACTGGAGAAAAATGATTTGTCTTTCAAACCCTTCCAGTCTGTGGATGCTGAATACAAAAGGGAAATTTTACCAGGTGTTTTCTAAAAACTTGGTCAGTTAGTGGCTAGAAGAACTTCCAAACAGTAGGCAGGTAGAAATGTCATGAAAATCCACTTATGAGAACAGTCACACTTGCTGTGAGGATGAGACACCCGAGGTGGCAGGGACCTGGCATCTGTCTGGGAGGGCCGAGCCTGAGCCTGCAGCACTGCTGATTGTAAAGCTACCACCCATCAGGCACTGTGCTGGGCACTTTCCGTGGGTTATGTCTGTGCCTTACGACAACCATACAAAGGCTGCTCCATTTTATAGATGGAAAAATACTGTGGCTCAGAAAGGCTCCCAAGCTTTCCCAAGGGTACCCAGAATCGCAACCTAGCTGCCTCCCCTGCCCACGGGCTCTGCTGCATGGGGCTGGGGCATATGGAAAGTTGTCCCACAGTCCATGGAATTCTCTAGGCCGGAATACTGGAGTGGTAGCTGTTCCCTTCTCCAGAGGGTCTTCCCAACCCAGAGATTCAACTCCTGCACTGAAGGCGGAGATACCAGCTGAGCCATCAAAGAAGCCCAAGAATATTGGAGTGGGTAGCCTATCCCTTCTCCAGGGGATCTTCCCAACCTAGGAATCGAACTGTGGTCTCCTATCCCTTCTCCAGCAAATCTTCCCAAGCCAGGAATCAAACCCAGGTCTCCTGCACTGAAGGCATATTCTTTACCAGCTAAGCCACAAGGAAACAGTTGCGGAGGCCTGATGACTTCAGGAGAAATGTCCCAAGTTCTGAGTAGATGTCCCTTTAAGTTAAAACTGAAAACATTATTTTTTCTTACTTGCTGTAAAACCTTCTCTGTGAAGATCTCTTGGAGTCTGGAGATTTCAACCACTTTCCCTTCAATTTGCCTTCATTAAAAAAAAAAAAAAAAAACCAGATATACATTAACTGTTAGTACCTGGTGATCTTAACAGCAACGTCACACATTTCTAAAGAAGTCGTCTCTTCTAAGTGAAGGCATGGGAGGGAGGGAACACCATGGTGACTCACGGTGGCCTGCTCAGGACGCAGGCTCAGGAGGGCAGAGGCTCACGCTCCTTACTGGTTCCCCTTTAACACCCTTCAGCTTTCTGGGTGTACTGGACGGTTTGGAAGCCCACCCCTACCACTTTATAAGCTGACCCCCGGGAACCCTGACTCCCAAGTCAGTGTGGGGCCAGGAGCACGTGGCTGTACCGAGTAGTTACAAAAGGCAGAGTCTCCTTTAATGCTGAGCCCTGTCCTGGCAACACAGTCACACATGGTGAGGATTTAGAAGAAAACGCCAGAATATGCTGTCACCCAAAACTCTGTTACCACTCAGCAGGTTAAGAGGAAAGGGTATATTCACCATTCAAACCAACTCTGTGGAAGGGAAACCTCCTTTGATTCCGGCTGAAAATATCCCATCTGGGTTCAGCACCAGAGCATGTGGGCCTCTCCTGGTTGCCTGGGCAGCACGGGTGACCCTGGGGTGGTCTAGCGGGTGTGCGTCTAGAGGCCGAGTTCCCAGCCCAGACGGAAGCGATGTTCGGTGGGGAGATGACTCCCCCAGGCCAGGTGAGGGAAGCAGAGGAGAGGAGAGAAGAGTGAAGAGGGGCCGGGGCGGGAAGAGCACCGTCTTGAAGAAGGACTGGGAGGCCTGCCTATGAGGGCAGAGGCCGCGGAAGAGCTCAGGGCGGCAGTCAGGGGAAACCCTGTACTCAGTATCCAGGGCTGCGAGGCTGACCCGTCAGGACGCCTCCTTTTGGGAAGTGGCCACGATGCAACATGAGTTTCAGCACGTCTTTCCAGAACACGCCTGGCACTCCCAGGGCAGCAGGCCCGAGCGCTTTCACCGGAGGGCTGGGTGGCGGCCCTATTCGTGTGGGCCCATGGCCACGGGCCTTCTGCGTGGCTGATAGCCTGGTCAGGGAGCAGCCAGACCCCAGTGGAGCCCTCTGCAGGGCTTCCCTCTGCCAGCCGTCCCTGCTGCTGCTAAGTCGCTTCAGTCGTGTCTGACTCTGTGTGACCCCATTGACGGCAGCCCACCAGGCTCCCCCATCCCTGGGATTCTCCAGGCAAGAACACTGGAGTGGGTTGCCATTTCCTTCTCCAATGCATGAAAGTGAAAAGTGAAAGTGAAGTCGCTCAGACGTGTCCGACTCTTAGTGACCTCATGGACTGCAGCCCACCAGGCTCCTCCGTCCATGGGATTTTCCAGGCAAGAGTACTGGAGTGGGGTGCCATTGCCTTCTCCGGCCAGCCATCCCTATCTACACTTAATTAACCCCTTTCATCTTAGGGTAGCTAGATGCAGACAGTCCCCTCCTGGTAGCCGCCGTGACACGTGCCATCATGACCTCTCAGATGGGGCTGCAGCACCTGGGAGCCTGGTAGCGGCCCACAGAGGGTACCTCGCAGGCCCACAAGTTGAGGGGCAGTGAATTTGGGCAGCTTCCTTACAGGGGGCGGGGGCCTGGGGGCTGGAGTAGCTACATTTGGCCCAAGGGCCACATGTGGATGCCTGAGCACCAAACTAAATGAATAAAGTTTCTACTTTCTGGGAAAGTTGTAAACTAGGCCATTTGCTCACCCGGGAACCCCACACACATACCTCACTTCATCAAACAGGCTGTTCATTTCACCAATCAGGCGCTGATTTTCTTGTTCAAACTGTAAGGAAACACACACATTAAAGATAATGTCACACTGAACTCGAGTCTCAAAGCAACCCAGCCAAAGGCAAGTGTCTAGCACAGCGAGTCTGTGCAGAACTCTCTGATCCGCCCACTGAGAATCACGCTGGAGCCCCTTTCCAGCACGGAGTGAGTCAGCGTTGCTGGAAGACCTTGAGCATTCACGTGAGGATAGCCAGGCTGCAGGAAGAAAATGAAACCCTGCAGTACAGCGGGGCTGCCTGAGGCCAGACTTCTCATCTCACTCGTTTGAACCGCAAGCATACAAGCTGACTTTAATGACTGATGGCGAGCGTGGAGAAGTGTGGGTCATCCCTGTGATGCGTGTACCACGTTGTGTGTGCCACCCTTCTGTGTGACTGTGAGCTGCCTGAGGGTGGGAACCGTACTGGACCCACACACCTGTTCCAGCTGCAGTCACACCTGCAAATGTTCTCTGAGGCACCCCTGTGCCGGGCACTGTGCACGGAAGAGAAGGGAGCTCTTGGCCTGCAGAGGCTGGAAATACAGCTGAGGACCAGGCCACCCTGCCTTAGTACAGTAGCAGGGATGAGGACGATGAGGGGCAGGGGCTCGGCTCACCTGGGCGCGCTGTGCTCTGCCTCTGCCGGGGAGCAGCCGTGCTATCCTGGCTGGCCCCTCCCCACGCTGCTCTGCCAGGTTTCCTCGGCACCCTTGCTGGCTTCATGCCTTCCCTGCTGTCTAAGGTCTGCCCTCACATCTCTCTCCCTGGGTCTGCCCTCCCTCCCGTTTGGTCTAGGTGATCTGGTCCGTTCCACCCCTGTACCATGAGCATGGAGCTGCTCCACACACAGGCCTCCACTCCAGCCCAGACCCACCAGGTCAGAAGATGGAGGGGGGGGGGGGTGGCAAGGGGTTGGGGGAGTGCTAGGGAAGCCCCCCCGAAGGGCCACCCCAACCACAGCAGGCTGCCTTGCCGGCTGCTGACATGGCACTGAGATGGCCCTCCTAACTGTGCATCAAAAAGGCGATTTAAGAGACTATAACTTCACTCCTGAGTTTGAAAGAATTGGCTCCATTAATTGTCAGCAGTCTAGTATTTAAGAAAAAAAATATAATTACTTCAGCATGTGGGTGCTAATTTAACTAATTCTCTCAGGTACTTTACTCAGGTTTTGGATTTTTCCTTTTGGCAGGGGGCATTTTCTTTGAATTTTTCTAATGACAAAATATGGGCCTAACCTTTTAAATCTACAGTCCTTTCATGCTTTTGAACTATTCCTAAACAAAATTAACTGGTGGTTTAACACGAATGTTCCTTGGGAACAAAGCTTGCTTCTTTTCCCTCCCCAGCTGAAGGGCATGTGGCTTCCATTCAGGCCTTTGTGTTACTGTTCCTTCTGCAGGGCTCCCGGTTAGCTGTGTCAGGAGTGGATCACATTCTGGCTTTGACTTCCTGCCAGATGGGTTCTTAAAGTTACCTGAGAAATTCCCCGTCCCTGGAGGAAGTGAGAGAAACAAAGGCCTGAAGGGAGCAAGCAGTAAGGTGGGATGAGGGGAGAGGTGTGCCTATGGCCAGCTTTAAGGAGAGCAGGCTCCATTCACGGGCACGAGTTACAATGAAACTTCATTTACAAAAAAACAACACAACAGAACCTGCTTCCCACAGCCCAGTGCCCGGGAGCCTTTTATCGCGGATCTGGCCGGTCGATGAGGCAGTGGCCAGGCTGCTGCCCACAGTCCCCTGCACAGGCAGGGTGGTTTCCGAGGCTGTCTGGGGACCAAACCTGTACACCTCCTCTCTCATGTGCTGAGTGAGGCAGGGAGCCACCAACACCAGGAGAGGTGGGGGATATGCCAGGGGCTCCAGTGACCCATTTCCTGTGTCCTCAGGGGGACTCCCTCGCTGACCCTGGACCGGCCACTGGCCTTCTGTGTGGCGGTCAGTTTCTCTTTGTGAACAGACACGGTGGGCAATTCGTATCCTTTCTGCCTGATCCTGAGGGTGGGGAGGGAAGACTCCTGTATCTTCTAAGCTGTTTGCCCTTGGGCGGGTAACACCCTCTCAGTGCCTCTGTCTTCATCACTAAACTAGGGGTAACTGGAGTACTTAATAGAGTTGGTAACAACTTTACCTCTAGGAGTGTTAATTCTTGTTACGTCATCTCTCCAGGACTTAGATTCTGGATATGCAAAATGAGTCATTAAACGCTTTGGAGGCCCCGCCCTGGGCTTCCCTGGTGGCTCAGTCGGTAAAGAATCTGCCTGCAACGTGGGAGACAAGGGTTCAATCCCTGGGTTGGGAAGATTCCTTGGAGGAGGGCATGGCAACCCAGTCCAGTCTTCTTCCCTGGAGAATCCCCATGGACAGAGGAGCCTGGCGGGCTACGATCTACGATCCATGGGGTCGCACAGAGTTGGACACGACTGAGTGACTAAGCATGCAGCACAGCAGCCCGGTCTCAAGTTCGAGAGGACCACATGGCTCCGGGTCCCTCCAGTCTCTCAGGCGTGAGGAGTCCACGCACAGCACTCACAGCGGGGCTCCCGGGCACCACACAGGCACCGTGCAGCCGCAGCCCCACAATCAGCACCAAGGACAGGCAGACCTCCAAGCCCTGGGAAGACACACCTGCCGGCATCTTCCTCCATCTCTGTGTCCCTGAAAAGGGGGCTGAGAGGCCTAGATGACGGGGAGGGTGGGCAGGCCCAGCCCAGGGAGAAATGACAGCAGCCAGCCTGCCTTTCTGGGCCTTTCCACTCTATACTGTTTAGGTCTCACCCCAGAATACAGTGCTTTCCCTCAGTGCAGACCCCCAGCAACTCCCAACAACAGTGGCTGGTGTCGCGGTTACAAGTCCCTACCACATGGGGCGTCTAAACTAATAAATGCTCAAGTGCTCAGACACTGCTGGGCATAGCAGGTGATACGATTTAACTGCTTTATGCCATTTAGAAGTCGGTCAGACTTTCCAACAGGACCTCCCAAAAGGGTTTATAGTCTGGTTTAAAGGCTGCAGATCCACACTGTGCATGCGTTGTTACAGAAACCCTTTTCTAATCCAGAAAAAGAAAATCACTCCTCCCAAGGCCTCTGAGTGTCAAATGAGGAGAAATATCTGCCCTGCAAAGACCTAAGAAGAGTTCACTAGAGCAAGACGGTGGACCCATGGGGGGCTTGGCCCAGAGGGCAGCCTGCTCCCTCAGCTTGGAGCCCACTCCCCAGACCTGCTCGGGGCTCTTCCAGTTACGTTTTGTCTGTGCCAGACACCTTCACACCTGTGGCTCCGTGCCCCTCACCCTGACCTCCACCTGTGCCCCAGCAAACCTTCCCAGGGTCTAGACCCCAGCTTTCACCCGCGTGGTGCTCAGATTCTATCAACAATGCTCATGTTCCCAGTGTGTAAGCCGAGCGTGGCCACAGGCCACAGGCCCTGCAGCCACCCATTTGGGGCTTCCAGGCGCCTGCCTCACGGCACAGGGGCAAGGGGCACTTTTCAGGCAAACTGAAGAGCAGAAGTCACTCATGTCTTTAAAACTTACCCCAAAGAAATATATTACTAAGTGCAGTGGTTTCACTGAAGGTAAGTGAAATGAAGGTGAGCTCAAAAAGGAGGTATTTTTCTCTGTGCAACAACAGAAAACAATTTGGTTCCACTCAGCCTGACCACAAAACATCTGCTTATAGTAACCCAGGGGTATTAATATACCTGTACCACGAGTGATGAATGGAAATGTGTGAAGAATTACATAATGCTCCGCAGCCATTCTGGAACGAGTATCAACAGCTCATGTGGGTGAAATAATGGATTAAATTGCTATTATAGAGCTTAATTCATTATTTTACCCTGAGGAAAAATTCCAAAACAGTGACTATGAATTATGACCACAATTTGCTATAACACTTTCCAATTTAAAACCAATAGTGTGGCATTTCTTTTCCTTCATTTTTCAGGGTTGAGCCTTTTAAATAAGATTCGGGTCAGTCAGACTGTAAGGTATGGTACTTGGCTATGAGCCCCCATTAAGAAAGGAGTGAAGTGAACATCAAACAGCCTGTCATAACAGTGCTGAATGGAACAGCCTTCTGCCTCATCCTCTTGCAATAACGCAATAAAAATTAGGGAGGGAGGCCCCGCTGGCTCTGATCGCTAGGGTCACTGATCTCGTGACGCCGAGGTAGCTAGCATTATTGGGAATGGTCGCTGGCACGTTTTTGGACGATACTGCCATCAAGATAGCACAAGGCACACATGGTGCTCCAGCCGTCATTATGGAAAGACGAGCCTCACAATATGAACGTGTTTCTCATACGCATCAGTTACATCACCCTCTGAACATGCAGGGAATGCAGAACCTCATGGGCCCAGCAATAATCTCTCACTGTTGGCGAGGAAACATCCGCTGAAGCAGCTGCTCTGTGCCCTGCACTCCGCTGGGCGCTCATACATACATGACCCCATTCCTGACAACCCTGTCACCCTCCCAAGCTCAGGTGCAGTGAGGCTCAGCCTCTTGCCCCAAAATTACAGAGGCAGTAAGTGATACAGAGGATTCAACACTTGCTCTGTCTCACAGCTCACATTGCTGCCTCATCTCTCCCTGGGGCCGAGCATCTGCTGATCACAGATATCCTAGCTGCCAGCCCTCCTCTGGTCCAGCCCCCATGCAGCCAACAACTTCTGAGCCCACACCTGTGGACGTTAACAAGCCGCTGCTGCTCACCACTGCCCGGTGGGGGTGAGGGGAAGGCAACAACTGGCAAACAACTGCCTGCCATTTCTCTAGCTACTTCCTTTATGAAGTGGGGCAGCATATTTAAAAAAATAAACCCTGAAATAGAAGCTAAGTTCTGCCTAAACACATATGTATTCTTTCTTAATGAAGGGACAGTGCTGTACTTATATTTATCTCTAGCAAAGACAGGGTGGTCATGTTACATGATCTGGGGGAACACATGACATCATTTTCAGTTATAAACTTATTTTGTATAAACTGAAGAAGAACTATGAGGTTTCAGACAATTTGGCCATCATCTAGCTATAGGGGAGCATGATCCAACTGCCCTTTAGTCTGCTGGCTTCTCCGCCTTGACCTGCTCCAGCCCTGTGTCCCAGGTGGCGTGTGTCTCTCTCCACTGTGGATGTGCTTTCAAACACCTGCTCTCAGGGGTCTCCCATGGTCACATCTCCAGCTGGAGCCCCAGGCCCGGGATCCCAGCGCCCACCAGACACCTCCCAGGACCCAAACCTGCCCCCGACAGAGGGCATCACCCCCTGACTGCCGGCATCCTGCGTCCCCAGGCTAGAAACCTCCTGGCTCTCTCCTCCCTCTCTCTCTCACGCCCAGCTGCCCTCCTCGGATCACTCAAGTCTTGCCCACTTCCCGTTTCTCATCTCTGCCCTCACTGCCCGCCCTGGCCGTCATCCTCAACCTCTCCCAACTGGACTGGCTAGCGAGGACTGCTGCTTGGAGTCGTGTGCAGGCCTCTGGGTGGCATGCTTGCTGTACTGGGGAGCAACGAGCACGTACCCCAAACTGGAGGTGCATCTGGACCATGACAGAAGCAGGGGCCTGGCAGGCCGCTTTAAGGTATCTAAGTTACTTCCTGAGCTCAGAATTATTTTTGTCTATCAAGGACACAAGGAGCTCTGCCTCTTGTTCCAAAGAAAGTCCCACAGCCTCTGAGGGAGTGCCCCCAGAGCAAGTCCCAGAAAAGTTGAGGCTAATGGTATCACTGGAATCAGTGTCACACTTCTGAGATGATTTAAAGGGAAACTTCTCATCCAAGAGAACAAATGTTTGTCAAACAGCCCCAAGTACAAAGCATGTATGAGGCTCCAGTGAGCAGTAGCTACCACCCAATGTGGCCCTCTGATCCTGCCATGAGTACAGCACGCACACCACAGCCCTTCTTCTGCATGCACGCGCGTGTGCGTGTACATGCATGTGCACGCACACACACGCACGCACACACACACACACGAGGGCATGGCCCAGCTCCTCCTCCCCTGCCCCGGGCCCTGCTGTAAACGGACTAGACTGGGGCTCTGACCACGTCTATCACTTTTCTTCTGAAATTCAACCAGAGATAATAAGCTGCAGTTGGCAACTAGGGGATGGGTAACTAAAAGGTGAAATTAGCAGCTAAAGTGGTACTTGTCATTTGCAGTCATTACTTATGCTTTCTTTACATTATCATATACCAGCAATTCAAACAATTAAAAAGCACCACAGCAATGAATATAAAAGATTCATTTAGAAGACTATTTTACTGCTGCCAAAAAGACATCTAATATTAGTAATGTTATTCTAAGGCAATTTCTTCCTTAATTATGCTATTGCAAATTTAAAGCATATGAAAAGTATACTAAGAAACAGGAAATCAAGTGGAAAATTGTATCTAAACTATAATTTTTAAAACAGCATAAAAGTAAGGGTAAGAGCATTTAGGATGACCTTCTATTCAATGAAATATTCTTCCTAAAACTAGTTAAAAACACACAATTAGGAAGAGAATAGCATTACCATTTGTATTTCCTCTGGGGATAATTCATCTTCACCTTTGCCATCTCCCCAGCTTCCCAATTCAGGTTGTGCTTCAACTGGAACCTTTTCTGTTTAAAAAATAAATAAATAGATAGAAAGGAAAATAGTCACTTTAGAACAGGTTGGCTTAGGAGGCAAGCATATTAAAAAAACCTGAGATGAAGCAAAATTGTAGAGCTTTGTCCATCCATATTGGATTATCTCTCGGTTAATATTCAAGTACTGTGGCGTGATCCTTTACAATGTTTGGGCCTGTGCTGTGTGTGTGTATACGTGTGTCAAAAGGGGACCCACATACAGTTTCAGTATTGCCGTGATCTCAGCAATGGTCACAAACCATATGGATGTTTTTCAGGACCAGTTTTCAAGTGGACTTTACTTCAAAACACATACTCACACACTTACATCCTTCCCTCTGCTTTTTAAAGACTGTCAAATGTATGGGCAATTTCATTAAAATGTTTCCTGTATTTCATTAAAATACAGGAAATGACATACCATCCCTCATGCCCTTCCCTCCCAGAAGTAATCACTCATTGGTGCTGTGATGCGGCCTCGCAGGCTGTCTCTGGCATGTTCACATACCAATAGATAAGCAATTCCCTGCCTCCCCTGCCCTCACGCCAGCCCAGAAATAATTTACAGTTCTGCGAGTGTGGTATTAATAATTTGCTTTTCACAGGTATATCAATGGTAACATACTGTTCTAAAACTTGCTTTTTATAAATTCACAGTGCATCTTGGTGATTTTCCTATGTCACTCCACATAGATCTCCCTTGTTCTTTAACTTTTAAATATTTATTTATTTAGCTGCACCAGGTCTTAGCTGCAGCCTGTGGGATCTTTAGCTGCAGCATGCAAAGTCTTGGTTCTGACACCTGGGGGTCTAGTTCGCTGACCAGGGATGGAACCTGAACGCCCTGCACTGGGAACATGCAGTCTTAGCCACTGAACCACCAGGGAAGTTCCTACTTCATTTTGTTAAATTGCTGCATAATATCCCACTGTAAGGAATTCTCTGTGTAACTAACTCCACTGGTAAACCTCGTACTTCTGCTAGTACGTGTGCCAGTCCATGCTTTGGTGCACTCTGATGTATTCCAGGACAGGAACCTGGTAACAGACTGCTGACTGGTGGTGTAGGAACATTTTAACCTAGAGAATGTTTTCATCATGATCACACAGACATGGACCAGACCTCTGAGGCAGCAGACCAATAGCACAGCTCCCAGAAGGAGTTGTCTGCTGTCTCAGCAGTGCTTCTGGGCTTATGAGCAGGTTGCCAAGTACTTAAAAGGCAAATACTGCTTCTTTCCCTCCCCGATCTCAGTAAAATTCCCATGGCTGCTCTCAGTCCCATGAGACAGGCAGAAGTCCAGAGTTTTTGTCTGGAGACTGATAAAGGAAAAGAATATAATGATGGCGTCAGTTTACAGAAAGCAGATTAGGCAGATCTGTGTACAAAGTGCAGTTATTATTCTGGATATGTCATCACAAAAAAAGAAAATTAAATGTGCATTAATTTTTTTTAACACTATCCTTATAGAGAAGGGGGAAAAAAAAGAAGCAAATGAGAAAAATATGGGAAACCTACTGAAAATATGTCCATGACTTTGTGCATGTTTTTAGAAAATGGCTGGTTTTTTTCTTTTTTGCCAGAACTATCATCGTATTTATAAATGACACATGTACATCCCACTCCCGCCAGAGCCCAGGCTTCTCTGTCCATGGAATTCTCCAGGCAAGAACACTGGAGCAGACTGCCATTCCCTTCTCCAGCCTCTACCTTGTACTTGACCTCATTATGGTATCCATCTTGAGCTTTTACTTCTATGTGTTTTAAGGATAAGAACACCAAAATTAGAAACAGAAACATCACTCACATCAGAATCAGGTATAAACCATTCTGAGCTAGAATGGGAAGTCTGTTAACAGAATTCACGCTCTCCTTTGCAGCCACCTAGAGCCATCCTGACCTGTAGCAGTTAAGAATCAACTTGAAGCATGGCACCCCAAACACCAGTGCTTTGCCCAGATCTCCCGCCTGTCCTGATGCCGAGAAGACTCAAGTCCCGGTTCCGTGGTCCAGCACTCAAGGCCCCCTGCATTCTGGCCCCCCTGACCTCAAGGCCCACTCCTCCTCCCCTTTCTGTGAGTTTTACTGACCCAGAAGTGCTTTCCTCCACTGACTGCATTCCACACCTCCCCTGTGCTTTGTGGCCTCTGAGTATTTACTCATGCTGTTCCCTCGGCCTGGAACATTCTAAGCTTCCCCCTTTTCAGGTCCAGACTCATTTCTCAGGACCACCACCACCTCCTGAAGTCCACTTTGCCCATTTAAAAACTGGGTTGTCGTTTTCTTACTGACTTGTAAAAGTCCTTTCCATGTTCTAGATACAGATCCCTTATTAGGTCTGTGATTTTCAAATATTTTCTCCCATTCCAAGGGCTTTTTTCACTTTCTTTCCTTGTTAATTCTTTGTCAAATCTGAGATCAGGATGATTTAGCCCTGGTTTTTGTTGTTGTTGTTTTGTTTTTTAACAAGTTTTAGGGTTTTAGCTCTGTAAAGGCCTTTGGTCTATTCTGAGTTAGCTTTAATGAATGGTGTGACTCAAGTGTCAATCTTTGTTCTTCTGCATGTAGGTATCCAATTTTCCCAGCACCAATTGTTAAAGAGACTGTTTTTGCCCACTTGAAGGAAATCAACTGGCCAGAGCCACATGGCGTTATTTCTGGATTCTCAGTTCTGTCCCCATTCATCCATGCTCATCTCTGTGCAGGCATCCCTGTCCTGATTACTGTTGCCCTGTTGTCTGTTTTGAAATTGGGAAGTGTGAGACCTCCTATTTTGTTACTTTTCATGACAGTTTGGTTTTCTTGAGTTCCTTACTCTTCCTCATGATTTTAGAATCAACTTGTCAATTTTCACAAAGAAATCAGCTGGGATTCTAATAAGGAATGCACTGAAATTGCGGATCATTTTGGGGTGTACTACCATCTGAACAACATTAATTCTTCTGATTCATTAACTTGAGATGCTTTTCTGTTTGCATGTGAGTCGCTCAGTCATATTCGACTCTTTGCGACCCCATGGACTGCAATCCTCCAGGCTTCTCTGTCCAAGGGACACTCCAAGCAAGAACACTGGAGTAGGTTGCCATTTCCTTCTCCAGGGGATCTTCCCAACCCTGGGATTGAACCCGTGTCTCCTGCGTTGGAAGGCAGATTCGTTACCATCTGAGCCACCAGGGAAGCCCCTTTCTATCTGTTTTGGTTTAGTTCAGTCGCTCATTCTTGTCCAGACTCTTTGCGACCCCATGGATGCCAGGTTTCCCTGTCTATCACCCACTCGCAGAGTTTACTCAAACTAATTTCCACTGAGTCAGTGATCCTATCTAACGATCTGATCCTGTTGTCCCCTTCTCCTCCCACCTTCAATCTTTCCCAGCATCAGGGTCTTTTCCAATGAGTCAGTTCCTTGCATCAGGTGGCCGAAGTACTGGAGTTTCAGCTTCAGCATCAGTCCTTCCAATGAATATTCAGGACTGATTTCCTTTAGGATTGATTGGTTGGATCTCCCTGCAGTCCAAGGGACTCTCAAGAGTCTTTTCTAACACCACACAGTTCAAAAGCATCAATTCTTTAGCATCACTTTCTTACAGTCCAACTCTCACATCCATACATGACTACTGGAAAACCCATAGCTTTGACTAGACAGACCTTTGTTAGCAAAGTAATGTCTCTGCTTTTTAATATGCTGTCTAGGTTGGTCATAGCTTTTCTTCCAAGGAGCAAGCGTCTTTTAATTTCATGGCTGCAGTTACCATCTGCAGTGATTTTGGAGCCCAAGAAAATAAAGTCTCTCACTGTTTCTACTGTTTCCCCATCTATTTGCCATGAAGTGATAGGATTCAATGCTGCGATCTTATTTTCTGAATGTTGAGTTTTAAGCCAACTTTTTCACTCTCCTCTTTCACTATTATCAAGAGGCTTTTTAGTTCCTCTTCACTTTCTGCCATAAGGGTGGTGTCATCTGCATATCTGAGGTTATTGATATTTCTCCAGGCAATCTTGATTCCAGCTTGTGCTACATCCAGCCCAACATTTCTCATGATGACCTCTCCATATAAGTTAAATAAGCAGGGTGACAGTATACAGCCTTGAGGTACTCCTTTTCCTATTTGGAACCAGTCTGTTGTTCCATGTCCAGTTCTAACTGTTGCTTCCTGACCTGCATACAGATTTCTCAGGAGGCAGGTCAGGTGGTCTGGTATTTCCATCTCTTGAAGAATTTTCCACAGTTTGTTGTGATCCACACAGTCAAAGGCTTTGGCGTAGTCAATAAAGCAGAAGTAGATGTTTTGCTGGGACTCTCTTTCTTTTCTCTTTGATCCAACGGATGTTGGCCATTTGATCTCTGGTTCCTCTGCTTTTTCTAAATCCAGCTTGAACATCTGGAAGTTCACAGTTTACGTACTGATGAAGCCTGGCTTCAAGAATTTTGAGCATTACTTTGGTAGCGTGTGAGATGAGTGCAATTGTGTGGCAGTTTGAGCATTCTTTGGCATTGCCTTTCTTTGGGATTAGAATGAAATCTGACTTTTTCCAGTCCTGTGGCCACTGCTGAGGTTTCCAAATTTGCTGGCATATTAAGTGCAGCACTTTCACTACATCATCTTTTAGGATTTGAAATAGCTCAACTGGAATTTCATCACCTCCACTAGCTTTGTTTATAGTGATGCTTTCTAAGGCCCACTTGACTTTGCATTCCATGATGTCTGGCTCTAGGCTGGTGATCACACCATCGTGGTTAAATGGGTCATGAAGATCTTTTTTGTATAGTTCTTCTGTATATTCTTGCCACCTCTTCTTAATATCTTCTGCTTCTGTTAGGTGTATTTAGATCATGTTAAATTTCTTTCAACAATGATTTGTAGCTTTCAAAGTATAAGCCTTACACTTCTGTTTGGTTTATCCTTTTTGATATTATCACAAGGGAATTCCTGCTTTTTACATTTCATTTCTGGATTGTTCACTGAGTATATAGAAATGAAATTTTTGTTTAATGGTTTTGTATCCCACAACCTTGCTGAAACTCATTTACTACTTGTCTTTATTGGTGGAGCTCTTGAAATTTTCTGTATACAATACCAGGCTGTTTATTATTAATAGAAAAAACTTCCTTCCTAATTGCCTCTGCTATCTTGGTCAGCCTATTAATCCACTTTCAGTGTTCATCCGATAAAGAATCCTGCCAAACCTCAGTGTCAAGCAATGGATCGCTTCATAGCTGGCTCCACAAACCAATGCGCCAGACACTGCTTAGCCCTTTATACCAGGCTCCTGAAGTGCTCACAACAAACCACGGCTATGTGATACTGTATGTGGTGGCTCAGAGTTCAAGTAACTTGTCCACGTGCAGGACAGCGGCCAGACTGAAACCAAGGTTCACAGTCCTTCCATGACATCATGCTGCAACCAAATGCTTCCCCTTCTCTCACTCAGAAGGAAGGATGGCACATCTCCATGCACAGGAAATAGATAAAGGTGGGGTGCAGCAATGGTAAAGTTTTCTTTCAGGAAAAACATACAAAATGAAGCAGAGAAAGCTTGTTATACATGCAGCAACTGGTACATAAAGTGTGCACATTTTTAATGAGCACCAACTCAGATTTTATGACCCTTTGGGACTCTAAGGATCATAAAATCTGAATCTACAGAGAAGGCAATGGCAACCCACTCTAGGACTCTTGCCTGGAAAATCTCATGGACGGAGAAGCCTGGTAGGCTGCAGTCCATGGGGTCGCGAAGAGTCCAACACGTCTGAGAGACTTCACTTTCACTTTTCACTTTCACGCATTGGAGAAGGAAATAGCAACCCAGTGTTCTTGCCTGGAGAATCCCAGGGACGGGGGTGCCTGGTGGGCTGCCGTCTATGGGTTGCACAGAGTCGGACACGACTGAAGCAACTTAGCAGCAGTAGCAGGGACTCTATGTAACCAGGAAAGTGATGACTGTGAAATAAGCATCAGCTAACGACCATGGATGAAAGGGTGGCCGGGTGGAGCTGTGGGGACAGTGAGGCCACCGGAAGCAGGGGCCGGGATGCCTGGGGGGAGAGAGAGGCCTGACCAAGTGGTGGTGGAGGTGGAGAGGGGAGAGTCCTGAGACCCAGGGGTCTTCATTTAGCAAATGGGGGAACTGGTGCTTGGCAGTGCCACTAACTGCTGCAGCTGGGATGCTGACGACCTCCAGGGAGACACTCTTCACACCACTCAGCTCCTACGTGTGCTGGTCAAAAGCCAAATGGGAGCGCGCGCTCTGAATATTTTGTGGGGACGGCTTAGTCAGGAGATAACTGCATGATTATAAAGTATCCAAATAGTGACTTTAGGATAAAAGCATAAACTGTGAGGAATGACGCTCTTTCACTCTGACCATTTGTTTTCTACCACCCAGAGGCATTAAGTTCCTTTTGCTTCAGGAAATAGTTCCGCAGCAACTAAAAGCAGTCAGTATTCCAGACAGAGGCTTCATTCATTCTTTCAGTTGCTCATTCATTCATTCATTCTTTTCAACAAAGATTTAACGAGCACCTCCTATGTGCTAGGTATTGTTCTGGGTACCAGTGTTACAGCAGTGAGCAAAGCACATACAGAAATTTCTGCCCTCGTGGGACTCAGGTTTAGCTCGGAAGACAGACCATAAAGAGTATAAATGAGAAAAACGTAGAAGGGTAGAGACAAGTGCCGGGGAGAAACAGCAGGGAGGATCGCAAGTGGCAGGAGGCATAGCCCTTCATCCTCTTTCTACCAACCCTCATTCCTTGGGGCATCCCAGCCTGTCTCATGTGATCTACAGACCTGTCCCCTGGCCTCCAGCTGCACAGACCCACCTCCCTGTTCAACCTATGGGCCGGGCAGCCCCTACCCTGTCCCTCCTCAGCCTCTCACATCTCAGTGAACGGCAGCCACCTTCTTCCCGCTGCAAACAACCACGGCACCCTTCCTTGACCCGTCTCCTCCTCATGCCCCACATCCAGGAAGCAGATTCTGTGCTCGACTTTCAAAATATATCCAGAACTCTACCCCTTCTCCCCCAGGCCCTGGCTACCCATGCTTGGTGTGACCCACCATCATCTTGTTTCTGGGAGACTTTAGCAGCCTCTTGCTGCTGCTGCTGCTGCTGCTAAGTCGCTTCAGTCGTGTCTGACTCTGTGCGACCTCATAGACGGCAGCCCACCAGGCTCCCCCGTCCCTGGGATTTAAGTACTGGAGGTGCCATTGCCTTCTCCGTTAGCAGCCTCTTAACTATCCCTATTTTGCTTCCTGAGCCCCTGAACAATCTGTTTCAACAGAGCACCTGGAGGGACCCTGTCCAAACGTAGCCCTCTGTGCAATGGTCCTCTCAGAGCCTTTTGGAAGGCTCATCTTAAGAAAAAACAAGTTCATGAAATCCATCTGAGAGGGCTGCTGTAAGGATGGTGGTGACGTCTATGAAGGTTCAGGACAGCACCTAGGTAGCACCTGGGAGGTGTGCAGTAACCGAGTGCCACTGTGAGAGTACAGGAGGGAAGGCGAGGAGGGGAGGTGGGGAGACTCGCGGGCCTCAGCATCCTGGGATCCACGCACAGCAAGCACTCACCCTGCTGCCCAGTGCCGAGGTATGGAGCACACTAAGCACGCATCCCCTACACACGCTGCCACCCCGGCCAGACACAGGGGCTTAAGACGTCCCCAACAACGCTCTGTACACTTGCCTGTGTTACAGGCTGTACAGAGACACTGTGTTTACCCAGCATCCCATGTGTGTCAGGAGGTGCTCTAAGACAGGCTGGCCAGCAAACATGAAGACACGAAGCATATAAACCCAGACGTGCGTTACACTGGCTCAGTTGGCTGATGGAGCCTGCTGACATCACACACCCCACCCGAGGCAGGAGGGTCAGGTCCACATAAGGTCAGCGCTGACACGGGCGCAGGGGAGGCAGCGCCCTACCATTCCTGAGACTGACAAGCAGAGATCTCTGATGTTCCTCTGGGTTCTAAGGCTCCAGTCCCCACCCCACCGGTGCGTGGAGACTCAGGCCCTTTCTTTAGACCCTGCTGGTGCCCAGGTGTCCGTGGGGCCCCTCCCGTCCCACCCTTGAAGTGGTCATTAAGATCCAGCTGTGACCAGAAAAAGGCTGCTGCTGCCACGTTTCCTTGCCTTCATGCAAACGCAAGCACAAGAGGTTCGGGGCTGTGGTCCTTCTTGTTCTGCTTTGTGTTTTTGCCCATACGTCATAAGGAAGAGACGCAAGGCGTGATTTTGATTTTAATTCATACCTGGATATTCTTCAGGGATAGGTTTTTCTTCAGAGTCTTTTGATGGACTCTGTGAAACTTTCTCAGAAGACATGGATTCTCTTGTCTTTGCATTTGGTTCTGGTTCCAGCTTAGACCTAAAGATGAAAAATCAGCAGTTATATCATTTACTTACACAGCAGGATTCCGCCTGAAAACAGAGAGGAGTCACAGAGGAGCCCTGCATCCTTGCCTTGCGCCCTCAGCTGGAAAGCAGAACCACGGCCTTGGGCCCAGCAACCATCCTGACACAGTCCAACGGGGGTGCTTACTAAAGGGCAGTCGGCACACTCCCGTGACGGCCCGCACCCGGAGGAGTGCCGTCAGCAGGCGTCAAAGGAAAGGACGCAGGAACCCACCCTACCTCCTGACCCCACACTCGAGACGTGGCAGCAAGGGCCAGCCCACTGCTCCAAGTTCAACAAACCCAAGAGCTGGTCGTGCACCAATGCAGAAGTGGGGCTGAATAAATACACGCACATGTTACATAACACACGATACACAAGTATCATCTTAAAACTGAACTGTAGAAGCACGAGTCTTCACACACCCACAGGGAGCAAGGCCCTGTGTCAGGTCTCTCAGCCTCATCGCCAGCCCTGGCCCGGGGCTTGCTCCCACAGTGTATTCTCTTCCATCCCCAGGGCCAGGAGACATCCCGCCCACCTTGTCTCATGCTCCTGCCTGCAGAAGGCCTCCTCTGGCCACTCCGTGCCCCAGCGCCTGTCTGTCTTTTTCCCAGCAGTCACTGTGGGCTGGGGTGACCTTGCCCTTTCATTTGGTTACTGTCTCGTTCCACTGGAGTATATGCTCTGGGAGCAGGGCCCCCGACTGTGTTAAGTCGTGGCTGTTGTGTGGCCCTGGGTTCAAGATGAGTGTGTGGCGTTCAGGGTTTAATAAACATAGGGTGAATGAATGGATGCTTTATAATTCTCAGTGCATTGTTAATAAGAGAAAAAAAATTGGTTATGAGATAAGGGGCCTTGTATTGGAACTCATAAAACACTATGAAAATTGTAGGCAGATTGCTAAAAACGACCTATGATAACTTCCATGTTATGAGGCAGAAAGACTCAAAAAGAACAATGCAAATGCATATCAGGATGAAATTATTAATGCCAGTTAACATTTATTGAGGGCTTCTCAGGTACTGGGCACTCTTCTAAGTACCTTTATATGCATAAACTTAAGTTAATGCCATACATCCCTATGAAAGTGAAAGTGAAAGTGAAGTCGCTCAGTCGTGTCCGACTCTTTGCAACACGTGGACTGTAGCTCACCAAGCTCCTCCATCCATGGGATTCTCCAGGCAAGAATACTGGAGTGCATTGCCATTTCCTTCTTCAGGGGATCCTCCCAACCCAGGGATTGAACCTAGGTCTCCCACACTGCAGGCAGACGCTTTAACCTCTGCACCACCAGGGAAGCGGCAGTTACTAATATTAATGGTCTTTTCACAGAGGAGGAAAGTGAGGTGCGGGGAAGTCAGGAAACTTGCCCGGGCCAAACAGTGAGTACATGGTGGGGCTGGGATGTGGCCTCAGGGAACCCATCTTGGAGGCCACACTCTGAACAACTAACTGCCCTGTGAAGAGGAGGTTCTATCCACCAGGTTCTGTAAGAAGGGACTGCAGTGACCAAGAGAGGCTGAGAGAGTGGACTCAAAGCCGGATGGGTACTTGACTCTGCAACTTTCCAGAGCTGTATATATTAAAATACACACTGAATTTCCAAAAAGGATGTCTCTTCCAAATAACCTGACCACAGAGGCCATTTTCATTGTTTTTTTTTTTTTCCAAAAGACTAGTGTTCTAAGAAAGGCTGTTTATAGGAACTGCTCCTCTACAACAGTAACAAAAGAATTGTCGAGTAATTATATGATCAGTCACGCTAAGGGCTCCAGTTACTGAGGCTGAGTAACAGCTATCTAAAATGTATGCACCTTGAAACAGTAACAACCACTTAAGGTGGCTCAGTGGTAAAGAATCTGCCTGCAGTGAAGGAGACCTGGGTTCAGTCCCTGAGTCAGGAAGATCCCCTGAAGAAGGAAACGGCCACACACTCCAGTATTCTTACCAGGATAATCCCATGGACAGAGAAGCCTGGTGGGTCACAGTCCATGGGATTGCCAAGAGTCAGACATGACTGAGAGACTAACATTTTCACTTTCACCATCTAGTGGTGTTTCTGGGGCCAGGAATTTGGGAGCAGCTTGGCCGGGCGGTTCTGACTCATGAGGGCACTGCTATAGGGTAGAGGGCCCCACCACCTGAAGGCTTGCCTGGGGTTAGAGGAGTCCCTTCCAAGGAGGCTCATTCTCACGGCTGTGAGACAGTGCTGGCAGGAGCCTGGTCCCTTCCTCGTGGGCACGTCAGTGTGTCACAGGGCATGGTAGCTGGCTTCCCCCAGAGCAAGCAGTCTCAGAGACCACGGCAGAAGCTTCAGTGCTTCTTTATAACAGTCTCAGCCTCCGTTTACAACAAACTGTCATTTCTGTCACATCCCACTGTCCAGGCAGTTGTGACGGTCCACTCAGGTTCAAGGAGAGGGAACACAGACCACACATCTCCCTCTCAGTGAAGCAAGAACAAAATCACATTTTAAATAAGACCATGTGGGATGGGATGTTTGGGTTCAACCGTCTTAGAAAAATACATTTGACATTCTAAGTATCACAGATATGTACAAAGATGAACAGAATTTCACAGAAGACATACAAACGGTCAATAAAGCAGAGGAAAAGGTGTCCAACAACATGGAGTAACAAAACGATAGTCAGATACTGTGACATTGCCACTAGAATGGCTCAAAAAAGTTACCATCTCCAAACCCTGGTGAATACAGGGAGCAACACTAACTCTCACACATTGCTGGGAGGAGGGTAAAATAATAAGTCCACTTTGGAAAACCTAAAACAGCTTAAGAAACATCTCCACGTTGACAGAGCAGCTCCACTTTTAGGTATTTACACAAGAAAAGTGAAAAGATACATCCACACACAGATCTATCCAAGAATGTTCACGGCATCCTTATCTGTAACAGCCAGAACAGTAGAAACAACTCGAATGTCCACCAACAGGTGAACGGACAAACCAACTGTGTGGATAGAACAGAGAGACCAACAATTCATGCAGTACAATGCTATTCATTAATAAAGAAGAAAAAACTTTGGATAAACACAACATGGATAAAAAATTGGTTAAGCAAAAAAGCCAGTTGAAACCATAACTGAAAAGAAAAACACAAAACAAGGGCCTATCTTGTTTAACATTAAATGTATAAATATGATTATTTATTACTTACTTCCTAACATTTTATCTCAAAGATGAGTTTTGGGATTTAGTATGTGGCAACCTGACACCCTGGGCTGCCCAGGCGATGAGACTGGAAACACGCCTGCAAATGCAGGAGACATGTGAGACGTGGGTTCAATCCTTGGGTCAGGAAGATCTCCTGGAGTAGGGAACAGCAATGCTCTCCAGTATTCTTGCCTGGGAAGTTCCAAGGACAGAGGAGCCTGGCAGGCTAGAGTCCATGGGGTCGCAAAGAGTGGGACACGACTGAGCTACTGGGCACGCATGTACCCAACCTGACACCTTAGCCACGTTCAAACTAGTATAGCATGAATAAGACATCCATTTGTCAGAATTTTCAGATTTTTTTTTCAGTAACTAAATAACAAGTGACAGCATTTCTTAGCCTGTTTTCTCCTCTGTAAAATGGGACTGTAAAAGCATCTTTCTACTGGTTTACATGTAAATCTTTAGCACAGTCTAGGGCAAAGGATGAAAAAATTAGCTATTACTACCACTCTTGCTACTGCTACTTGAATCACTGTATAACGAGAAAAGGCAGAGGGGTTAGATAATCTTGAGAAACCCTAAAGAAATAAACATTTTTTAAAAAAGATTCTGTCAAGATACAAATCAATGGAGGAAAAGCAGGAAGCAGCTGGCACAAACACTGCTGCTATCAGTGTAAGGGACTCAGTAGGGTCTGCAGTCATGGGCCAACTAGTCCTCATCTTCCAGGCTGGTGCTGTGGAGAGGGAAGGATCTGAGGAGTCTTGGTAGATCAGCAGAGAGGAGGTCTCGGGGTGGTGGCCATGCCTCAGTGGCAAGGCAGCCTTGTCCTCTGCCACGTTCCTTGGTAGGACTGGCCTGATGTCCTCCTGGACGGTCTCGGTTGACAGGCTACTCCAGTAATTCCACAAATCTACGGCGGATGGGGACACAGTCCTTAAACTATTGGCTGACTGCCCATCTGTCTGAGAAAGATATGCTCAGAAATCTGTTTGGAGACAAAAAGCGGGTTTGGATTCTGGTCTGCCACCTGTCTGCAATGTGACACTTTCCTGTTGTTGTTTTTTTCAATCCCCTGAGATTTCTTCATCTGCAAAGCACTTTTCTACAAAGAAGAATCTTGCAAACACTGCATGAGGTCACCCGTGACAATGTACTTAGCACAGAGGTTGGCGTGAAGCACGTACTGCTCTGGCTGCTCTGGCTCACCTTCTAAGTACTGGGCCTCAGTTTCTGCATTTGTAAAGTAGCTTCCGGTATCTTTTGTTCTGACCAATAAAACAAGGTTCATTCTGCCTTTCTCCTTTCACTTCTTTGAGAATGAGAAACCTGGCTTTGGGTACCTTTCCAATATTAACACTCAAAATCACTGCAAAGACCAAATGACTCACTAGACCAAAAGAAAAACAAACAAACAGTATTACATCAAAGCTAAGTACTTTAAAAATATAACTGCTATTAATTCAAAGAGTAGAAATACCCAGGGGCTTCTCAGGGGAGGTATCACTTAGGCAAGCTCTTAAAAGAGAAGTAAAGTTTTGCCAGGCACAGAAGAGCAGAAAAAATATTCTAGGCATAAAGAACAAAGGTGTGGAATTGCTGGGTCATCAGATGGTCACTTAACTTTGGAGAACTATTTGGGTGTTTAGATGGTCAACACCAAAATCAGATTGATTATATTCTATGCAGCCAAAGATGGAGAAGCTCTATACAGTCAACAAAAACAAGACCAGGAGCTGACTGTGGCTCAGATCATGAACCCCTTATCACCAAATTCAGACTTAAATTGAAGAAAGTAGGGAAAACTGCTAGACCATTCAGGTATGACCTAAATAAAATCCCTTATGATTATACAGTGGAAGTGAGAAATAGATTTAAGGGCCTAGATCTGAAAGATAGAGTGCCTGATGAACTATGGAATGAGGTTCATGACACTGTACAGGAGACAGGGATCAAGACCATCCCCATGGAAAAGAAATGCAAAAAAGCAAAATGGCTGTCTGGGGAGGCCTTACAAATAGCTGTGAAAAGAAGAGAGGTGAAAAGCAAAGGAGGAAAGGAAAGATATAAGCATCTGAATACAGAGTTCCAAAGAATAGGAAGAAGAGATAAGAGAGCCTTCTTCAGTGATCAATGCAAAGAAATAGAGGAAAACAACAGAATGGGAAAGACTAGAGATCTCTTCAAGAAAATTAGAGACACCAAGGGAACATTTCATGCAAGGATGGGCTCGATAAAGGACAGAAATGGTACGGACCTAACAGAAGCAGAAGATATTAAGAAGAGGTGGCAAGAATACACAGAAGAACTCTACAAAAAAGATCTTCATGACCCAGATAATCATGATGATGTGATCACTAATCTAGAGCCAGACATCTTGGAAAGTGAAATCAAGTGGGCCTTAGAAAGCATCACTACGAACAAAGCTAGTGGAGGTGATGGAATTCCAGTTGAGCTGTTTCAAATCCTAAAAGATGATGCTGTGAAAGTGTTGCATTCAATATGCCAGCAAATTTGGAAAACTCAGCAGTGGCCACAGGACTGGAAAAGGTCAGTTTTCATTCCAATTCCAAAGAAAGGCAATGCAAAAGAATGCTCAAACTACCGCACAGTTTGCACTGATCTCACATGCTAGTAAAGTAATGCTCAAAATTCTCCAAGCCAGGCTTCAGCAATACGTGAACCATGAACTCTCTGATGTTCAAGCTGGTTTTAGAAAAGGCAGAGGAACCAGACATCAAATTGCCAACATCTGCTGGATCATCAAAAAAGCAAGAGAGTTCCAGAAAAACATCTATTTCTGCTTTATTGACTATGCCAAAGCCTTTGACTGTGTGGATCACAATAAACTGTGGAAAATTCTGAAAGAGATGGGAATACCAGACCACCTGACCTGCCTCTTGAGAAATCTGTATGCAGGTCAGGAAGCAACAGTTAGAACTGGACATGGAACAACAGACTGGTTCCAAATAGGAAAAGGAGTATGTCAAGGCTATATATTGTCACCCTGCTTATTTAACTTCTATGCAGAGTACATCATGAGAAACGCTGGACTGGAAGAAACACAAGCTGGAATCAAGATTGCTGGGAGAAATATCAATAACCTCAATTATGCAGATGACACCACCCTTATGGCAGAAAGTGAAGAAGAACTAAAAAGCCTCTTGATGATAGTGAAAGAGGAGAGTGAAAAAGTTGGCTTACAGCTCAACATTCAGAAAACGAAGATCATGGCACCTGGTCCCATCACTTCATGGGAAATAGATGGGGAAACAGTAGTAACAGTGTCAGACTTTATTTTCTTGGGCTCCAAAATCACTGCAGATGGTGACTGCAGCCATGAAATTAAAAGACACTTACTCCTTGGAAGAAAAGTTATGACCAACCTAGATAGCATATTCAAAAGCAAAGACATTACTTTGCCGACTAAGGCCTGGCTAGTCAAGGCTATGGTTTTTCCAGTGGTCATGTATGGATGTGAGAGTTGGACTGTGAAGAAGGCTGAGTGACGAAAAATTGATGCTTTTGAACTGTGGTGTTGGAGAAGACTCTTGAGAATCCCTTGGACTGCAAGGAGATCCAACCAGTCCATTCTGAAGGAGATCAGCCCTGGGATTTCTTTGGAAGGAATGATGCTAAAGCTGAAACTCCAGTACTTTGGCCACCTCATGTGAAGAGTTGACTCATTGGAAAAGACTCTGATGCTGGGAGGGATTGGGGGCAGGAGGAGAAGGGGACGGCTGAGGATGAGATGGCTGGATGGCATCACGGACTCGATGGACGTGAGTCTGAGTGAACTCCGGGAGTTGGTGATGGACAGGGAGGCCTGGCGTGCTGTGATTCATGGGGTCGCGAAGAGTCGGACACGACTGAGCGACTGAACTGAACTGAACTGAACTGAACTGAATACAAGGCTTCCCTAGTGGCTCAGATGGTCAAGGATCTGCTTTCAATGCAGGAGACCCAGGATCGATCCCTGGTCAGGAAGATCCCTTGGAGAAGGGAATGACTATCCACTCCAGCATTCTTGCCTGGAGAATCCCATGAACGGAGGGGCCTGGCGGGCTACAGTCTGTGGGGCTGCAAAGAGTCAGACACGACTGGTGACTAAGCATGCACGCAATACACAGTTACTTTATACTCCCACCAGTCATAAACGAGAGTTCCAGCTGCTGCACACCCTCCCTGAAGTGTCACTTTTCTTTTAGCCTTTCTAACATGTGTGAGACGCGACCTTTTAGCATTTTATTTTCTTGTGAAATAAATATAGTCACAGGCATAGTAATCTGAAGGACAGTATCGAGAATGCTTTTTACTGTACCACTGGAGAGTAATATGCCAACCTGATGCCCCTTCACCTCTGAATATTTTAGTATTTCCTAAAGATGAAAGTTGAATATTCATTGGAAGGACTGATGCTGAAACTCCAATACTTTGGCCACCGAATGCAAACAGTCGACTCACTGGAAAAGAACTGATGCTGGGAAAGACTGAAGGCAGGAGGAGAAGGGGTGGCAGAGGATGAGATGGTCAGATGGCATCACTTACTTAATGGACATGAGTTTGAACAAACTCCAGGAGATGGTGAAGGTCAGGGAAGCCTGTCCTTTGTCTTTAATTTGGTCACCGGCAGCTTTCAAACTGGTTTATGTCCTTTTTGCAGGTCCCCATCACTCTCTGAGCCTTCCCTTGCTTTCTGGTACAACAATATGCTCCAAGTTCATTTTATACTTTCCCTGACCTAGCCCCAGACTCAGTCATTTCTGCAAGGAGCCCCGGTTCCTGGAAGTTGAAATTGCTATTTAGAAGCCAAGATCTGAGTGCTAAACATGCTTATTACCTCTGGGATGTCAGTGTGTCCAGGCTCTGTCAGCGGACAGAGCCAGAAAAATTGGTCTGCTTTTGCAGAACTAGATATGCACACACGTTTACGACCACATTTCATTTCTATGTCCACCTATGTAAACTGGAAACCATGAGTTCACACCAGTCCTTTTCATTCTAATCCAACATCCCTTTCACTCCCCTGAGAGTCTGAACGTGCCTTCCATTATCCTTCTGTGTTCATTATTTGATCGATCCCCCTGCATACAACCCATCTGCCTCTTCCACCGCCTCTCCTCCCCTGTCGCGGCGCAGGCTCTTGCTGCCCATGCTGAGGCAGACCCCCTCAGCTCGCTCAGGCTCTGAGCTGCCCCGGGAAACGTCCCCATAGCTGTGGACACCTCCCCTTACTCTGACCCACTCCATGGCTGCAGGACTTAACTGTTCAGGAAGGAGAGGGGCTTAACTGACTTTTAAATAAAGGGTTCCATTAATATCTGTCACCCTTTGTGTCCAGAGTATGCTAATGTGCCAGTTTTTAATTTAAAATGAACAAAGGACTGCAATGCAGCAGACTTAGACAAAGTTGAGCGCTTTTTTCGCCTTTTTTTAAGTGATAAAAACAGATCTAATTATACACAGAATGTCTATTGAAATCCTCAGGGAAATTACAAATTAACTAGTTGAAGGCAATTTGAAAAAAGCAATTTTTTAAAAAAGTCATCAGAAAGATCAGTTTATGCTCCGTGATTTACTTTAATTGATTTCTCTAACTGAAAGCTGAGCATTTCATAACTGCAATCAAAACAGTTTCTACCTGGCCAACATCTGTTTCCAGGCCCCTTATTTGAAAAACTCTGGGATTTTATATAAAATTTGGGAAGAACAGAAGGATAGAGAGGAGAGGGAGAGAAACACTTTTTCCAGGTCTGAAACAAGAAACTACATGGAAGAAGTTCTTTGAAATCCTTAGATAAAGCCCTACACAAATATTAGAGAAAAGTGATAACTATTTCAGAGTGCAAGGAGATCAAAAGAGTCAATCTTAAAGGAAATCAGTCCTGAATATTCATTGGAAGGACTGATGCTGAAGCTGAAGCTCCAGTACTTTGGCCACCTGATGTGAAGAACTGACTCATTGGAAAAGACCCTGATGCTGGGAAAGATTGAAGGAGGAGAAGGGGACAACAGAGGATGAGATGGTTGGATGGCATCACTGACTTGATGGACATGAATTTGAGCAAGCTCTGGGAGTTGGTGATGGACAGGGAAGCTTGGTGTGCTGCAGTCCATGGGGTCGCAAAGAGTTGGACAAGACTGAGTGTTGTTGTGAACAACAACAATGTCTCAACAAAGGCTCTAGGTAGAAAGGAGAAAACCCACACTGATCCTTAGTACTGTAGTACTCTCCTTTCAAGGACGGCTGTCAGACTAAGGTGTCCACCAGGGCACAGGTCTCTTGGACTCCCCTGGACTCCCCCAGAGCAGGAAATGCATCATATCATCTAAGCCATCTTCACACTTACAGATATTTACTGGGCATGTACTTCATACTGAGTGATTTTCAGGCCAGTGATACTCAAGTGTGATCCACAGACCAGTATGAGACTATGAACTGTTTGTTACTGGCCTGCTATGAGTAAGTACAAAAATGAAGAATAACTATTTAGAAACATCTATGGCAATTTGATACTGCTGTTTGATCAGGGGACTCCTGTCTGCAAACAGGGTCTAGGCCAGTTCAGGTGTTATCAAACTACAGTGGTGGGTCACCTGAGTGGGGGAAGAGGGACAGAGAATACAAGCGTGTATGTATGAAGGCCATTCTAGGCAAAGAAATCAGAAAGGATGAAGGCACAAGAATGTCAAAGGACACAAGTAGTCAGCTTTGGTCAGAGCATAAAGCCATGGGGACCAACTGAAAAAACAAAGTATTATGGGCCCGGAATGTCCCGCTGTGACGGTTAGCTCTGTAAGACACTGGAGAAAGGGAGTGCTACAAGCATACATATGTTTTAGGCAGGTGCCTTCTGGGGTAAGGAGAGGAAAGAACTAGAAGGGAGGGCTGCACCACGCTGAGGCGGCTCACACAGTTATCTCCCTCAAGGTCCTCTGCTCAAAGTAATTGGCACAGGGCAGCTATCTGACAGGAGATGAGGCTGAACTTCACAGCCTAAATGAGAACAATTCCCATCTGACTGATCTTAATTTGTCCAAACCTCTGCTGAGAACCAGGAGCTGAGGAGGCAGCAGCAAGAGCCCCCTTCTTACCTTACTCAAGGGACCTGCTAAGTCTCAAGGGTCAGGGACCGCCTGGGATCAGGAAGCAGAAGTTAGCATCTCTTTCTGGTGGGCGTGAGACCCAGTGACCACACCCCATCT